>NC_134360.1:27501648-27619148 GCF_048569485.1 Anomaloglossus baeobatrachus | reverse complement strand
AGGCCTCTGTAGTGTGGAGGGCCAGGGTCAGGCCTCTGTGGTGTGGAGGGCCAGGGTCAGGCCTCTGTGGTGTGGGGGTGGCCAGGGTCAGGGTCAAGCCTCTGTTGGGGGGGACCGGGGTCAGACCTTTGTGGTGTGGGGGAGTCAGGGTCAGGCCTCTGTGGTGTGAGGGGTCCCAGGGTCAGGCCTCTGTGGTGTGGGGGTGGCCAGGGTCAGGGTCAAGCCTCTGTTGGGGGGGACCGGGTTCAGGCCTCTGTGGTTTGGGGTGGCCAGGGTCAGGGTCAAGCCTCTGTTGGGGGGGACCGGGGTCAGACCTCTGTGGTGTGGGGGAGTCAGGGTCAGGCCTCTGTGGTGTGAGGGGTTCCAGGGTCCGGCCTCTGTTGAGGGGGGTGATCAGGGTCAGGCCTCTGTTGAGGGGGGTGATCAGGGTCAGGCCTCTGTTGAGGGGGGTGATCAGGGTCAGGCCTCTGTTGAGGGGGGTGATCAGGGTCAGGCCTCTATTGAGGGGGGTGATAAGGGTCAGGCCTTTGTTGGGAGTGCCGCATCAAGGATGTCTTCTTCTTAAAGCTGTATTTTTAAGTCCAGCTGCAGAATAAATTTGTATCCAATCAGACGTCTCCCTGATAGTATTACACGATGGCTAGGTGCCATATATTGATGTGATTTAGATTCCTTTTTTGTTCATTCACTTAGTTTAATTTTAACAATTAAAAAAATACAATTAACATTTTTAATTGTAAAACATTCTTACTTTTTTTTTTTTTTTTACTACTATATATGACTCGTCAAGTACAGTAAATGGTGTTAAAATTTTTTCACTAATTTATTCACAGCATTTTTTTAATTTATATATTTGATATTTGAAGTGTAATAACACAGGATGATGCATAAACAGTATATATAGTTTGGTATAAAATAGTCCGTAATATAGTAGCCATCCTATGTTGTTTTTTATATACATGCTTAAAAATTAATTTTTCACACTTTTTTTTTGTCATGTAATTGCGCAAATACACAAACTGAAGCCATTTTTTCCCTTCCCTAACACTGGTAAATCCCTTTGAGCAGCGGGTCCCTTTTATTTTGGCCGATACCGCGGTTCTTATGGATTGCAGCTGTACGGCTCCTCTGCAGCTGCTGATGGATTCGGTAATCGCCGGCTCTTGAGCGTTCTCTCGTGCAGGTGCTGGATGAATTGAGCAGCTTCATATCGTTTTGTCACCATGAGTGGTTATACGTATAGATGTGGAGCTAAAGGCCGACAAATCCTGGGGATAAATGCTCACATCGCACTACACAGCAGCAGAATGCAACAGCTACACGGCTCCACTGGTTTGTTACTCTGTAACATCAATTACACGTTATTTTTTGGGGAGGTTTTTTTTTTCCCCCGCAAAATTTACTAAAGCGTTATAGCCCCTATATAATGAGTGTGTTTTTTTTTTTTTTTTTTTTTTTTAATATATGTTATGGTAGATATTTTTTCCATTATCCTACACATTCTTTGATTTGTCAGTTTTAATGATCACCTTTCCGTTCCGTTCATCTTGTCTGATAGATAAGAGGAAATCTCTTTTATTTAACATGTTACCTTACCTTCCGAAAAAATCATTCTAAGGCCGCTTTCACACATCAGTTTTTTGCCATCAGGCACAATCCGGCAAAAATATGAAAAAACGCCGGATCCGTTTTTTCCCCCATAGACTTTCATTAGCACCGGATTGTGCCGGATGGCCTTGCGTTTCGTCCGTTTTTTGCCGGATCCGGCAAAATTTACTTGTCCAGCGGCCGGATGAAACGTTGAAGTGAACGTTTTTGTGTCCAGCAAAAAAAAAAAAAACGGATCGTGCCGGATCCGGCGCCGTACGGTGTGTTTTATAATGGAAGCCTATGGCCGCCGGATCCGGCAAAATGCGGCAAAAACCTGATCCGGCCGCCGGATTCGTTTTTTTGAACTGAGCATGATCAGAATCACACCGAATCTGTCAAAAAAACTGAAGGAACTGATGGAAAAATCTGATGCAATTGATCCGTTTTTTTCACCGGATCCGTCACATCAGTTTTTTCGCCGGATCGTGCCTGATGCCAAAAAACTGATGAGTGAAAGCAGCCTAAGGGAAAATTTTGGGAAAAATATAAAAATAACAGGTTGTCAGCTTCGCTCAGAGGATCTTCAGCTGTTTCAAAACTTGGCCCCTTAATGTATAACCCTCTATATAGCAATATATATATATATATATATATATATATATATATATATATATATATATATATATATATATATATATATATGTATGTATATATATGTATATGTGTGTAATAAATATATATATATACATATATATATATATATATATATAATTTTTATATAGGGTGGTCCAAAAGTGGGTGGACAGAAAATAATAACATGGTGTAAAGTGCAACTGCCCTTAGCAACCAATCAGATTCCACCTATCATTTTCCACAGTCTGTGAAGAATGAAAAGTGGAATCTGATTGGTTGCTAAGGGCAACTGAGTCAGTTTCACTTTACACCATGTTTGATAAATCTCCCCCTTCATAACCCTATAAGACCTGGGCCACACGGGGATTACTGCAATCCCTTTGCACGACACTCGGGTCACACTGGCAGTACAGCAGGAGCCGAGTGTCATGCGAGTGTCCCTGTGACTGAGGTCCGACTGTGCGAGCGTACCTCAGCTGCAGGGGGAGGGCCAGCGCTGCGGAGGGGAAGGTGGGATTTATCTCCCTCTTTCCTCCGTAGCTGGCTATTTCCATTCTCGCCCTGCACGCGCAGTACACCGGTGTACTGTGAGTGCAGTGCGATTTTTCTCTCGCCCCCATACACTTGAATGGGTGCGAGAGAAAGAGTCTCGCATTGCACCCGCAGCATGCTGTGATCGCTTTCTCGGTCCGATTAGGGCTGAAAAAATAATTGCTCATGTGTGCTGGCACACAGGCTAATATTGATCCGAGTGGAATGCGATTTTTTTTTTTATCGCACTCCACTCGCTCCGATTTTTATGCCGTGTGGCTTAGGCCTTACACATACTGTCCACCTACTTTTGGACCACCGTGTGTGTATGTGTGTGTAATATATATATATATATTGTGTGTGTGTGTGTGTGTGTGTGTGTGTGTGTTTATATACATATACATATATATATCTGTGTTTTTATATATATAATATATATATTGTAGTTCATATGGAATTTATTTATTTTTGGAACTAGAAGTTAACATATACTATCTAAAAAGACGCGTATGTGTGTCTCTAATTAACTCATATGTTGCCAATAAACCTATCAGCAGCTTCCAAAGACATGACATCATCATATGGGCGGTCCCATATTGTTTAAAGGCATAGTGCCCTTAGAGTATTGAGACAATTATCTGCAGAAAGTAATAAAAATGACTTAAAACATGCCAATATAGATATATATATATACAGTATATATCTCATATATATAGATATATATATATATATATGATATATATATATATTAATAAATGTTGTAGGGATTCAGCTCTGGAAGGCGATGGCAGGGACGCAGTAAAGAGGCACACACATGTTTTCAGTCCAAAAAGTCAGTGTTTTATTCACACTGACTACAAATATAAATGTTCAGTCTTACTTAACTTCAGACAGGCAAGCAAAAGTCCAGCTTGTCATACAGCATAGCAAAGGTTCTGGAGGTGCCAGTCCATTCAGTTATATCATTCCGTCAGAACCTGTTTCAGCTTTCCAGTCCAACCATCCACCATCTTGGGAAGTTCTGGCTGCCTATTTATGCTGTGCTAATCCTGCAGCTGTGCACCTTGGGTGTTGCCCCAAAAACCTGGAATAGCGGAGAAGAGCCCAGCCAGGTTTGACCTCCTTCCCTGCTGCTCACCAGTGCAAAAGGCATTTGCTAGGTGGAATATATCTCCCTTCCACACCCTTTAGTGCGTCACAAAATATATATATATGTGTGTGTGTGTGTGTGTGTGTATAATATATATGTGTGTATGTGTATAATATATATGTGTGTATAACATATATATATGTGTGTGTGTATAATATATATGTGTATGTATGTGTATAATATATATATGCGTGTATGTATGTGTATAATATATATATATATATATATAATATATATATTGTGTGTGTGTATAATATATACATGTGTGTGTGTATTATATATTTTGGGGGTAAGCACACACGGCGAGAAAAACTGCAAGTGGAATGCGATGAATATTTGCATTCCACTTGGACCAATAATACTTTATAGGGGCAGCTCCCATGAGTGATTATTTTTTTAGCCCTAATCGGACTGAGTGCAGGGTGACTTTTTCACTCTCATCCATTCAAGTCTATGGAGTGAGAGTAACATCGCACTGCTCTCGCATTACACCAGTGTGACGCAAGAGCAGTGCGATTCTCGCATCAGCCAGCAACGGAGGAGATAGGGAGATAAATCCCCCCCATCTCCTCTGCAGCGCCGGCCCCCCTCCGCAATGCCGGCCCACCCTCCGTAACTGTGGTTTGGTCACACGATCGGACCACAGTCGCATGACACTCGGCTCCCGCTGTACTGCGAGCGTGAGCCGAGTGTCATGTGAGGACTCATCCTAAAACCTACACAAAAATCGTTGTACCCAACTAACAAGTTCGTCATCAGATGATCGCCGGCCCATTTATATTGGCTGATGATCGGGAATGAGCATTCCAATGATCGCTCGTTTCCCAACTATCTAAAGGTGCGCTAACTTGACTAGGCCAGTATCTTCTTAGTCTTTCACCCTTCTCCTCTTCTTCCATTTCACCAGTGCCTAGATTATCTGAGGCTATTTTTGTGGTGGAAGCCTCTTTTAAAGGCCGTCTGAAATGAACAGATAAAGCGATCCCATTGTTTTAGCAGATTAGGACGTAAACGGCTTAATTTTTAGCCATTTTGTTTTCCCGGGACAATGGATTGTGATAAGAGACTCGTCAGTCGCCCGCCATTGTTCATCCCCGAATAGATGCCCATGTGGAGATAGCTGATTATTTGCGAAAATGACTTGCATTGGTCGCATGCTGTTCGATAAATGAATGGAGGAAAAGAAAAAAACAAAAACGCCTCCTCCTCTCTTCTTGGGACTTAGCTCTTGACATTCATCAAGAAGCTGATATAGTCGTAATCTCCTTAAGTATTTATTCTACGTGTTAATTTGATAATTTAATAATTAGCGCACATTTGGCTTTTGCATTTCAATCACAGTAAAATGCCGACTTATTACTACTTGTTTAGTAAAAACTCCTTATTTTCCCCCCTATTTTTTGTTTTTGAATACCGGTTGACGTCACCGTCTAGAATTTGCGTTTTTGGACTCTGCGGGGAGCCGTGCCCTGCAATTTGCAAGGGAGAAGTCGACTCCTTTTTACAAAATTAAAAATCACTTTATCATTGTTTGTTCAAGGAAAATATTTTGTTTTTTTTAAAGACAAGGCTTGACATATATGATTTACTCTTGAAGATTAAGGACCGGCCACTTAAGGGGCAGAGGACAAAAAACAAATTGGGTGTTCGTACATGAGGCGCATGCTATTTACATACATTTATTACCACTCTGCAAATCCCAAAATGTTTTCCATTACATCCAAAGGCAAAAATCTCTTTAATACTAGAAGATTACGATGAAGGTGTTTAAATCGGCACAAGCCCACATCTATTTTAACCTTCATTTTTGTGCATTTTTACATTTATTTTTGTC
This sequence comes from Anomaloglossus baeobatrachus, assembly GCF_048569485.1. Taxonomy (NCBI): domain Eukaryota; kingdom Metazoa; phylum Chordata; class Amphibia; order Anura; family Aromobatidae; genus Anomaloglossus; species Anomaloglossus baeobatrachus. The sequence goes on along the minus strand of NC_134360.1, from coordinate 27,613,410 downwards.
AGAATTATTGATTAAAAAAAAATAATTGACTATATGGTAGGTGACATGTTTGCACAAGCATCTGTGATACGTGGTCGTAGGTCCTGCAGTGTTGGTGGAGGGGTCGCATACACCTGCTGTTTGATGTGACCTCACAGAAAGAAGTCCAATGGGGTCAGGTCAGGTGAGCGGAGGCCACTCCACACAGCCACCATACCCAATGACTTGTAGGAAGGTCTCCATGAGGTATCGCTTCACATCCGCAGCCTTGTGAGTGTTACACGTTCTAATCATAGCATTTCTGTATGCAAGGTGTCGATTCGTATTGAATTGATGATGCCCTACAACTTTGTAATTCACTTTTTTTCTCTCTATCTCGTTCCGTTTTCGAGATAAAAATGCTAACTCCGTTGTTTTCCACCAGGTGGCGCTATCGGTGGTTTCATTGCGTAACGCATGGCTACTTTACTATACCTAGACACCACTTCTATGCCTATAGCTGCCGCCGTTCTCAAGTTAATGGCGGTGGACAGGATATGGGTGGACACACTGTATACACGCTCAGCCGAACTTGCATTATAAACGGGCCAGTCAAGAGAGACGGTTGGTGGTCAACTCCGCATTTGGCCAAACTTTGTCAGGTGTATGGGGCCAATAGACGAGATATGTTTTAGCAGTTGTCAGTGGATGTTATAATAATAATCACATATAGCGCCATTAATTCCTTAGCGCTTTACATACCTCAGCAACACTGTCCCCATCGGGGCTAACAATCTATAGGTCTCTATCAGTTGGGAGGAAACCCGAGAACCCGGAGGAAACATGAGAACATACAGACTCCTTGCAGATGTTGTTCTTGATGGTATTTGAACCCAGGACGTCAGCTCTGCAAGACTGCAGTGCTAACCACTGAGCCACTGTGCCGCCCCACTCTGCGCTAGCCTTCTTTGCTACTAGACATCTGGCCGCTCAGCCGCTGAAGTCTTCCTTGCCCTACCTTTATCCTTTGGACTATTAGTTAGTATGTAAAATTTCCTGTTTTTCCAAGAATGTAGTGAAATGTTCCCTTTTTTTTTTAGCACAACATTAACAGTAGATCAATGAGCTCTGTCTCCTTTTATGCAGCAATTAAAACCAGAAAATAAACCCATCAATATCGGGGCCTCTCCAATAACCCTTTAGTTTACAGAGAATTGTGCTCGTGAACCCAGGTCAGCGCATGTTGTCTTTGCTGTTTGCCTCCGTTCTCCAAGCCTCTAAGGCCTGCTAAAAGCAGGAAGTATGGTTGTCGATAGGAAGACCAGTGCTAATGACCACCTACTCGCGTAAATCAATTGGACTTCTCACTGATTGAATCATTTAGCCATCTACAGTGGTCAATAAAGCAATTTACTTTCAAAGGAAAACAATCTTTGGAAATTAAAAAAAAAAAAATAATTCTTGTTAATCTGTTAACTACCAACCCAACTGGGCGACCGGCATTTATGTGCAAGGTCATCCCCCACTTTATCTTAAATACAAAATATATTTTTGCTTTAAAACAATATTTTTGCCAAGTATATTTATGCCCTTGCTGCAGGATAGGCCATAAGTGTCTGATGTATGCAGGTCCCACCTCTGGGACCCACATCTTTGTGGAGGGGGGTGGTTTCTGTCCCATCTAATGAGGTCTGAGAATGGGTAATAAGGTGGGTACCTCATCTAGGTAGACTATTTATTAATAACTATTCAATTTTTCAAGTAGATCTAGTGTCTAGGAATCAGGAGCCTCCTCTTCTTTATGTAAGTTGGGTCCTAAAAGTGGGACCTATATCTAATCTCTCATGCTTTTTCTGCTTTCATTCATCCTTTTAGCTGGCCTCTCCTCTGACCAGTAACTTAGGATCACTCAATGGTGTCTTTTTAAATTCCGATTTGGGTCATCTTCACGTCAGTTAGTCTCTGCCTTGGTCTTCCTGGCTTTGACTTTTTGTTTGGCTTCTTCTGTGGGTTTGATTTTTTGTTTGACTTCTTCTTTGCCTAAAAGTAGGACCTGTATCTAATCTCTCATGCTTTTTTTACTTTCATGCATCCTTCTAGTTGGTCTCTTCTTAGAGCAGTAGCTTGGGATCAGTCAATGGTGTCCTTTAAATTCTGGTTTGGGTCATCTTCACTTCAGTTAGACTCTGGCTTGGTCTTCCTGGCTTTGACTTTTTGTTTGGCTTCTTCTTTCGCTAAAAGTAGGACCTGTATCTACTAAACATTTTTAATAATCGCTTATGCTTTTTCTACTTTCATGCATCCTTCTAGCTGGTCCTTTCTCAGACAGTAGCTTTGGGATCCCTCAATGGTGTCCTTTTAGGTTTGGGTCATCTTCATTTCAATTAATCTCTGGCTTGGTCTTCCTGTTTTTGACTTTTCGTTAGGCTTCTTCTTTTGCTTTGACTTTTAGTTTGGCATTTTCTATGCCTAAAAGTAGGACTTGAGGGGTTAGATACAAGTCCTACTTTTAAGCAAAAAAAAAAAAAAAAGTCAAAGCCAGGAAGACCAAGCCAGAAACTAATTGAAGATGACCCAAACTAGAATGTAAAGGACACCAGTGAGTGATCCCAAGCTACTGCTCTGAGAAGAGAACAAGTAGAAGGATGCATGATAGTAGAAAACACATGGCTTTGACTTTTATTTTGGCATTTTCTATGCCTACAAATAGGGCTTGTATCTAATCTCTCATGTGTTTTCTACTTTCATGTATCCTTCTAGTTGGTCTTTTCTCAGACCAGTAGCTTTGGAATCCCTCAATAGTGTCCTTTTAAATTCCGGTTTGGGTCATCTTCATTTCAATTAATCTCTGGCTTGGTCTTCTTGGCTTTGACTTTTCGTTTGGCTGTTTCTTTGGCTTTGACTCTTAGTTTGGCATTTTCTATGCCTAGAAGTAGGACCTGTATCTAATCTCTCATACGTCTTCTACTTTCATGTATCCTTCTAGTTGGTCTCTTCTCAGAGCAGTAGCTTGGGATCCCTCAATGGAGTCCTTTAAATTCCGGTTCGGGTCATCTTCGATTAGTTTCTGGCTTGGTCTTCCTGGCTTTGACTTTTTATTTGGCTTCTTCTTTGGCTTTGACTTTTAATTTGGCATTTTTTTTTTTGCTTAAAAGTAGGACCTGTATCCAATCTTTTTCTACTTTCATGCATCCTTCTGGCTTGTCTCTTCTCAAAGCAGTAGGTTGGGATCACTCAATGGAGTCCTTTAAATTCCGGTTTGGGTCATCTTCTCTTCAATTAGTCTCTGGCTTGGTCTTCCTTGCTTTGACTTTTTGCTTGGCTTCTTCTTTGGCTTTGACTTTTTGCTTGGCTTATTCTTTGGCTTTGACTTTTTGCTTGGCTTCTTCTTTGGCTTTGACTTTTTGCTTGGCTTATTCTTTGGCTTTGACTTTTAGCTCGGCTTCTTCTTTGGCTTTGACTTTTTGTTTGGCATCTTCTTTGGCTTTGACTTTTTTCTTGGCATCTTCTTTGGCTTTGACTTTTTGCTTGGCTTCTTCTCTGGTTTTGACTTTTTGTGTAGCATCTTCTTTGGCTTTGACTTTTTTTGCTTGGCTCCTTCTTTGCCTCTGACTAGGCGCCATCCCTCGATTCCTACTTTTTTACCGACAACTCCCAGGGAACTATCCCTGAGGGATGTGACTAGCAAGTCCTGTTTTGTAAGGACCGTAACCACAAAGAATGTGGTAGTGGTGAAGACCATGTGACTCCACATTTTGGCTATTTCAATGCCGGTCTTTAGAGACACCATAGATTCACAGTCCCAACAACTACATATCAGTTTTCTATTCTAAGACTAAACTTAATGGTTTTCTATAAAATGACTTATAGCCAGTCACCTCCTTTTATACTTAAAATTGTCCAAAACATGTTCTTCCAACGCGTTTACATAAATGTTAGGCTTTGACGACCAACGAATATGACCGGACAATGCATCATACGTCATTAATTACTCCTTGATGTCCTCCTTCAATCAGTCCCAAGTCTGAAGCTTTTATTACCCCCGTTCACTAGTTTTGATTCTCCTGTCGCTCCCCAAACTACAGAGAAAAGGCCACTCAGGAGTATTTTACTGCGCGCACGTTTTTCCTCTCGGAGAGCCAGTAATGAGCCTCTGGAGCTCACTGCTTTGTCACTTGAGAAGAGGCTGTGACAAGTATTCCCAGGGCGATCGGGAATACACGAGCGTGGAGCTTTAGATTTAGGTCAACCTGGCCTCTGTGGAGAAGCAGCGGAAAAAAAATTAGAAGTCATAAAAATTATTAAAATGGAAAAAAAATACTAAAAAACGTACATCATTTAGGTGTGTAGAGAGCCGAGGAGGGACATGAGAAGAAGGCATGGATTTCGGAGCTTCTTGTCATTGCACGTGTGTCTTTAGGTCGCACTGTCCGGTGTTTTTTGGTAAAAATACGGCAAAATTTGTTACAAATGGGGTTTTTTTGCATTTGGATTTTTTTGGTAGGTTCTCAAAATTGGTTGGGAAGTTTTTGGTTCAGAATTGCCCAATACTTTCTTTCCAAAACTAGAAGAATGTAATTGCACAGTCCGGGGTCTCAGTGGATGAAACCTTTTGGAGAATGAAGTTTTATTTGTCCTCCTCTTTACAGACACCCCCGGTTCACGGTTTTCGTTAAACCGTCATCCTGTCTCAAAGGGTAAAATTTTAGAGACAGAATTACGGCTGCGACATTCGAAGCCGACACCGTCCTCCTGAACTCAGCCTCTGTGCACGGTGATGGAGCAGAATATCTCCGTACATATGGTGTCTAATGAAGTGTGCTACAATTCATGTGCAGTCCAACAGGCGAATCCTGTATGCCTCTGTGTGAGGCTGAAGGCATACGGTGGTACAGGGGTAGACGCGATGGCAGCCTGACTTCAGCTCTGTAAAAGAAAAAATCACAAGAATTGGATCTGCAGGAAAAAATCTACAAGCCAAATCTGCACCGCACCCTGCATATTTACCTGTGGGATTTCAATGTAGAAACCAAAAAAAGGCATTTCTTTAAAGGAGGTTTTCCAGGACTTTCCTACTGATGGTCTATCCTTATGTCTCTGCACTTTATTGACTGTTCTCTAGTACTACAGCTAAGCTTCTATTAGCTTCAATAGGGGATGAGCTGCAGTACCCAAGAACAGCCATTACAGTATATATACAGTAGCTGCACTGCTCCAGATTCTTACACAGTGCTCATTCATCACTAGTTACGAGTACAGAGCCCCCGAGCATGGTAGTGCCCGCTCATCACTAGTTACGAGTACTGAGCACCCGAGCATGGTAGTGCCCGCTCATCACTAGTTACGAGTACTGAGCACCCGAGCATGGTAGTGCCCGCTCATCACTAGTTACGAGTACAGAGCCCCCGAGCATGGTAGTGCTCATTCATCACTAGTTACGAGTACAGAGCCCCCGAGCATGGTAGTGCCCGCTCATCACTAGTTACGAGTACTGAGCACCCGAGCATGGTAGTGCCCACTCATCACTAGTTACGAGTACTGAGCACCCGAGCATGGTAGTGCCCGCTCATCACTAGTTACCAGTACTGAGCACCCGAGCATGATAGTGCCCGCTCATCACTAGTTACGAGTACTGAGCACCCGAGCATGGTAGTGCTCATTCATCACTAGTTACGAGTACTGAGCACCCGAGCATGGTAGTGCCCGCTCATCACTAGTTACGAGTACTGAGCACCCGAGCATGGTAGTGCTCGCTCATCATTAGTTACGAGTATCGAGCACCCGAGCATGGTAGTGCCCGCTCATCACTAGTTACGAGTATCGAGCACCCGAGCATGGTAGTGCCCGCTCATCACTAGTTACAAGTACCGAGCACCCGAGCATGGTAGTGCCCACTCATCACAAGTTACGAGTACCGAGCATGTTAGTGCCCGCTCATCACTAGTTACGAGTACTGAGCACCTGAGCATGGTAGTGCCCACTCATCACTAGTTACGAGTACTGAGCACCTGAGAATAGTAGTGCCCGCTCATCACTAGTTACGAGTACTGAGCACTCAAGCATGGTAGTGCCCGCTCATCACTAGTTACGAGTACTGAGCACCTGAGCATGGTAGTGCCCGCTCATCACTAGTTACGAGTACTGAGCACCTGAGAATAGTAGTGCCCGCTCATCACTAGTTACGAGTACTGAGCACTCAAGCATGGTAGTGCCCGCTCATCACTAGTTACGAGTACTGAGCACCCGAGCATGGTAGTGCCCACTCATCACTAGTTACGAGTATCGAGCACCTGAGCATGGTAGTGCCCGCTCATCACTAGTTACGAGTACTGAGCATGGTAGTGCCTGCTCATCACTAGTTACAAGTACGGAGCACCTGAGCATGGTAGTGCCCGCTCATCACTAGTTACGAGTACGGAGCACCTGAGCATGGTAGTGCTCGCTCATCACTAGTTACGAGTACTGAGCACCCGAGCATGGTAGTGCCCGCTCATCACTAGTTGCAAGTACTGAGCACCCGAGCATGGTAGTGCCCGCTCATCACTAGTTACGAGTACTGAGCACCCGAGCATGGTAGTGCTCGCTCATCACTAGTTACCAGTACAGAGCACCCGAGCATGGTAGTGCCCGCTCATCACTAGTTACCAGTACTGAGCACCTGAGCATGGTAGTGCCCGCTCATCACTAGTTACCAGTACTGAGCACCCGAGCATGGTAGTGCCCGCTCATCATTAGTTACCAGTACTGAGCACCTGAGCATGGTAGTGCCCGCTCATCACTAGTTACCAGTACTGAGCACCTGAGCATGGTAGTGCCCGCTCATCACTAGTGAAAATCCAAAACACCAGCCAGTTCCTTCTGCAGAGTTTTTCTAAATTTCCTGAAATCTCATCCACAGCTCTTCCATACTAGACAGCATATCATACCAGAACACCACAAATAGATTTGTTTGACCTGATGACACTGGTGCACGTCCTACGAAAATTCACATCTGATTGGATGTACAACCCTTTTTGAAAGCTCTTCTGCCCGTTATTAAAATTAGCATTTTATCAGCCCAGCTTGTCATTTTGACATGGATTTTCAACAGAAGTACACCAACCTCATCAGGTCTAAGATCTATTTTATAATGTGCTTAGTTTGTAATGTGAAATTCGGTAACTGCTGTGCTTTGATCGGACTGACACAATATACACTGTTCCAAATTATTACGCAAAAAATATTTTTTCCTATTTTCCTAAATTAACTTTATGAATTGCAGTCATTGTTATTTTCCAGTCATCTACTATTCGAGTATAATTGAAATGTTTTTGATCAAACTTCCTATGAAAACAGTATATGTTTAAAAATAATGAACACTCAAAATGCACTTAAATTGCATGTTCCAAATTATTATGCGCAGCAGAGTTTTCAACCTTTTTATTTTTATTTTGAAAAACAAAATTGTGATTTGTGAAATTCTAAGCATTATCAGCTTATTACAAAATGAAATCAAACCGTTTTCAAGTCAAAACTTAATTCTAGGTGATGTTACATTTGCACATAGGATCCCTTGTTTGAAAGAAGCTTCTGAACTCTCTCGTCCATTGAATTTGTCAGTTTTTGGATGGTTTGTGCTTCAATTGTTTTGCATGTGGACAGAATACCCTCCCAGAGCTGTTGCTTAGATGTGAACTGCCTCCCGCCATCATAGACACTCCTTTTGATGATGATCCAGAGGTTCTCAATGGGGTTGAGGTCAGGGGAGGATGGTGGCCACACCATAAGTTTGTCCTCTTTTATGCCCATAGCAGCCAGAGATGCAGATGTGTTATTTGCAGCATGAGACGGTGCATGAAAATGATCTTGCTGCGGAATGCACAGTTCTTCCTCCTCAACCATGGCTGGAAGTGCTGTTTTAGAAACTCCACATAGATTATGGAGTTCATCTTTACCCCTTCTGGGATCCTAAATGGGCGACAACCTCTCTCCCCATGATTCCAGCCCAAAACATTACTCCACCTCCTCCTTGTTGGCGCCTTAGCCGTGTTTTCATGGGGTTTCAATCAACCAGCCTTTCTCCACTCCATCCATCTGGACCATCGAGCGTTGCATGGCACTTATCGGTGAACAAAACAGTTTGGAAGTCAGTCTTCATGTATGGTTTGGCCACTGGAGCCGTTTCTGCTTGTGTGCAGTGGATAGAGGTGGTGACAGGATGGCTTACACACAGCTGCAAACCTCTGAAGGACCCTACATCTTGTTGTTCGGGGGACGTTGGAGGCACCAGCAGCTTCAAAAACGTGTCTGCTGCTATGACCAGGCATTATAGCTGCTGCTCTTAACCTGACGCAATTGCCTGTTGGAAAGAGTCCTCAATTCCTCCTTATCAGCACGCACACGCGTGTGCTGGGAATCAGCTACATACTTCTTGCTTGTGCGATGATCACGATGAAGTGTCTTGGCAATGTTGATTGTAGTCATGCCTGGACCTAAATACTCCACAGTTTGTTGCTTCTCAGCAGCCGACTCATCCTTTTTCTTTCCCATTTTGGCAAAAAAAGTAGGCTGCTTAATAATGTGGAACAGCCTTCTTAAGTAGTCTGGCCTTTATTTGTACACACCTAACGCCAAACTAATGTGCACCGGTAACTGCAATTGCTTTCAGTGATATCAAGAGCCCTGACACCATCACCAGCAATGATATAAAGTGATATCAAGAGCCCGGACACACATCACCAGCAATGATATAAAGTGATATAAAGATCCCTGACATCATCACCAGCAATGATATAAAGTGATATAAAGATCCCTGACATCATCACCAGCAATGATATAAAGTGATATCAAGAGCCCTGACACCATCACCAGCAATGATATAAAGTGATATCAAGAGCCCTGACACACATCACCAGCAATGAGATTAAATGACAAACAAAACATTTCTGACCTTACCACTCCTAAACTCTTTTTGCATAATAATTTGGAACACTGTGTATACGACGAATTTCTATTAATTCTTAAAGTTTACTAATACGGGGTTCATAACCCAGTGTAAGGTCAAAAGCTGAGGCCTCCGAAAGAAGAAACATTTTGGACATTTCTCATTTTTAAAACTAATTATATATATAAAATAGTCCAAAAATTTCGGTCACAATTTGCACCACTTTTGTGGCACAAATTACGAAGAGTTTTTTTTGGCCGGATGCGGAACTTTTTGCCCCCTCTCGGCTTAAAAAGTTAAAAAGTTTTCAGAGCTGGCCAAAAGTTGTGAAATTTTTGAGTTATCCAAAAATTTTAGGCCAAAATTCTGGAAAAAAAAAAAGATTGATGAGCCAGGGTTAAAGACAATCCTCAATATAGATGAACCAGGGCTAAAGACAATCCTCAATATTTACATGATTTCATAGGATTTGGCTCCATTCGGTGACGTCTCGCCTGCAGATGTCTGCCGGTTTGTGAGCGGATGTCACCGTGCGCTGATGAGTGGAGCGAGACCTGCACATTGTGTAAGTGAACGGAGTCGGATGACCCTTTTCATTTTACATTTCTTCACCTCGAGCCAATTTTATTCCCTTTTTTTTTTTCTTTTAAAAATGAATTTCTCTGCATCTTTTTTTTTTTTTTTTCCTATAATCGTCATATGCAGAGAATATTATAACGCACGTTTTTAGTTAATTGATGATTATTCCTCGCGAATCGCCCGAGCTTGCGTTTTACCTGTCACGGCAGAGGGGAAAAAAATGTCCAAATCACAGGTTCAGCCTAAAATAAAATGGGAACGCTGAACCTTTCCATTCGCGTGCAACATAAATCCTATGTTATCATTTACTCCTGGAGCATGCAAATGAGATGCTAATGAGGTGCGAGCTGCCTGCACTGCCCGCAGCTTTCTGCTCGTAATGAAGACGGAATTAGAGATGGTGTGTAAGGTGTAATTTTCATTACTGCTACACAAGGAGGAGGTTGCTACAATTGTATTTATGCAGAAATACCCTCTTTAGGACGCGGTATACAATAAATAAGGTGACTATAAAGCGTTACTGCCATGAGTGTGTCACAGTCATGTTGTTTCTGGCCATAGAAGGTCACAGTGTCTGGCTGTGCAGAATGCTCCCTGACTTTCCATTGTTCCTGCTGTCAGTATTCATTGGTATAGGTAGCTTTCCTGCTGGATTCATCTCTCCCCCTTTTGGACCCAGCAGGGGCTCGCCTTCCACCCAGCTGCTGATAATCAGTTTTCTTTTGGTGCTTAAATACTCCCTTCTTCCCTGGACTGGTGCTGGTGATATTATGCATTTCATTCTAGCTCTGGTTGCAAGCAGGTGGCTTGCACTCATCTGGGGTATCGTTGCTGAACTCCTGCCTGAGTCATCTGTGGATAAGTAGCTCATGCTTTTCCCTCGTTTGTCCCCCTCATGTCTTCCTTTAGCTGGGTTGATGAAGAACTTATCCCACCCCTTCCCTATTTAGGGTCCAGCACTAGGGATACCTAGGTCATGTATCCTGCACGGAGCATAGTTGTGGAATCTATCTAGGATGGTGAGGGACCCCAGGGACCAGCAGTAGGTTTGGTCAGGGGTCACCATCTCACCCTTCCCTTTTTCCTGCTCGTTTGGTACTTCCTCATAACGTAGCATGACCGTTACCCTGAAAGGTGCAATGAGCGCACACCTGGCAACAATCAAGGACTTATATACTGAGCTGTTGTTCCGATAGGACATCATTATCAGGTTACTGGGGGTCCGACACTCAGAACCCCCCAATGATCCACCAGTGCCTGCCAGAACACATGGTACAAAGCTGGAGCAGCACAGCTCCATACTCTCTTCAATGGCCCTTCTCAGTACTGCAGCTCAGACCACATTCACTTTAATGGGAGCCAAGCTGCAGTACCGAGGACGGCCATTACACAGCGTACAAACCGCGCTTTTTTAATTTTGTGCACAGGTGATTTCAAGGACATGAACGCAGAATAGTTGGGGTATCGGACACTCATTTTCTTTTTCTTTTATGGATGACTCATCCCAAAGGAGGAATCATCTGCGTCCTAGTCCTGGACAGCCCCTTTAATAAGTAGCCATAAGTATATATTGTTTGCAAAGGTGAGGCATACCCTAGGGTGTGCACGTGTATTTCAGTAACACTGGGGCTTACGTCTGTTAATGGCCACAGTCCTCTTACCTGCATCGATGGTCCTCTTACCTGCAACGTTGGTCGTCTTACCTGCATCGATGGTCCTCTTACCTGCATCGATGGTCCTCTTACCTGCAACGTTGGTCGTCTTACCTGCATCGATGGTCCTCTTACCTGCAACGTTGGTCGTCTTACCTGCATCGATGGTCCTCTTACCTGCAACGTTGGTCGTCTTACCTGCATCAATGGTTGTCTTACCTGCAACGTTGGTCGTCTTACCTGCATCGATGGTCCTCTTACCTGCATCGATGGTCCTCTTACCTGCAACGTTGGTCGTCTTACCTGCATCAATGGTCCTCTTACCTGCATCGATGGTTGTCTTACCTGCAACGTTGGTCGTCTTACCTGCATCGATGGTCCTCTTACCTGCATCGATGGTCCTCTTACCTGTATCGATGGTCCTCTTACCTGCAACGTTGGTCGTCTTACCTGCATCAATGGTACACTTACCTGCATCGATGGTTGTCTTACCTGCAACGTTGGTCGTCTTACCTGCATCGATGGTCCTCTTACCTGCAACGTTGGTCGTCTTACCTGCATCGATGGTCCTCTTACCTGCATCGATGGTTGTCTTACCTGCAACGTTGGTCCTCTTACCTGCATCAATGGTTGTCTTACCTGCAACGTTGGTTGTCTTACCTGCAACGTTGGTCCTCTTACCTGCATCGATGGTCCTCTTGCCTGCATCGACGGTTCTCTTGCCTGCATCGACGGTCCTCTTGCCTGCATCGACGGTCCTCTTGCCTGCATCGACGGTCCTCTTGCCTGCATCGACGGTCCTCTTGCCTGCATCGACGGTCCTCTTGCCTGCACCGACGGTCCTCTTGCCTGCATCGACGGTCCTCTTGCCTGCACCGACTGTCGTCTTGCCTGCACCGACGGTCGTCTTGCCTGCACCGACGGTCGTCTTGCCTGCACCGTCGGTCCTCTTGCCTGCACCGTCGGTCCTCTTGCCTGCACCGTCGGTCCTCTTGCCTGCACCGTCGGTCCTCTTGCCTGCACCGTCGGTCCTCTTGCCTGCACCGTCGGTCCTCTTGCCTGCACCGTCGGTCCTCTTGCCTGCACCGTCGGTCCTCTTGCCTGCACCGTCGGTCCTCTTGCCTGCACCGTCGGTCCTCTTGCCTGCACCGTCGGTCCTCTTGCCTGCACCGTCGGTCCTCTTGCCTGCACCGTCGGTCCTCTTGCCTGCACCGTCGGTCCTCTTGCCTGCACCGTCGGTCCTCTTGCCTGCACCGTCGGTCCTCTTGCCTGCACCGTCGGTCCTCTTGCCTGCACCGTCGGTCCTCTTGCCTGCACCGTCGGTCCTCTTGCCTGCACCGTCGGTCCTCTTGCCTGCACCGTCGGTCCTCTTAGCTGCATGATTTCCAGTCTTGTTGACTCCTTACGGTGTAGAACGGCACCTGGAAATATCATAAAGCCAACAAACAAAAAGTCCCAGTGTAAAACAACAACAAAAAAAATTGAATTTGTCGGCCATTGTGTTTGTGTAATTGAATGGTTTTCGTAAAAGGATTTGCGAGCAGGAAGATGATATTGAAGGTTCCTGGAACACACAGAACTGGCACGGAGGAGCTTATATGGTGCAGCTGGCACCGGTACAAAGAGAGCGGAGCCGGAGGAGGCAGCCAGTACATCTGCTGGTAGTTGGACGTCTCTGCTCCATGCACAATGTGCGTATGTTCCCAGCACAGGATGCAAAGATCCTGTCTCTTTCCATTTTGTTCCGACTTTTGCCAGGGAGTTGGGTGGGTAAATGCTTCTACGGTAGCAGCATATGCCCGGGTGCATTCATTAATTTGAGAAGTGTTATGATTGCCCGCTAAGCTCCAGTTTTATTCTGGCCTGGAAGAATAATGATAATCTCCTTTGAGGGATTAACACAGATCAGACCCTTTGGGCTCCGCAAGGTCTTCACTGCTACCTCTACAGCCAAGCATCAAAGTCCCTCCTAGAAGGGGGTCTGTATAGATCAGTGTTTCTCAACTCCAGTCCTCAAGACCCACCAACAAATCCATGTTTTCAGGTTTTCCTTAATCAAGTGTTCAGGATTTCCTTAAAGTTGCACAGGTGATGGAATTATTCCCTGTCTAATATTGAGGAAAACTTGAAAACATGATCTGTTGGTGGGTCTTGAGGACTGGAGTTGAGAAACACTGGTATAGATGTTGCATTAGTGTCCAAGATCTTCAGTAAAAACATACAATATATTGGGGTGTGGAGCAGAAGAGTAGCACGGGTTTACACCGATATCAGCAGGTCACCATAGATGGTGCACTATGGGGCTACAACCCATTATTATCGGAATGAGGTGGTGGCCACTCGGACCCTCATCCATTTACAGATTTTTTTTCTCTGCTTTGGTATCTGCTGACGTTGACCAATAAATATGATGTCGCTGATGTCCAAGTGTGAAGGTGATCAGTCAGCCATCACTTAACTCCTCCAACTGCTTGGCCGGACATTCATGAGTGTTCAAAGAGGAGAGTGGAGAACGTCTCAACCACATAAATCTGGCGCCAACAAATCAAGAAAGGATCCGGTGTTACTAGTCAATCTACCCAGCAATTTTCATCCTCATCATCCTCCATCATCATCATCGTTGAGTCAGGAGGTCTCCAATACACATTAGACACTTGATCCATTCCACCAATATCAGCAATACTTAAATATGATGTGTGTATGGGGGAGTGATTCGCAATGAAATACATTAGATACCCCTGAGCCCTTTATATGGTTTCCCATTACTACGTATTTCTTGAAGAGGTTCTCAAGCGCTACGAAATTGATGACCTGATTTTAGGTCTGGTCGTCAATATCACATCAGTGGGGATTGAATCCATCACATCAGATCGGTTGGGGGCTCTCTTGGCATATCAGATGATTGGATGAGGTCTCTATTGGTATTTCAGATGAGTGGGGGGTCCTTGTTTTGGCACATCAGATCAGTGGTGGGTCTGTCTCTTGGCACAGTAGTTCAGTAGAAAGGCTGTTTTGTCAGATCATTGGGGGGCTGTGTCTTGGCACATCAGTTCAGTAGGGAGGCCATCTACTGGCACATCAGTTCAGTAGGGAGGCCGTCTCTTAGCACATCAGATTAGTAGGGTGTTCATCTTTTGACACATCAGGTCAGTGGGGGGCCATCTACTGGCACAACAGAGCAGAGGGAGGCCATCTCTTGGCACATTAGTTCAGTGGGGGGACCATCTTTTGTCAAATCAGATCAGTGGGGAGGGGCCATCTCCTGGCACATCAGATCAGTAGGGTGCTAATCGTTTGACACATCAGGTCAGTGGTGGAACACCTGGCACATCAGATCAGTGGGGGATCAATCTCTTGGTACATTAGATCAGTGGGGAGTCCGTCTCTTGGCACGTTAGATCAGTGGGGAGTCCGTCTCTTGGCACATTGGATCAGTGGGGAGTCCGTCTCTTGGCACATTAGATCAGTGGGGAGACCGTCTCTTGGCACGTTAGATCAGTGGCGAGTCTGTCTCTTGACACATTGGATCAGTGGGGAGTCCGTCTCTTGACACATTGGATCAGTGGGGAGTCCATCTCTTGGCACAGTAGATCAGTGGGGAGTCCATCTCTTGGCACAGTAGATCAGTGGGGAGTCCATCTCTTGGCACATTGGATCAGTGGGGAGTCCGTCTCTTGGCACATTGGATCAGTGGGGAGTCCATCTCTTGACACATTGGATCAGTGGGGAGTCCATCTCTTGGCTCATTAGATCAGTGGGGAGTCCATCTCTTGGCACATTAGATCAGTGGGGAGTCCATCTCTTGGCTCATTAGATCAGTGGGGAGTCCATCACTTGGCTCGTTAGATCAGTGGGGAGTCCATCTCTTGGCACGTTAGATCAGTGGGGAGTCCATCTCTTGGCATGTTAGATCAGTGGGGAGTCCATCTCTTGGCATGTTAGATCAGTGGGGAATCCGTCTCTTGGCACGTTAGATCAGTGGGGAGTCCATCTCTTGGCACGTTAGATCAGTGGGGAGTCCATCTCTTGGCACATTAGATCAGTGGGGAGTCCGTCTCTTGGCACGTTAGATCAGTGGGGAGTCCATCTCTTGGCTCATTAGATCAGTGGCGAGTCCATCTCTTGGCTCATTAGATCAGTGGCGAGTCCATCTCTTGGCTCATTAGATCAGTGGCGAGTCCATCTCTTGGCTCATTAGATCAGTGGGGAGTCCATCTCTTGGCACGTTAGATCAGTGGGGAGTCCATCTCTTGGCACGTTAGATCAGTGGGGAGTCCATCTCTTGGCACGTTAGATCAGTGGGGAGTCCGTCTCTTGGCTCGTTAGATCAGTGGGGAGTCCGTCTCTTGGCACGTTAGATCAGTGGGGAGTCCATCTCTTGGGTCTGGTCATCACTATCACATCAGGGGGATTGAATCCATCTTTTGGCACAGCAGATCAGTTGGGAAGCTGTTTCTTGGCACATCAGATGAGTGGTGGGTCTGTCTTTTGGCATATCAGGTCAGTGGGGGGGGACCGTCTCTTTAGTACATCAGATTAATGGGTTGTCCATCAGATCAGTGGAGGGACTGTCTCTTGACACATAAGATCAGTGGGGAGTCCATCTCTTGGCACATTAGGTTAGTGAGGTGTCTATCTTTTGACACATCAGGTCAGTGGTGCTAAGATTTCTGCAAAATTGAAATCCACAGTAACGTTTTGCTGCAAATTTGTCCTGTGTGCACATATACCAAGAGTACAAACCACGAGATTCCGGACCGTCAGCGTCCCGGTGCCGGGAGATGATGGCTTCTTACATGAGCGGTGCATGCAGGTGCTCATCACCTCTGGAGACGTCTGCTCGGCACAATTACAGGAGCCCATTACGTTTTCAGCTGGTAATCGCCTCCTCTCACGTTCCTAATGATGATGAGGAGCGATGCCAGGGGCTCATTATCAGCCAAACACTTTCTTAAGGAATCCTGCGTTCCCCTCCTCGTGATCGTCAATGTTGCTGGATCTTATTTATTTGCACCTTATAGGTTTTTCACAATTTTTTTTTTTAATTATTTTATTTTATTTTTATTTTGTTTTATTTATTTTTTTAGCATTTTACCTAGATTTAAACCGCATGTGATAAAACGTTAGAAAAAAAAAGCGTACCATCATTTTCACGTTATTTTTTATTTTTGTCATTCATTACTAATACATATCCATTATTGGGCACGGTCTCTCGTCGACACAAACCTTTGCCGTTCAGACTCGTACTTCAAAAGAAAAAATAAAAGACCGCACAGAGGTTGTATTTTAGGAATGGGAAAAAAAAAACAACAAATAACAAAGCCTTTCCTTACTGGCTGTTACTGCCCCCTAGTGGTGCTTTGTATATTGCAGGCTTAATAAATAATCGGCCACCCAAAAGGCAGAAGGGTTTCTATTCTCGGCTGCAATCTGTCCAGCAGTTGTTTATTGCAATGTTTTTGGTTTCGGGTATTTTCAGTTCAAATGTTAGTTTGGGCTGTAAATAATGGTGTGCTGCGTCATTAGCTGTTATTTACTGTGTTCAGATTCGGCTGCTTAAAGGGGAGCGATCAGAAAATGACTACGGAGCACAGAACAGACCACCTAGATGGTTCAAGTCTCTGGGCCGTCCACAAGTAGACCACTCACTACCCCAGCCAAATTCCCAGCTTACCCTGCACTATGATCAGAGGTACTTAAAGGGAATGTGGCAAAGGAAAGTCACCTATTGTTTTCAGGAACCGCTTTCAGCATTCTTTTTAATCGCAGATGTAAGAATATAACGACTGCACATTTCTTTATACAGCTGATAACACAGGATTCACAATTTGTGATGTTACAGCTCACCTCCTCCCCCTCCTGTACAATGACTGATAATGATTCTATATACAATAGAAAACAAAGCATTCACAATAGTTGATGTCACAGCTCACCTCCCCCTCCTGTACAATGACTGATAATACTTTTACAGCATTCACAATAGGTGATGAGACAGCTCACCTCCTGTACAATGGCCAATAATACCTCTATATACAGTAGATAACACAGAATCCATCATTACTAGGTGATGTCACAGCTCCTCCTCCTCCTGTACAATGACTGATAACACTTCTGTAGACAATAAAAAACTCAGTATTCATAATGTGATGTCACAGCTCACCTCCTTCTGTACAATAACTGATAACACCTCTATATACAGTGGATAACACAAAATCCGCCATTCATAATAATGTCACAGCTCACCTCTTCCCCCTCCTGTACGATAACTGATAACACCTGTATACCGTAGATAACACAGGATCCACCATTCACAATAGGTGATATCACAGCTCACCTCCTCTGTTTGTACGGTGACTAATATCACCTCTATATACAATAGAAAACACAGCATTCAGAATAGATGTTACAGCTCACCTTTTCTTGTGCAATGACTGATAACACCATTATACACAACAGATAACACAGGATGCACTGTTCACAATAGGTGATATCACAGCTCACCTTCTCCTCTTGTACAGTGACTAATATCCCCTTTATATACAATAGAAAACACTGCATTCATACTAGATGATGATACAGCTCACCTCCTCCTGTACAATGACTGATAACACCATTATACACCGCAGAGGATGCGCTGTTAACAATGTGACATCACAGCTCACCTCCTCCTGTACAATGACTGACAACACCTCTATATACAGTAAATAATACAGTATATAACACAGGATCCACCATTCACAACAGGTGACCTCACAGCTCACCTCCTCCTCCTCTTCTCACAATGACCTTTGCACACGCTCATTAGATGCTTCAATATCAGAGTCGAGGTTTGTTGCTATCTGGTCAGTGATAGTCAGCTCTAGCTGTTAATATATTTTTCGTACAGTGCCCTCTGCAGGAAAAAAGTAGTATTACACAGCAGCCACTTAGATGACCTGTTACA
Organism: Anomaloglossus baeobatrachus; assembly: GCF_048569485.1. Lineage (NCBI taxonomy): Eukaryota > Metazoa > Chordata > Amphibia > Anura > Aromobatidae > Anomaloglossus > Anomaloglossus baeobatrachus. The sequence continues at coordinate 27,595,355 of NC_134360.1, read as the reverse complement.
TGGGGCTCTGTAACATGAGTTGCTATTTACGGAGATTCCCCCCCCTTCCCCCCCAAGTCTATGAAGTCCTAATTTGGACAATTGGAGATGCCATAAATAAAGGCATGTCCCTAATGAGTGCTCGTAGTAATATCGGTATAATGTAAAGTTGCCATTTCGGCAGTCTTCTTGTACTTTGTACAGAGTGGTTCCGACTGTGCAGCGTTACTGTAATCCATCACACAGCTCGGGTCCCGCTCCCCGTCTTTGATGGTATCGCTGAGATCAGAAGGTGTCGAGGATTCTTCGAGATCCCCGAGACTGTTGCTGGCCTCCAAATGGAAAACAAAAAATCCTCAGGACAATACACGTCCGCTAACTGAAGATATGAAGAGCTGTAAAGTATAGGTGACAGCCAGACGCTCCTCTTTACTTTTTTTTCTTCTTCTTACCCTCCACCCGCTTTTAATCAAAAAATGTGATGCTGACAGTGGTGAAATACATTAATCCTGGAGCGCAATCTCAGGGGCTGTCAGCGAGCCCGGCGCCGCTGATCTGTCTGACCCCGACAGTATTTTAAGCATTAGGACAATTCAGTAAGAGATGTAAGCGCTCCCTTAATGAATAGGATTAGGGTAATGTATGGCCGCAGCTATGAGATTTGGTGGAGCGCGGAGACGCTACACCCCTCTGGCTGGGGATTGTAGCCCCCGAGTGCATCGGGCTCCATCAGTTCATCAGGCCGGGTCAGGATTGTTTGTTTTACTATGGATGTCATCAGACTCTCCAGTGAGCCTGTACCTTTTTTTTTTTTTCTTAATAAAAAAAAGTTTTCTGCTGCATCCCCCCACCAGTACACCCTTTTCATTTATGGAACGCTGTTCATCCTAAAATTCCTGGTCCATGATTTGTCAACGAGAAGCATCTAAACAAGTGATGGCCAACCTTTTTGAGCTTGGTGTGTCAAAATTTGTCCTCTGTAGTAATGTGCCCATCCTTGTCCCCATCTTATAGTAATGTGCCCATCCTTGTCCCCATCCTGTAGTAATGTGCCCAACCTTGTCCCCATCCTGTAGTAATGTGCCAATTCTTGTACCCATCCTGTAGTAATGTGCCCATCCTTGTCCCCATCTTATAGTAATGTGCCCATCCTTGTCCCTATCCTGTAGTAATGTGCCCAACCTTGTCCCCATCCTGTAGTAATGTGCCAATTCTTGTACCCATCCTGTAGTAATGTGCCCATCCTTGTCCCCATCCTGTAGTAATGTGCCCATCATTGTCCCCATTTTGTAGTAATGTGCCAATTCTTGTACCCATCCTGTAGTAATGTGCCCATCCTTGTCCCCTTCCTGTAGTAATGTGCCCATCCTGTAGTAATGTGCCCATCCTAATCCTCATCCTGTAGTAATGTGCCCATCCTTGTCCTCACCCGGTAGTAATGTGCCCATCCTTGTCCTCACCCGGTAGTAATATACCCATCCTTGTCCCCATCCTGTAGTAATGTGCCCATCCTTGTCCCCATTTTGTAGTAATCTGCCAATTCCTGTAATGTGCCCATCCTGTAGTAATGTGCCCATCCTTGTCCCCTTCCTGTAGTAATGTGCCCATCCTTGTCCCCATCTTATAGTAATGTGCCCATCTTGTCCTCAAACCTGTAGTAATGTGCCCATCCTTGTCCCCATCCTGTAGTAATGTGCCCATCCTTGTCCCTATCCTGTAGTAATGTGCCCAACCTTGTCCCCATCCTGTAGTAATGTGCCCAACCTTGTCCCCATCCTGTAGTAATGTGCCCAACCTTGTCCCCATCCTGTAGTAATGTGCCCAACCTTGTCCCCATCCTGTAGTAATGTGCCCATCCTTGTCCCCATCCTGTAGTAATGTGCCAATTCTTGTACCCATCCTGTAGTAATGTGCCCATCCTTGTCCCCATCCTGTAGTAATGTGCCCATCATTGTCCCCATTTTGTAGTAATGTGCCAATTCTTGTACCCATCCTGTAGTAATGTGCCCATCCTTGTCCCCTTCCTGTAGTAATGTGCCCATCCTAATCCTCATCCTGTAGTAATGTGCCCATCCTTGTCCTCACCCGGTAGTAATGTGCCCATCCTTGTCCTCACCCGGTAGTAATGTGCCCATCCTTGTCCTCACCCGGTAGTAATGTACCCATCCTTGTCCCCATCCTGTAGTAATGTGCCCATCCTTGTCCCTATTTTGTAGTAATGTTCCAATTCTTGTACCCATCCTGTAATGTGCCCATCCTTGTCCCCATCCTGTAGTAATGTGCCCATCCTGTAGTAATGTGCCCATCCTTGTCCCCTTCCTGTAGTAATGTGCCCATCCTTGTCCCCATCTTATAGTAATGTGCCCATCTTGTCCTCAAACCTGTAGTAATGTGCCCATCCTTGTCCCCATCCTGTAGTAATGTGCCCATCCTTGTCCCCATCCTGTAGTAATGTGCCCATCCTTGTCCCCATCCTGTAGTAATGTGCCCAACCTTGTCCCCATCCTGTAGTAATGTGCCCAACCTTGTCCCCATCCTGTAGTAATGTGCCCATCCTTGTCCCCATCCTGTAGTAATGTGCCCATCCTGTAGTAATGTGCCCATCCTTGTCCCCTTCCTGTAGTAATGTGCCCATCCTTGTCCCCATCTTATAGTAATGTGCCCATCTTGTCCTCAAACCTGTAGTAATGTGCCCATCCTTGTCCCCATCCTGTAGTAATGTGCCCATCCTTGTCCCCATCCTGTAGTAATGTGCCCATCCTTGTCCCTATCCTGTAGTAATGTGCCCAACCTTGTCCCCATCCTGTAGTAATGTGCCCAACCTTGTCCCCATCCTGTAGTAATGTGCCCATCCTTGTCCCCATCCTGTAGTAATGTGCCAATTCTTGTACCCATCCTGTAGTAATGTGCCCATCCTTGTCCCCATCCTGTAGTAATGTGCCCATCATTGTCCCCATTTTGTAGTAATGTGCCAATTCTTGTACCCATCCTGTAGTAATGTGCCCATCCTTGTCCCCTTCCTGTAGTAATGTGCCCATCCTGTAGTAATGTGCCCATCCTAATCCTCATCCTGTAGTAATGTGCCCATCCTTGTCCTCACCCGGTAGTAATGTGCCCATCCTTGTCCTCACCTGGTAGTAATGTATCCATCCTTGTCCCCATCCTGTAGTAATGTGCCCATCCTTGTCCCCATTTTGTAGTAATGTGCCAATTCTTGTACTTATCCTGTAATGTGCCCATCCTTGTCCCCATCCTGTAGTAATGTGCCCATCCTGTAGTAATGTGCCCATCCTTGTCCCCTTCCTGTAGTAATGTGCCCATCCTTGTCCCCATCCTTGTCTCCATCCTGTAGTAGTGTGCCCATCCTTGTCCCCTTCCTGTAGTGATGTGCCCATCCTGTAGTAATGTGCCCATCCTTGTCCCCATCCTGTAGTAGTGTGCCCATCCTTGTCCCCATCCTTGTCCCCATCCTTGTCCCCATCCTTGTCCCCATCCTTGTCCCCATCCTTGTCTCCATCCTGTAGTAATGTGCCCATCCTTGTCCCCATCCTGTAGTAGTGTGCCCATCCTTGTCCCCATTTTGTAGTAATGTGCCAATTCTTGTACTTATCCTGTAATGTGCCCATCCTTGTCCCCATCCTGTAGTAATGTGCCCATCCTGTAGTAATGTGCCCATCCTTGTCCCCATCCTTGTCTCCATCCTGTAGTAGTGTGCCCATCCTTGTCCCCTTCCTGTAGTGATGTGCCCATCCTGTAGTAATGTGCCCATCCTTGTCCCCATCCTGTAGTAGTGTGCCCATCCTTGTCCCCATCCTTGTCCCCATCCTTGTCCCCATCCTGTAGTAATGTGCCCATCCTTGTCCCCATCCTGTAGTAGTGTGCCCATCCTTGTGCCCATCCTGTAGTAATGTGCCAATTCTGTACTAATGTGCCAATCCTTGTCCCCATCTTATAGTAATGTGCTCATCCTTGTCCCTTGTAGTAATGTGCTCATCCTTGTCCCTTGTAGTAATGTGCTCATCCTTGTCCTTTGTAATAATGTGCCCATCCTTGTCCCCATCCTGTAGTAATGTCCCCATCCTGTAGTAATGTGTCAATCCTTGTCCCTATCTTATAGTAATGTGCCCATCTTCTCACTCTTGTAGTAATGTGTCCATTCTTCTGTCCATCCTTGTCCCTTTCTTTTAGCAATACCCCATCCTGTAGTAATGTGCCCTATTTATGCCACATTATGCTGTTTTCAGATTCTTCTCACCTGTCCTCCATTCCCTCGGTGTTCTCTTTCCTCCTTCTTGCTGCCCACAGGCTGCCAGACGATCGGGGCCCTATGCCAAGAATTGCAGCCATCTTTTCTTTACATCAGATTTTTGGTTGCAGTCGTCGTTTACAGGGACTCTCTGCAGAGCTTCACGAATGGCAGCCGCCAGCCTATCAGAAGCCAGCAGGTGATGTCATAAAACAACGTCTTCTGATTGGCCAGTGGCTGAATTTGGTGAAGCTCTGCAGAGAGTTCTTGTGCGCGGTGACGGCAATCAAAAATCTGAAGTAAAGCGCAGGTGGCTGCGGCCGCGATAGTCAGGGGGGCCTGTGGGAGCGCAAGAAGCTTAGGGGCCATGTGGTCCGCGTGTTTGAGACCCCATGAGTTTAGAGAGAAGCGTGGTACGTAAGCACTCCTCAATCAGGACCCACTCGCATGTGCATGCTCAGCCAAGCCGAGTGTGCACGTGTATAGACTGGATGGGAGGGATATCTGTCGGCTGACAGCCTCCGGAGATGTAGAGAAACTTTCACATGTATCAACTTTATTCATTCTATTTAAAAAATAGTGACTTCTGCTTTATGGAGCCGAGACCAGACAAGTAATGAAAATCTTCTGAAGATAAGGAGCGCGGATCCCGCGGACGACGGCTCCTCACGTATTTACTTATTTATTCTGTATGCAATTCTTTTACCAAAAAACCTAATAATGATACATTGATTTTATGCAGCGCAGGCGGAGTGTGCGGAATTGTGCAATGAAATGTAAAACTGATAGATTCGGTCTCCGGCTTCTCCCCGGAATATTCTGTTTCATATCGGTCTGGCGGCATTTATTTAACTGTTTAACACCCGGCAATGTAAGTTTCTATCTCGACTTGGAGGAAATAGTGAAATGATGATTTCAATATAACTTTATAAGTGTCCAATGTCGACCAAAGTCTCTAACATTTTGCCCAACTTTTACCTGCTGTCTGACCCTGCCATTACCGAGCACCCGAGCATATTAGTGCCCGCTCATCACTAGTTACAAGTACAGGGCACCCGAGCATGGTAGTGCCCGCTCATCACTAGTTACGAGTACCGAGCATGGTAGTGCCCGCTCATCACTAGTTACGAGTACCGAGCATGGTAGTGCCCGCTCATCACTAGTTACGAGTACAGAGCACCCGAGCATGGTAGTGCCCGCTCATCACTAGTTACGAGTACAGAGCACCCGAGCATGGTAGTGCCCGCTCATCACTAGTTACCAGTACTGAGCACTCGAGCATAGTAGTGCCCGCTCATCACTAGTTACTAGTACTGAGCACCCGAGCATGGTAGTGCCCGCTCATCACTAGTTACGAGTACCGTGCATGGTAGTGCCCACTCATCACTAGTTACGAGTACCGTGCATGGTAGTGCCCGCTCATCACTAGTTACGAATACCGAACACCTGAGCATGGTAGTGCCCGCTCATCACTAGTTACGAATACCGAACACCCGAGTATGGTAGTGCCCGCTCATCACTAGTTACGAGTACCGAGCATGGTAGTGCCCACCCTTCACTAGTTACGAGTACTGAACACCCGAGCATGGTAGTGCCCGCTCATCACTAGTTACCAGTACTGAGCACCCGAGCATAGTAGTGCCCGCTCATCACTAGTTACAGGTACTGAGCACCCGAGCATGGTAGTGCCCGCTCATCACTAGTTATGTGTACTGAGCACCCGAGCATGGTAGTGCCCGCTCATCACTAGTTACAGAGGTTTTCCAAAACTGGAATACCTGTTTTAGGGAGTGCCACTTTACGGGGGGTAAAATTGGGGGGGGTGGCACAAAATGTTGCCCCATTCCCTTAAGTCAAAAGGTCAGAGGGCTTCTCAACTGACTGACTCCCCTATAACTAGCTGTATTCCATCACTTTTTAATATCGGAATACAAATTCCTTATCTAACAAAGCCTCTTATGTTGCCCTCTGGATTTCTGGTTTATCAAATGCTCAATTACTGCAATTGTATTTTTGGGGGGGTCATTGCTATTTTACTTTATTTTAATTAAAAAAAAATAAAAGTCTTTCTTTAGACCGTTGTTTTGAGCTCTGGCTGATTTCGGGGTAACCCTGCTGCGGTGCCGTGCGGTAATGGCGCTCGGTTGGTTGCTTGGCCGGCAGTTGCTATACTGCGCTTGACACCATAAAGCTTTATGGATTCATCTGCTTCATTATAAGAGAAAGGTCCCAGCCGTTGTGTTTAACCTTTGTGCGGATGGGCAGGATGTGGAGGATACCCAGTAGACTCGCACATCGGAGGCGCAGACAGTTAGACGTCCTCTTTATAGATTTATAAATGTGCTGCAAGGGAAGAAGACATCGACGATTCCCCTCGTTTTAATTCTCCGGCTAATGATGATAGAAAGCTGCAATCCATCTCCAGACCCAGAGCTTTACACGGAGCGGCGTTGCGTTACCCCCTTAATAAATGGCTGAGAAATCCCCGCTGCGGATGCACTTTTTCTTTTTATTACACACTTCCTCACTTTGAAGCTGGCTGCCATTGTTGTCCGAGAAGGAAGGAGATGAGGAGAACATGAAATCGCAACGTCCTGCAGTCGTGTCATCAGATCTTTCTCACCTCTGGCTTCTTAAAGAGATAATGTTGGAGGTCCGCCAGCGTCTTCTCCCCTGGCGTTACATTTGATAACCCTTTTCTTAGGTGATTCCGAATCCGTAATATATGTTTTAAGAAAGGAAACCACGGCTAAGGTTACTTTTAAGTGACATCAAGCTGCTGCTCTGGTAAGGAATGCTATAAAAAGTCAAAATAATCTTTAAAAATGACCCAAAACTATACATTGATCCTAGAAGAGGTTTTTAAAGGATAACCATCAAATCAATTTTGCTATTCGAACTAGCAAAGGTCTTAGATTATCATGAAAAATGACACCAGCGTTGTAATAATCCCATGTAGCATTGCTGAGTTATCACATTATGAAGACACAGATTTGCCTAGCAGCGCATTAAGGGCGGAGCCATGCACTCGGTGCACTGACACGCCCCCTGCACTGTGGCTTCAAAGCTTGATTTCTCAGCACTGGTACATGGGATTATTACAAAACTGGTATCATATTAATTGTTGTGTTCAGACCTACACAGCCGTCCCAATATTGAAACTGTCCACCCTACAATAAGACTTGTTCCGTGGCTTGGCTTTTCTATATAGTGCCCATCCATAAAAATGTTAGACATCCACCCAGGCACAATAGTATAATTAGGTATATAAAATATATCTGACACAGTGAAATTAAGATACAGGGATATGCAAATGACTCGTGTTTTGCAACTGGACTAGAAAATTCAGACCTAGGTTTGAAGCCATTTATAGGATTCTTTCCAAAAACTAAAGTTCTCCCCAATCCATCTGATGTGGGATAACTTTCTGATTGCTAGAAGTCGTGCCTGCTGTGAACGGGGCCTGGGAACCCAAGAAAGAAGCCTGCGCAGAGTCCTAGCTGTAATCGAGCGATGGGCTCACACTAAGCCTCCCCTCCTCTATGGGACTGCTGGAAATAACCAAGGGCTCGTCTATTCTCAGCAGTCCCTTAGATAATGATTGGAGCTGAAGGTGAGTCTGTGCACCTCTGCTTCATTTAGGATGGGGCTATGCAGAGGGGATAACATCATATTTTGGGAATAACCCTTTATAGGGTGTAACGCTGTTAGCGTCGCTGCGTTTTCACCCTTCCTCCTTGCAGGGACAGTGACGCACTCACCGACACTCTGATTGGTTCCAGCTCCTGCGCAGTTCTCCTGGAAGCGCGTGCGCTCTACGCTTCTTAAAGAGGCAGCACACTTAATATGGAAGTGCCTCCAGCCTATGGCTGAGAGGCACGAGACGTAAGGCATCCTCCCCAGAGTATTAAGGTTCTCTGCATGTCACTTTGTATCCAGTGTTCATATCCCATCCAGTGTCTAACCTGTGAACCTGCACTCGACCTGTGACCTGCCTGTGTTCCTACACACCTGAACGTTTCCTGCCCATCTATCCTGGCCTGTCTTCGTACCTCTCCGTTCCTTTGGGGGCAGATCCTATTACCAGGGACTGCCCCGGAGTGGTACCTGGTGTGTACTGGCAACCAAGCCCAACCTCACCATTAGAGGCTCCGGTGAATAGCCGGTAGGCACTTGGGCACGCCCCTCCGGGGTATTCCATGGCACAGTGAGTCCCCACCTCGGTGTGTGACAAAGGGCCTGTCCATAATACCTTTCAGTTGGATTAGTAATGGTGTTTTTGCAAAAATTGGCAACACTGTAGCTCACAGAATGGTAGAGTTGGAAGGACTCTTCCAGAAATATGGACACTTTATTTTTGGTGCTAATCTTCTTGGTCTGTACTAAGGGGGCGTGGCTCACGGGATCCTCTGGGGCGTATCTTTAGGTCGCTTTGCATAATTATCACGTGAGCACTGCCCTCTTGGTAAAGACCATAAAAATTAGCAGTAAACTAAGAGGCCCATATCTTTTAGAATTGCATAATGGATTTAAAAGAAAAAAAAAAAACAGAATATTCAGGGGAGCAGCGAGAATTAAATAAAGGCAAAAATCGATGTTTCTTATTTGATTGCGCTAAAGTGCATTGAACTTGCTTTTTAAAAAAAATAAAACGTAATCAAAAAAAGTCAAACACATGCTCCGTCTACTGTGTGTGTGTATACTATACTATAATATATATATATATATATATCTATATATATATAAATAAAATATAGACCACTCCCACAAAGGATTGCACAGTTCTGATCTTTAATATGGCACCAAATGTACGAGACCTTGATTTTGGTTTGGTGACCCGGGCCTAGAGGAAAAATAAAAAAAATAAAAAGTAATCAGAAAAAAATCAAACATATGCTGTGCCTACTGTGTGTGTGTATATATATATATATATATATATATATATATATATATATATAATATAGACCACTCCCACAAAGAAATGTACAGCTCTGATCTTTAATATGGCACCAAATGTACGAGATCTTGGTTTGGTGACTCCGGTCCTAGAAACGCTGCCTTCTCCACCTGTCGTACAGCTTCATGCCAATGTAGGGGGCTGTCTTGTATGAGAGTCTGGGGTCTCCACTCCTCTCAGGAGTCTCCGGCACAGTAGAGGCCTCTGGGTTACAGACTTGTCGTCCTTCCATAACGTTCCCGCTAAAGACGTACTGTGGTTAATTAGCTTAAAGCACTGCACTCCGCCAGCTTATTTACAACACAGATAAAATGTCTGCCTCTTCAATTGACCCTGACTAACAACGTTCAGAGCGGTGCGGGGCCATAAATGCAAACATCCCGTAGTTTACATAAAGATGGCGTGGTTTATGTGTCTATTACACAAGGTTCAGAGCTTGGGGGTATTTTAGTATTTTGGAATGAACTTTTAATAAAATCAGCTTTTTATGCTGCGCTCTTGAAAAGCTTACCGCCTGTGAAATGCTGCATGCGCCTTTTTTTTTTTTCATCTCAGCCACAAATTTACTCTTGCCAAAAATAAAAGATTAAAACTCATGTTTCCGAGCGTCTTAAAATGATGTCACTTGTAGGTGATTTATAAGGAATGAGCCAAGTGTCAAAAAAAAAAAAATAGGCTCCAAGAATGTGACGTGATACAAGCAGCGGCAAAGTCAGGGTTAATTCTCACTTCTTGGCGTTTTAAAAATTCTGATAAAACCTTGCACTGAATTCTCCACCTTTTTGATTCCTGTTGTAGAGAGGAACAGAGCCGTTGAAGTTCGGGCTTTGTCACAAGTGATAGTCATGTGGTTTCTGGCCATAGAAGGTCACAGCGTTTGGCTGTGGAGAATGCTCCCTGCCTTTCCATTGTTCCTGCTGTCAGTATTCATTGGTATAGGGAGCTTTCTTGCTGGATTCATCTCTTCCCCTTTTGGATCCAACAGGAGCTCAACTTCCACCCAGCTGCTGATCATCAGTATTCTCTCGGTGCTTAAATACTCCCATCTTCCTTAGACTGATGCTGGTGATATTATTCAGTTCTTTCTAGCTCTGGTTGCGAGCAGGTGGCTTGCTCTCATCTGTAGTATCATTGCTGAAGCTTTACTGAACTCCTGCTTTAGTCATCTGTGGATAATTAGTTCATGCTTTTCCCCCCGTGTGTCCTCCTTGTGTCTTCTATAGTGTTTAGTGGGGTTGTTTAATAGCTCATACCATCCGTTCCCTATTTAGGGTCCAGGACTAGGGATACCTAGGGTCAGGTATCCTGCTTGGTGCATAGGTGCAGAACATATCTTGGATGGCGAGGGATCCCAGGAACCAGCAGTAGGTTTGGTCAGGGGGTCACCATCTCCCCCGTCTCTAGACACATGGGCCCTTTCCCTTCTCTTGCCGCTTGCTTGGTACTTCCTTGTACCTAGCGTGACACTTTAGATAAAGTTCGGTTTAGGACCCAGAATTGACCTGAACCTCATTGGAAGTCACTAATTGGGCAATTCGGCTTTCCGTCCACATACAGCCAGCCATAAACAGAGCACTTCCAGGGGAGGGAGGACAGTGGTTGTTTTTTTATATTTTTTGGTGGATGCACACTACATCCGATCTCGTTACCCCCAATGCGAGCCGATCAAACACTGCAAGCGGCTTGCACACTGGGCTGAGCACCGAGCTTACCCGAGCACAGCCATGCTCGATCGAGTGATCAGCATACGTAAAGCACCTGACACTGATTTTTTTGTCAAGACCGTACATACAACGAACTTTACTGTTTAGATTTGCTCATCTCCATCTCTAATTTTTTCATTTTTCATTCTATCGGGCGGTTCGCATTTTCTTCTAAAACATCAATGCAAAATAAAACAATTGCACACGGTCGTGCAACTGTGCGAGCGAGGAGCTGGCTGTCAGACACAGCCCAACTCCCCATAGAAAAGGTATTATTTATATTATTTTTCACTAAGTGGCAGGATTTCTTTCTAATTATTGATAGATTTCAGCTGGTGTCAGAACTTTTCATGACTTTTTGCACCTCTCTTTCTTCATGTGTTCAATACTTTTTTTCCCTGTGTCATTTCTCATTACTACACTTATCTTATGTTATGGACATCAATGGTTTGAATTCTTTCCCTGTGTGAGTTGGATGGGTTGTTACCGACATCTGGTGAGAAATTCATGTCAAAAGCACTTTTAAAAATCTATTTACTTAGAAAATTGGTGACGTGTTCAATACTTATCTCATCCGCTGTATACGGTACATAATAAGTAATAAATAAATAAAAGTGGATAAAGAGCCGCTAACTAGCCCCTCCCCTTTGAAATTAACCCCTTCACGACCATGCACGGATCTTTCCGTCATGGATCGTGTCCCGGTAAGCCCCGCCCCCTGCCACGGGCAGGCGGCGTGGATCGGCACACATATCAGATGTTTTCAACAGCTGACATGTGTGCCTACATGTTCCGAGTGGAATCGCATTCCACCCGGAACATTAACCCCTTAGATCTCGCTGCCAAAGTCTGGCAGCGAGATCTATATGTGCGCGGCCATGTTTTCTACTTACCGCCGCCCCCTCCGGACGTCACGTGAGTGATCACGTGACGTTCGGTGGTTGCCATCGTAGCACAGGGTCATGTGATGACGCCTGGTGCTACGAAGTTTCACTTTCATTCTTCCTCGGCACGGAGCAGAGGAAAAAAGAAAGTGACTATTTCTGCTGTTTACAGCGGTATAGCTGTGATCAGCAGATAGCGATCAGCAATCGGATTGCTGATCGCTATAGCCCCCTAGGGGGACTAGTAAAATAAAATAAAAAAAGTAAAAAAAAAAGTTTTAAAAAATGAATAAAAAAACAAAAAACCTAAAAGTTCAAATCACCCCCTTTTCCCCCCATTGAAAATTAAAGGGTTAAAAAATAAATAAATATACACATATTTGGTATCGCCGCGTTCAGAAATGCCCGATCTATCAAAATATAAAATCAATTAATCTGATTGGTAAACGGCGTAGTGGCAAAAAAATTCCAAACGCCAAAATTACGTTTTTTGGTCGCCGCAAATTTTACGCAAAATGCAATAACAGGCTATCAAAACGTAGCATCTGCGCAAAAATGCTACCATTAGAAACATCAGCTCGAGACGCAAAAAATAAGCCGTCACTGAGCCATAGATCCCAAAAAATAAGAACGCTACGTGTTTCGGAAAATGGCGCAAAACGTGCGCCACTTTTATTGGACAAACTTGTGAATTTTTTTTAACCCCTTAGATACAAGTAAATCTATACATGTTTGGTGTCTACAAACTCGCACCGACCTCAGGCATCATACCCACACATCAGTTTTACCATATAGTGAACACCGTGAATAAAACATCCCAAAAACTATTGTGCCATCACACTTTTTTTGCAATTTTTCCACACTTGGAATTTTTTTACTGCTTTCCAGTACACCATGGTAAAACTTATGGTTTCATTTAAAAGTACAACTTGTCCCGCAAAAAACAAGCCCTCATATGGCAAGATTGACGGAAAAATAAAAAAGTTACGGCTCTCGGAAGAAGGGGAGCAAAAAACAAAAACGCAAAAACGGAAAGTGCCCCGGGGCTGAAGGGGTTAAAATTGACTTATATAAAAAATAATTGCTACAGAAAGCGTAACAGTGGTCCGTTGTGGCCATAAAGAAAAAAAAAATCGTAAAACAGATGTTTCCTTTATTTTCCCCACCAATTTTGGCAAAAAAGGAGTATGAAAATAACCTAAAAATTGAGCCCCATGTATCGCAAAAAAATGCAATAATTTAAAAAAAAATGTTACATGTATGAAAACACCCAAAAGTGTTCCTGATTTAGGAACGGCGCTAAATTGACTGGTTCTGAATTGGTTAAAGAGGACCAGCCACCAGGATTTTTCTATATAAACTAAAGCCAGTGCTATACTGGCGCTATCATGCTGAGTCTATAAAGACCTTTAGTTGTGAGATCGGATGTATACTTTCTGAAATACAGGCAACTAAAATTTGGGAAATGCACGGTTATTTGATTGATAGGTGCTACAGAATATCTAATAGGTGAGTCAGGTTTTGCTAGTTATTCCCACCCCTGTCTGCTGCCTGTCCTTCCTTCCCCCTGTCTTTCCTACCATCTGTCTTTCCTCCCCCTGTCCTTCCTCCCCCTGTCCTTCCTCCCCCTGTCCTTCCTCCCCCTGTCCTTCCTCCCCCTGTCTTTCCTCCCCCTGTCTTTCCTCCCCCTGTCTTTCCTCCCCCTGTCTTTCCTCCCCCTGTCTTTCCTCCCCCTGTCTTTCCTCCCCCTGTCTTTCCTCCCCCTGTCTTTCCTCCCCCTGTCTTTCCTCCCCCTGTCTTTCCTCCCCCTGTCTTTCCTCCCCCTGTCCTTCCTTCCCCCTGTCTTTCCTACCATCTGTCTTTCCTCCCCCTGTCCTTCCTCCCCCTGTCCTTCCTCCCCCTGTCTTTCCTCCCCCTGTCTTTCCTCCCCCTGTCTTTCCTCCCCCTGTCTTTCCTCCCCCTGTCTTTCCTCCCCCTGTCTTTCCTCCCCCTGTCTTTCCTCCCCCTGTCTTTCCTCCCCCTGTCTTTCCTCCCCCTGTCTTTCCTTCCTCTGTCCTTCCTCCCCCTGTAACAACAGAAACAGAGGGAGGAAGGACAGGCAGACAGGGGTGGGAATAACGAGCAAAACCTGTTCCACCTATTAGATATTCTGCAGCACGTATCAATCAAATAACAGTGCATTTCACAAACTTTACTTGCCTGTATTTCAGAAACTATACCCCCGATCTCACAACTAAAGGTATGTATAGAATCGGCATTATAGCGCCAGTATAGCACTGGCTTTAGTTTATATACGAAAATCCTGGTGGCTGGTCCTCTTTAAACAACCATATGACAAGAAGCTTTGTCGGAGGGACTTCTGGAGTCATAAGGTGACCCGTTCCATAAGGACATCCCCCCCAGTCACTTCTGTTAAGAGATGCAATTGGCAACTAAATTGGAGGTACTCTTTATCCACTGACCCCCAATAACAGTGCTAGAACCAGATATCAGCCATATTCTACATAGTTACATAGTTACATAGTTACTAAGGTTGAAAAAAGCCCTAGGTCCATCTATTTCAACCTTCCTCCACCAGTTCTACATTTAGTCACAAAGTCACTTATAACCATCAATGTTGTGTGTATTGAGGAAATCATCCGCCCTGATATAAAGCTGTTATAGTATCTGCCATTACTACCTCTTGTGGTCGCATTCCACAGTCTGACTGCTCTAACTGTAAAGAACCCTTTCCTATTTAGGTGTCGGAATCGCTTTTCTTCCACTCGCGGTGAGTGCCCCCTGGTCCTTAGTACTGTCTTTGGAAGAAATAAGTCATGTGCCAGTCCTTTATATTGACCACACATGTATTTATACATAGAAATGAGATCTCCTCTGAGATGTCTTTTTTCTAAGCTAAACATATCTAACTTTTTCAACCTGTCATCATACGGGCGGCCTCCATTCCTCATCATACGGGCGGCCTCCATTGCTCATCATACGGGCGGCCTCCATTCCTCATCATACGGGCGGCCTCCATTCCTCATCATACGGGCGGCCTCCATTCCTCATCATACGGGCGGCCTCCATTACTCATCATACGGGCGGCCTCCATTACTCATCATACGGGCGGCCTCCATTACTCATCATACGGGCGGCCTCCATTCCTCATCATACGGGCGGCCTTCATTCCTTGTAGTAGTTTAGTTGCCGCCTTTGAACTGACTCTAACTTCTGAATGTCCTTTTTAAAATGTGGAGCCCAAAACTGGACCCCATATTCCAGATGTGGCCGTACAAGTGATTTATAGAGGGGTAACAATACGTTGGGATCACGGGATCTAATCTCTCTTTTTATACACCCTAGAATCTTGTTTGCTTTTGCAGCTGCTGCCTGACATTGAGTGCTGCTGCTCAGCTTATTTGTAATGAGAGTACATGAATCATAAAGATATAGAAAAAAGCAACAATAGCGAAAAAAAAAAAAAGCAAACCTCAAATCCCTTGATGAACGCACAGAACAGAGAGGGGAGGAGGTAACGACTTTCATGTTCACTAAGACAAAACCCGTCCCGTCTCAGATGTTGATTAGATGGGCTTTTGTGCCGGTGATGTTTTCCGAGCTTCACAGGTAAACACAAAAACCTCGTATTAATCGCTGTTTGATCATTCTGAGATCTCAGACATCTTCGTAGACAGGTAAAAATCCAAACATTTGCTATCAAATTTATTATTTTTTTTACTCTTTATTTTTTTTTTATGACTATTCACCGTCCAACCAAAACCGCAACGGGATATTGGGTAGTTCTTGAAACGGGTGCGTTGATATCGAGTAGGTGCTGGGAGATTGGTGGACAACAGGCAAACCTTGACCACTCCTGGTTCGCCCTTTTCTATCCGCGTTCTCTACAGCAGGGGTCCCCCAACTCCAGTTTTTCGTAGTATTTCCTTAGTATTGCACAGGCGAGGATTCCAACAGCTGTGCAATGCTAAGGAAATCCTGAAAACCTGCACTGTTGGTGGGCCGTGAAGACTGGAGTTGGGGAACACTGCTCTGCAGGACTAGTTGAATTGTGATCAGATCTGTTGTAAATTGTTAATCGCCTGTGCACCTCCGAGGACCTTCACTGATAAGGGATGAAGAAAATATGGTCCTGGGATTAAGTACTGGCTTTATTGGCCACTACTTTGTAGACACCTTTATTAGGACCCACATATGGCTCTCAGTGATAAGAGAAGTAGTTTTAGATTATCTTCCCACAAGGTTTTCTAGTTAGGGCATTGCCATGAAGCTCCACAATGTTTAGGTTAAACGTGCACAGACTGTACAATTCATCCAAGCCTGCCATCACTCTTGAAGAACAATGTGGTGGGTGTGGGTTAGGCAGTGGCTTTATTCACCATCTTTGTGCCAAGACCTTTATTAGAACCCACATGGGGTTCTTAGTGTTAATAGAAAAGTAGTTTTAGGGTTCCTTCCCACCAGGTTTTCCAGTTAGGGCATTGCCATGAAGCTCCACAATTTTTAGGTTAAACATGCACAGACAAGTACAATTCATCCAAGACTGCCATCACTCTTGAAGCTGCAATGTGGTGGAAGGGGTGTGGGTCTCGGAACGGTGCTGAGATAGGCAGTGGCTTTATTTACCACCATTGTGCCAAGACTATCATTAGGACCCACCCGTGGTTCTTAGTGTTAATAGAAAAGTAGTTTTAGGGTTCCTTCCCACAAGGTTTTCCAGTTAGGGCATTGACATTGACATGAAGCTCCACAATTTTTAGGTTAAACATGCACAGACAAGTACAATTCATCCAAGACTGCCATCACTCTTCAAGCTGCAATGTGGTAGGAGTGTGGGTTTCGGAACAGTGCAGATAACCGGTTGCCGATCTTTATCCAAATGTTGCACCAACAGCCAGTTATTTGCTCCATTCCATAGCGGTCTACACCCCTTCCAGCACTTTGAAGCTTCACACATTTCCCATTAAGGTCTGGCACACCCAACTTGAGGATTCAGTGCACCGGCAGTGTTTCCATCCGGCTCTCCGCACCTTTCATGCCTTCATTAGAGTTGTGCTCCCAACACAACCTCCTACGTGGAGCCTTTTTATTACGTTTTCCGGACGTAGTTCCCCCATAAGTGCCTTTTGGTCAGGCCCACATACTTTTTGAATTTCATTATTTCCAGGGCTTCTTTACTCTTGACTCACTACGTTTTTATGATGGTGCTGTAGTTTTGAATCCTAGCATATTATTAGCTGAGGAATGGGAAATATAATAATTGTATCCTTTTTTTTTTTTCAGGTTGAAGCAATTCTTATAAACATTTTCGGAGGAATAGTCAACTGTGCCATCATCGCCAATGGAATAACCAAGGCGTGCCGAGAGCTGGAGCTCAAAGTGCCTCTGGTGGTCCGACTAGAAGGTAATATCCGAGTATATTCTCTTCGGTTGGAATATCTCCGCATTATTTTTATTTATTTTTTCCTAAGCTGTTCTTGAAAATTTCTTTTTTTTTTTCCTTTTAAGAGCTGAAATATTTTTTTTTAGATAGACAAAATTGTGTTCCAGAACTTTAATACTATTCCCTTGTGTCTATAGTGTCTCTTGGAGTCAGATGATTTTGATGGGCCCGCCATAAAACATGAAAGTGGGACTGCGACCCCATCAATAACTAGAACAATGTTTTGGACTTGGTACCGCTCTTCTAGTTATGGGTAGGAGTCCCAGTGATCAGGTTGTGGACTTAGTACCACTATTCTAGTTATGGGTAGGAGTCCCAGTGATCAGGTTGTGGACTTAGTACCACTCTGCTAGTTATGGGTAGGAGTCCCAGTGATCAGGTTGTGGACTTAGTACCGCTATTCTACTTATTGGTAGGAGTCCCAGTGATCAGGTTGTGGACTTAGTACCACTATTCTAGTTATGGGTAGGAGTCCCAGTGATCAGGTTGTGGACTTAGTACCACTATTCTAGTTATGGGTAGGAGTCCCAGTGATCAGTTGTGGACTTAGTACCACTATTCTAGTTATGGGTAGGAGTCCCAGTGATCAGGTTGTGGACTTAGTACCACTATTCTAGTTATGGGTAGGAGTCCCAGTGATCAGGTTGTGGACTTAGTACCACTATTCTAGTTATGGGTAGGAGTCCCAGTGATCAGGTTGTGGACTTAGTACCACTATTCTAGTTATGGGTAGGAGTCCCAGTGATCAGGTTGTGGACTTAGTACCACTCTGCTAGTTATGGGTAGGAGTCCCAGTGATCAGGTTGTGGACTTAGTACCACTCTGCTAGTTATGGGTAGGAGTCCCAGTGATCAGGTTGTGGACTTAGTACCGCTATTCTACTTATTGGTAGGAGTCCCAGTGATCAGGTTGTGGACTTAGTACCACTATTCTAGTTATGGGTAGGAGTCCCAGTGATCAGGTTGTGGACTTAGTACCACTATTCTAGTTATGGGTAGGAGTCCCAGTGATCAGGTTGTGGACTTAGTACCACTATTCTAGTTATGGGTAGGAGTCCCAGTGATCAGGTTGTGGACTTAGTACCACTATTCTAGTTATGGGTAGGAGTCCCAGTGATCAGGTTGTGGACTTAGTACCACTATTCTAGTTATGGGTAGGAGTCCCAGTGATCAGGTTGTGGACTTAGTACCGCTATTCTACTTATTGGTAGGAGTCCCAGTGATCAGGTTGTGGACTTAGTACCGCTATTCTAGTCCTGGTAGGAGTCCCAGTGATCAGGTTGTGGACTTAGTACCGCTATTCTAGTCCTGGTAGGAGTCCCAGTGATCAGGTTGTGGACTTAGTACCGCTATTCTAGTCCTGGTAGGAGTCCCAGTGATCAGGTTGTGGACTTAGTACCACTATTCTAGTTATGGGCATGAGTCCCAGTGATCAGGTTGTGGACTTAGTACTGCTTTTTTAGTTTTGGGTAGGATTCCCATTGATCAGGCATTTAAAGGGTCATAGCTAAAAAGTTAAAGGGAACCTGTCACCACTTTTTTGGCCTATAAGCTGCGGCCACCACCACCGTTCTCTTATATACAGCATTCTAACATGCTGTATATAAGAGCCCAGGCCGGGGATATAATATAAAAAACACTTTTGTAATACTCGCGCGGTTGACCAGATGGGCGTCTCCGATGCCGGCGCCTCCTCTTTCGGCCATCTTCGTCCTCTTTCTGAAGCCTGGGTGCATGAAGAGGCTACATCATATACACTCGCCGGTCCTGCGCAGGCGCAGTACAATACTTTGATCTGCCCTGCTAAGGACCTGAATGCCGGCGAGTGTGGATGACGCCGGAAGCGTCATGCACCGCGGCTAGAGAGGAAGGAGAACAAAGATGGCCAAAAGAGGCGGCATCGGAGAACGGAGATGCCCATCTGGCCAACCGAGCGACCGTTAGGTAAGTATTATAAAGGGATTTTTATGTTCTCACAGTGGCCTGGGCTCTTATATACAGCATGTTAGAATACTGTATATAAGAGCCCAGTGGTGGTGGCCGCAGCCTATAGGCCAAAGAAGTGGTGACCGGTTCCCTTTAAGTTATCTTCTATCCTGCATGGAGGGATGGGGCACATGTTCAGCTTCTGTTTAATTTTTTTAGAAATATTTTTTAGGTTGTTAAGGTTTTTTGTTGTTTTCCACCACCTGTCAATTGCACCTCAAAAACCGGCCACACGGGCGTTTTGCTCTTACAGTAATGTCATTCAATGTGTCCCCGTTACCGCAGAGAGGATTGTGTCCTTCTTTTCAACATCCCGAAGGCGAATGTGTGTCTACATTTCATACGTTTCTACCTTTTTGTAGTGAGATATAAAAGAGAAAGCGAGAGAAAGAGAAATTGAGCTCCGCAGCTTATCGAGGCTCAGCTAAACATTAGCAATTTTTGCCCGTAAACGCCATGTTTAAGAACACCGCTAATTTGCTGTCGTCGAGATATCAAAATATGTCAGAAAAACAGAGCGCGCAATTATTCCTCAAAAGCTTTCTTGTGAAATTCTTTTAAGTGTACGAGCGAGATGAAAGCGAATCTCCGGTGCGTCTGTACACTAATCACTACAAGTGTCTTCATAAATATACGGTTATGACGAATTTCATCAATCCATCATCGGGAGGCCCACATGACAAAGATGAAAATGAGGGACCCTTTAGGAATTGCTCGACACCAACACACTCCTAACCTACATGGCAGAAGGTCCTTGTGCTTCTTGTCCGTGTCCTCCACTTCTTGGTTTGCAAACATTGCAGTCCCTTAGCAGATTACATACCAGTCTTAATTCTCTTGGGCCTGGAGGTCACTAGAGCATCACAAAAGCCGCTGGATCCTCTTCCATCCTCCATAACGACATCACGGAGCTGGTGGATGTTGGAGACCTTGCGCTCCACCAGCTTTCTTTTGAAGAGGCCCCACAGATACTCCATAGGGTTTAGGTCTGGAGACACTCGGCTGGTCCAGCACCTTTACCCTCAGGTTTTTTACCGAGGCAGTGGTCATCTTGGAGGTGACCATGCTCTGCTTCAGCATGTCACAGGACATGTTGGCATTCACAGTTCCTTCAATGAACTGTAGCCCCCCATAGCCGGCAGCACTCATACAGCAGCAAACAATGACCCTCCCACCACCATGCCTGACTGCAGGCAGGACACAATTGTCTTTGTCTTCCTCACCTTGTTGCCGCCACGCTTGACATTATGCGAACCAAATAAGTTCATCCTTGTCTCATCAAACCACAAGACGGTTCCAGTAATTCATAGCCTTAGGCTGTTTGTGGGCTTTCTTTTGCATGATCTTTAGAAGAGGCTTCCTTCTGGGATGACCGCCATGCAGAGCAATGTGATGCAGTGAACACTGACAGGCTGACCCCCACCTCTGTAACGTCTACAGTGTGCTGTGTATGGTCTGAGCACTGTCAGGCCGACCCCCCCCCACCCCACCTCTGTAACCTCTGCACTGTGCGGCATATGGTCTGAGCACTGACAGGTGGACCCCCCACCCCTAGAACGTGTGCAGTGTATGGTCTGAGCACTAACAGGCGGACCCCCCCCCACCCCTGTAACCTCTGCATTGTGCAGTGTACGGTCTGAGCACTGACAGGCGGACCCCCCCACCCCTGTAACCTCTGCAGTGTATGGTCTAAGCACTGACAGGCGGACCCCCCACCCCTGTAACCTCTGCAGTGTGAAGCGTATGGTCTAAGCACTGACAGGTGGACCCCCCCACCCCTGTAACCTCTGCAGCAATGCTGGCAGCACTCATACATCTATACTGAAAAGACGACCTCTGGATATGACGCTGAGCATGTGAACTCAGCTTCTGTGGTCAACCATGGTGAGGCCTGTTCTACGTGGAACCTGTCTTGTTATACTGCTGTATGGTCTTGGCCACCGTGCTGCAGCTCAGTGTCAGGGTGTTGGCAAGTATCTTATATCCTCGGACCCCACTGTTCAATAAATTATCAGCTGTCATGTAGATATGTATAAAGTGCTTTTAGTGGACAATCCCTTTAAATCCTTCCCTCTCCTTTGTTAGTCTAGATCCGGCACTGAATCCATGACTAAAGTGTTTGTGATGAGCAGAGCTCTCCACTAAGTATTGATCTACCTTATTCCAGTCCTGTTTGTTTTCTTGCTCCCTGGTTGTTACTGGTATTAGATATGAAAAGTAAAAAAATATATCAGGATGGATGTCTCTAAAATGAGCGGCGACCACAATGTTATAGTTGTTGATGCGCACGCTGTCTGCACCAGGAACTGCTAATTCACAATGACAAGTGCAGCATAAGCAGTGCTGATGGCAGGCAAAAGTTTAGCCGAATATTCCAAAAGTGCACGAATAACTCGGATTCTTGCCGACGATGCAAAACTTATTCAGTAAATTCAGGTGTTGATATTATAACTGTTCTCACAGGCTCCACCGGCTCCAGATACTAGGATGTGAGGAGCTTATCATCAGGCCCTGAGCTACTATGTGTGGGTGCACAGCCGTAGTTTTATACCGTAGATATGTATCATTATATCCTTTTAAATATAGAAAAATTGCAACAAAAAAATGCTGAATTTTATAATTGTCCATAAAGGAGGTCTCTTTGGATAATTCCCTGTTGCTGCCGTGTGAACCCTAATATCATGTTGATAGGACAAGGAGTATACAGACAACACAGCAAGGGCTCGCAGCTGCTTCTTTCTGTGAGGTAACACATTTCCATGCTTGTTTGTTTTATCACAGGAGCGAGTGTTTCTGCATTGTCGCCAGCCTTGTGAGTGCATCATAAATCAAGTCAGTGACGTGTGACAGGAACACTCACTCCTGTGATAAGACAAACAGGCAAGGAAATGTGTTACCTCACAAAAAGCAGCAGCAGCGAGCCCTTGCTGTGTTGTCGGTATACTCTCACGTTTCGTTTCCTGACCAGGAGCTGTAGTATGTGGCAATCGTAAACTGGGGCAACTCTGCATGGCTGAACATTGCAAATAAAATCAAAACAAAATCAAATCTTTATTTTTATATAGCGCTAACATATTCCGCAGCGCTTTACATCAGGAACACTGTCCCCATTGGGGCTCACAATCTAAAGTCCCTATCTGTATGTCTTTGGCATGTGGGAGGAAACCCACGCAAACACAGGGAGAACATACAAACTCCTTGCAGATGGTGTCCTCGGTGGGATTTGAACCCAGGACCCCAGCACTGCAAGACTGCAGTGCTAACCACTGAGCCACTGTGCTGCCCACATAAGACAGCACATAGCAGGGGTACATTTGTAAGATTCTCAGCACAGGAACAGTTAACTGTTATGATTCAGGGACCGGGAGGATCAAAAAATGCGTAATCCCAAAAGGTAACAGAGTGACTGGAACCTTAACGGACTGCAGACCTAATCCTGACACACAAGTAGAAGTAGCCATGGGACAAGCCTACGATGACCTGGTCGTCTCGACACAGCCGGAGAACTAAATATGCTCACAGATAGAGATATAAGAAAGCTAATCTGCCTCGGAGTAATCCCCAAAGATAGATAGCCCCCCACATGTAAAGGCTACGGTGATATTGAAAAAAACAATACAAAGCTAGAAAAGACAGATTCAGCAAAGGTAAGGCCCAAACTTTCTTTATAGGAAAGGATAGGAAAGAGCAACTGTCTGCAACCGTAAAAAACCCTAATATATACCAGCACTTCTGATATGGAAAAATCCTGAGGTCACACAACCTCTCCCCCACTGTATCAGCACTCTGATGTTACTGGGATCCAAAAACACTAATATAGATGAGGGACTGAATTAATGCCAAGCATGACAAACACAATAACTTGCAGAATCATGGCTCTGGGTATACAGACACTCCCAGCAGGGAATGATCCAACTCCACCAAGAACTCCACACAGACAAAATAGGAATCAAGCATTAGTATCAAAGCAGAAAAAAATAACAAGAAAGTGGAGAACAAACAGCAGAGGTACAAGACCAACTTATCTGAGAGGAGTTCTGGTAGTGAGAAAAGCTGGTTACAGAATGTCCTTAACACACAGGAGACATTGAGCACCGGCAAGTAACAAGAGAAAACTACTCAGTTATATAGTCCCAATCTGACCCTGATTGCCAGTCCTCTATAGGTGTGTGGATTTCATTCCACAAATTAACTGCACCGCCAGCACTGACCACAAGAGGGAGCCCCAAACTGGAAAATGTATTCACAACAGTTACCTAATAGATAAAACATCTCTGAATATCTAAATCACCAACACGCACTCTTAC
The DNA here is from genome assembly GCF_048569485.1 of Anomaloglossus baeobatrachus. Taxonomy (NCBI): domain Eukaryota; kingdom Metazoa; phylum Chordata; class Amphibia; order Anura; family Aromobatidae; genus Anomaloglossus; species Anomaloglossus baeobatrachus. Next base: position 27,571,851 of record NC_134360.1, on the reverse strand, counting down.
ATTTAATGCGGATCAGTCACCAGATTTTACAATGGTATGTCAACTAATCGTATACCTACTATAAAAATTCATGGCAGAATGGTAGGTCTAATCCTAAAGAGTAAGAGACTCATGAGTCCAAGTGTATTTGGTTTCCACCCACCCAGCGTGACCGGCAGCCGCAGCTTGTACTGTGCAGTTTGAGATATCGGCAGCAGCAGTGATGGACAATGACTTATTGTCATTATAAATGGGTGGAGATTCAGAAGCATCTGGGAGGGAGAACACTGAGGGGCTTTCAGTCATGCCAAGTTGCTAAAGACTCAGCGGAAGGAGGGGAGGACACCAAGGAGCTATCAGTTATGCAAGGTGGACAGAGATCAAGCAGCAGAGTGAACACTTAGGGGTACTTTACACGCTGCGACATCGGCTAGCGATGTCAAGCGCGATAGCACCCGCCCCCGTCGCACATGCGATATGCGGTGATAGCTGCCGTAGCGAACATTATCGCTACTGCAGCTTCACACGCACATACCTGGTCGGCGACGTCACGGTGACTGCCGAACAATCCCTCCCTCAAGGGGGAGGTGCGTTCGGCGTCACTGCAACGTCACTAAGCGGCTGGCCAATAGAAGCAGAGGGGCGGAGATGAGCAGGACGTAACATTCCGCCCATCTTCTCCCTTCCGCATTGCCGTCGGGACGCAGGTAAGGAGCTGTTTGTCGCTCCTGCGGCTTCACACACAGCGATGTGTACTTCTGCAGGAACGAGGAACAACATCGTATCTGCAGGTGTAACGACATTATGGAATGGAGCGACGTGTCACTGATCTACGATTTTTCACGTTTTTTGCGATCGGTGATCGTCGTTCCTAGGGTTTACACGTTGCGATGTCGGTAACGCTGCCGGATGTGCGTCACTAACGACATGACCCCGACGATATTTCGTTACCGATGTCGCAACGTGTAAAGTACCCCTTAGAATCGGGCTGGGTGGATTGAGATTCAGCAACAGGGAGGGAGAACACTAAGGAGCTTTCAGTTATGCACTGTTATGGGAAATGCAGCAGCAGCAAAAAGGAGGACATTGGGGATCTTCGCCAGGCTAGGTGGGTGTGGATTCAGCAGCAGGGAGGGAGAACACTGAGGAGGTGTAAGTTATGCAACGTGCATTGAGATTCAGCAGCAAGGAGGAGGCTACTGAGGATCTTTGTCAGACTAGGTGGGTTGAGATTGAGTAGCAGGGAGAGAAAACACTGAGGAGCTGTCAATTATGCAAAGTACATGAAGATTCAGCAGCACCAAGGAGGAGGACACTGAGGATTTTTGTCAGACTGGGTAAATGGAGATGCAGCATTAGAAAGGGGGGGATACTGAGGAGCTGTCAGTTATGCATAGTTATGGGATATTCAGCAGTAAGGAGGAGGACACAGGATTTTTGATAGGCTAGGTAGATGGAGATGCAGCAGGGAGGGGGGATACTGAGGAGGTATCAGTTATGCATTGGTATGAGACATTCAGCAGCAGCTGTAAGGAGGAAAGCACTGAGGATCTTTGTTAGGTTGGTGGAGACCAGCAGCAGGGAGGGAGAACACTGAGGATCTTTGTTAGGTTGGTGGAGACCAGCAGCAGGGAGGGAGAACACTGAGGAGCTTTGTTAGGTTGGTGGAGACCAGCAGCAGGGAGGGAGAACACTGAGGATCTTTGTTAGGTTGGTGGAGACCAGCAGCAGGGAGGGAGAACACTGAGGAGCTTTGTTAGGTTGGTGGAGACCAGCAGCAGGGAGGGAGAACACTGAGGAGCTTTGTTAGGTTGGTGGAGACCAGCAGCAGGGAGGGAGAACACTGAGGAGCTTTGTTAGGTTGGTGGAGACCAGCAGCAGGGAGGGAGAACACTGAGGAGCTTTGTTAGGTTGGTGGAGACCAGCACCAGGGAGGGAGAACACTGAGGAGCTTTGTTAGGTTGGTGGAGACCAGCAGCAGGGAGGGAGAACACTGAGGAGCTTTGTTAGGTTGGTGGAGACCAGCAGCAGGGAGGGAGAACACTGAAGATCTTTGTTAGGTTGGTGGAGACCAGCAGCAGGGAGGGAGAACACTGAGGATCTTTGTTAGGTTGGTGGAGACCAGCAGCAGGGAGGGAGAACACTGAGGATCTTTGTTAGGTTGGTGGAGACCAGCAGCAGGGAGGGAGAACACTGAGGATCTTTGTTAGGTTGGTGGAGACCAGCAGCAGGGAGGGAGAACACTGAGGAGCTTTCAGTTATGCAAGGTAGTAGGAGATTCAGCATCAATGAGGAGGACATTGAGTAGCCGCCAGGTTAGGTGAGTTGAGATTCAGCAGCAGCAGGGAGGGGGAACACTGAGGAGCTGTCAGGCAAGGTAGGCAGAGTTTCAGCACCAGCAGAGAGGAGGAGAATGAGGAGCTGTCAATCAAACTAGGTGGGCTAGAGATTGAGTTCAATTTTTCTAATAATTATACAGCCGTTCTGGCACTAATTTTCAAAGTAAATACAAGAGCCTCATCAGGTCTATGACATCTATTTAGTAATCTATGCAGTTTATATTGTGAAAGATTGACTCAAAAACCCAAATTACATGCTCGAAAAAAATCTCTCTCTATTTTATACATGATAAAATTCTACTTTGTGTCCCCGGGCTCCTTCTAGGGCAGAGGAGCAATGCACCGCACGCCGTGTGTATGGGTGGTTGAAGGCCTTGGTAAAGTTTTGATTATAGGGACTAAACACCCTGTGGCCACCATGACATCTCCTCGGATGTAGCCTCTCGGTGATCTGGTAGAAAAGCTTTATGTCTCGGTTTCTTGCATTTTTGAACTGTAGGAAAACCCCTTTAAATGTCCGTAATATATATATTTTTTTTTTCACACTAGTAGATGTATCGCTGCTGTTTACCCCTTTCTTAAGGTTGCAGTGACTGATCCTGACCTCTTTAATCTGAGCGTGTGATGTCCGGCATTGCCTCGCGTTATCAGCAGCCCGGTCAGGATCCATAAGATGCCACAAGCTGTTGAATCTCCGGTTTAGGGGGGAGGATTTCAGACAAACCGTTCTACACAGACACATTTTCCAGTCTTCTCACAATTCTATTGCATTGCCCAAAGCGGCCTTCTTCAAAGAGCCACCGCACAACAAAGGAGGAGCTGGCAACCTCAGTATTATGTTATCTGAGCTCGGCAGTCCTGATGTACACTGTGCATGGCGTCCTTCGGAGATTTGAGGAATACGGCTGCATTTTATACTGGGAGGAAAAAAGATGTATTGTTCCATGTTTGCTGAAGCCCAATGATAGGAAGGACGACGGTGCAGCAGGTGGGAACCTAAGGCTGTGTGTGCAGTGTGTGCAAAAGAGCTTGGAGTCATGGACATCCTGGCATATGGGATGCCTAAATGTATTATGCATTTATATATGGTGCCAACAAAGAATGTTTTACTTTGCATTGGTCTTTTTGTCTTTTGGGGGCATATGATATTATACCCAGGTCTCAAAGAGGCATAGCAAGGCTCCTACCTACCGGTACCGATCTACGTCCCCGCTTCCCGAGCCCAGAAGCAACTGTTTCTTCTGTCCCCCCTATAGTTACCATCTTGCCCACCCAGGATGTCAATTTCTTAGGAAGCCGATTAAGCTTAAAGGTATATGTGAGGCGCTGGCTACGGACTATTGGACCAATTGCTGTAGAGCGGAGTCTACGGCTCCAAGGGATGCAGACTTTTTCCAGCACGAACCACTGGTTACGTCGATCTCGTGTTTTATTAGATCTTTTCTTGCTCGTCCGTTTAAGGTGCAAAATAAAATGTTACTGGTTTACGAGGGGCAGCGTGGGAGACACAGTTCACACGTACACAAATCATGCCCATCCAGACCCTGAAGCCATGAGGCAAAGACATGTCGGCTGCACCTTATGTACACAGAAGGCCAGGCATGAGATTGGTAATTAGAGTAAAGCAATCATTACAGTACTCTGTCGCAGGGGCCTCAATTAAGCCATTGGTCTCCCAGCCACTTGTACCATTATGTGGATACTTATAGTAGACTCGGAGGAGCCATCACCATAGGGGGTCTCAAATGTAGTCCCAGATAAGGGGCTCGACCTCCGTAAAATACCTGCCCCAGTGTACAGCATTGGGAGAGTCCTCAGGGGCAGTTTGTGGTACTTAGGACACAACAGGGGGTCTCAAATGCAATTCCAGGTGAGGGGCTCGGCCTTAGTAAAATACCTCCCTCAGTGTACAGTTAGCATTGCGAGGGTCCTGAGGAACGGCTTGGGGTACTTAGGACACCACAGGGGGTCTCAAATGCAATCCCCGGTGAGGGGCTCGGCCTTAGTAAAACCTCCACCAATGCACATTTAGCAATAGGGGGCCTCTGGGTGGTAGTTTGGGGTACTTGGGACACTGACAAAGGGGTAGGGAGTTGTTGCCGGCTGGAGTTGGATACACATACTACTGTTGTGGTATCCGTCGAGTGGAGGTGCATGGGCTGTGATTGCAGACCATATCTGCTCAAGATACAAAGGTTGTGGACCTGCAAAAACTTGTGAAACAGTGGGTATCTCCTGGTACAGGAGCAGTGGAACTACTGGTCCCGGTTTGGGATCTCATTGACTGGTGGCATCTTTTGATGGCCATCTACCCAGAGTTGCTGTAAGACCATGGACAGAAGGTGTTTAACACTAGAAGTCCCAGAGAGGGGTCATTTAACATTTCTACCATTGGAACCCTATGGAGTTCGAAATTCATGGGACTTTTAGTGTTAACAGAACTCACAACCTCAGATGTTCACAGGGTCTTTCCGTCTTGTACTTTTAAGTGCACAGGATAAACCATACACGTTTAGTAGATGTAGGTCCCACCGATGGGAGGATCTACTTCCATCTCGAGAACTTCAATGTTACACTCTGTTGACAGTGGAGACGTTGTCGGAAATCCTACACAAGTTAATGGGAATTTTGACCACCTCTCCATTGACTGCAGCACATGATGGGGCCCTGATCTTGAGATCCCATTAGTGAGACTCTCCTCTACCATACATTTCTGGTGTATTTGGTGGATGTACCATACATGTAAAAGATTATACCTCTAGACTATGGGCACGTCCAGAGAAGCCCCATATGTAAAATGTAACATATTACCCTGATTAAGGGCAATGGGTTTACTTTGCACCAACTCAGCCGGGGCAACATCCTGAGAGCGAACAGTAAAACAGCAGAATTGTGAAAGCCGAAGTGTAGACTCAATATAACCTCGCATCAGTGTCAGTGTGTAGGACTTATCATAGGTAACTGAAGTGTCTGAGGACATCAGGTCCATACCCCTTTAAGAAGTAAAGCGCCTACCTACGTATTTCATTCCTAACTAGGAACCACTCAGAGTATTCGGCTCTACAGAGTAATCTTTGTCCTCATTCGGTGAATTACGAAATGTCTTGATGAAGAAAGCTTTAATCAGTCAAATCTGCTGTGATTTAGGGGGATTTTGTGTCTAATAATTACAGGCTGTTTGATCAGTGGATAAGAAAGGGATTACTGCTCCCTTTGAACATAGTAACTTTCTAATTGCATATATTTTCTTGACTAATCAAGAGGCTGCCCACCTGCCGAGACGGACCATTGCTAGGTTTTAGTTATGGGACACATGGAATAAAGACCAACAATAAGATTTGTTTTTAAGGTGAACAGAATGGCCGTCTGTCGTACGATTATCCTGTCTGGTTTTACATTGAGATGTGTTTTCTTAATTAGATGATATAATATAAATAAAAATTTCCACCTTTCATCATCATCATTTTGTTTTTAGGCCTTAAGTTCCATTCTGATTAATTTCTTGAAATTTCTGCATAGTTGCAGAGTTAATGGTGTTAACTCTACTAATATAGGGGATTTTAAGCCCATGCGACATCGGAGGTCAATAGGAGAATAGCTATGGGCTAATTAACAAAGTCACTGGAAAAGGTCCTCAAATCGAGGAACATTTCACTGGTGATGAAGACACGGCTCGTACATAGTCTGGTCTTTTCTGTAGTAACATATGGATTCAAAACCTGCATGATAAAGAAACAAGACAGAAGAAGAATCAACGCCTTCGAAATGTGGTGCTGAGAAGACCCTGATGGACCCGTCTAGGCGGAGAAGACCCTGATGGACCCGTCTAGGCGGAGAAGACCCTGGTGGACCCGTCTAGGCGGAGAAGACCCTGGTGGACCCGTCTAGGTCGAGAAGACCCTAGTGGACCCGTCTAGGCGGAGAAGACCCTGATGGACCCGTCTAGGCGGATAGGACTCTGATGGACCGGTCTAGGCGGAGAAGACCCTGATGGACCCGTCTAGGCGGAGAAGACCCTGATGGACCCGTCTAGGCGGAGAAGACCCTGATGGACCCGTCTAGGCGGAGAAGACCCTGGTGGACCCGTCTAGGCTTCTCAATTTCAATCTTCCTACAGAGCGTTCAGCCATCATCTCACCATGGCTCGAGATCCAGCTGAAGGCCGTTAAAAAAAACAAAAAAAAAAACCTCATGCTACAATAAAGCTATATAAAAAAATGTTAGTGTAAATACATAAACACTGCCTAAAATAGCAGTCAATTTGCTGTGCTCTTTGAAATATAGCAATGTGGAAAATCCGGTGCATGGTAGTGAGGTGATATTGGGTGTTGTAGTGCGGCTTCTCACACACGTATCACAGCAATAGGATTTAATGGTGTTTTCCCCTTCATCACGATTATTGGGGCAGGGATATAGGCTGCAGGTCTTTTCGCAGAGGAAAGCTCTGATATGAGAGAGCAATAAAGTCTCCTAATCCAGGCAAATGAAAGTGTCACTCTGTGGGGCTGAGAGATACAGGGAGGCTATATAGCACAGGAGTATATATATCGTACACGAGGATAAGGATCTCCTTGCAGTAAAATCCCAATACTTGTGTAATCTGTGATAAACAACTAACGTTAGATAGATAAAGATACCCGGAGCTGTCTGACGTGTTCTGTGATCACAAATTACAATTCTACTCTTTTCTTATGGCTTTCCTGTGCTAACCATTTCTCGTATATTCCCATACTATTTCTTGTATTGGCGTTGTCCGTGTGACTACTGCTGCAGCCAGTGGTGGCTCAGTCAGTGTAAACCCCATCAGACTAACGTAGGCCGAACCTGCCAATATGGACGGGTTAGGCTGACAGTCTAATGTGGCCATGGACAGATGATTGTTGCGTTAAGGATCCGGCATGCTGGTTTTGGATTGCCAATCCTTGCGTTCTCGAAGGCCTCCTTCACATATCCATGTTTCCAATATGTGTTGTATCCATTTTTTGCACATTGAGACATGTCCATTTTTTTCCCCACCAGCACGGATGACAAAGACCAATACAAGTCTATGGGTCTTTGAAAAACATGTAGAGCACATGGGTGATATCTGTGTGCCATCCATGTGCACTACGTGTATCACATTGAAAAGTATAGGAGAGGTTTCGTAACTTTCTTGATTCATACCAGAAAAATGCTGATGGTAAGAATGGACACCTTAATGACAGACGGATCCAAAACACTGACACCAGTACCATTTTTTCACATGTGTTTGTGTGTGGAGGCCTAAGAAGTAAGCAGCCACCAAAGATGTCTTGAAGTGTCTCTCTCCTAAGGACCACGAGCACTTTGGTCAATAGCCATCAAACGTGTATTGGGAGCTTTAGAGTTGCCCGATCTACTCTACAAAGGGTCACCTCTTCAGATCGTGAAGCGCACACGGACAATAAACTTAAAGAGGATATTTGGGACTGTGTAAAAAAACAAACAAAACAATGTACCTAAGCACTAACGGGAAGGTAGTTACTAACTGCTTGCCTGTTGTGCCCGGCACAGTTCTTTGCTGGCACAGAGGGTGGGTGAAGAACGGTGCCGGGCATTAGCTAACCTCCCTGTTAGTGGCACATTTTTGTTTTACAAAGTCACAGATATCCCCTTTAAAAGGATTGTCCACTAAATTTATATTGATGGCCTATCCTTATGGTGGTGTCACACATAGCGACGCAGCTGCGATCACAACCAGCGATCTGACCTTATCAGGATCGCTGCTGCGTTGTTACATGGTCGCTGGTGAGCTGTCAAACAGGCAGATCTCACCAGCGACCAGTGACCAGCCCCCAGCCAGCAGCGACGCGTGGAAGCGTAACTAAGGTAAATATCGGGTAACCAAGGAAAGCACTTCTCTTGGTTACCCGATATTTACCTTAGTTACTAGCGTCCGCCGCTCTCACGCTGCCAGTGCCGGCTCCCTGTTCCCTGCACTCCTAGCCAGAGTACACATCGGGTTAATTACCCGATGTGTACACCAGCTACGTATGCAGGGAGCCGGCACTGGCAGCGTGAGAGTGGCGGATGCTAGTAACTAAGGTAAATATCGGGTAACCAAGGAAAGGGCTTCTTGGTTACCCGATGTTTACCGTGGTTACAGCTTACCGCAGGCTGCCAGACGCCGGCTCCCTGCACATTCAGATCGTTGCTCTCCCGCTGTGAAGCACACATCGCTGTGTGTGACAGCGAGAGAGCAACGTCTAAAAAATGAAGCAGGACATTCAGCAACGACCGGCGACCTCACAGCAGGGGCCAGATCGTTGCTAGATGTCACACACAGCGACAGCGACGGGACGTCGCTGCTACGTCACAGAAAATGGTGACTTAGCAGTGACATCGTTGTCGTCGTCGCTATGTGTGACACCACCTTTAGGAGAGGTCATCAATGTCTGATCGGCCAGGGTCTGACACCTGGTACCCCGCCAATCAGCTGCTCCCTGTACGGGCGGCAGCAGCATGCAGCCGGAGGTGCACAGTTGTGGAGCTGCCCCGTCTCCTGCTTGTGGCGGCGGCCGGGTACTGCACATCTGCCTCCCATTGATTTGAGTAGGAGGCAGCTGTCCTGTACCCGGGCCGCAGCCGGTATCTGAAGACGGCACAGGTCCAGAGCGGAGCATTTCCAATCGCCTGATGCCATCGCCGGCTCTGAGAACAGCTGATCTGCGGATGTGCCTGCTGTCGGACCCCGTCAGATCACACATTGATGACCAATCCTAAGGATAAGCCATCAATATAAAAGTAGTGGACAACCCCTTTAAGTGTCAGGTTAATATGGCTCCGAGGAAAGTCCCAGAGTCTGCATTTATTATACCAAGTAGATAAAAGCTTAGAAGTTAAGGAATGTGCGATAAAATTGCAGAAAATCAGCAAGAATCATTGTTTCTCAAAAAGCCAGTCTCGTGCAGTACAGTCACCACATCTCCCAGCATGTCTGCACATCAGCGGTGTGAACCTAGAAAAGACGCATTTTATCCTCCATTACAGATTACAACATCTTCAGCTGTTATTAGAGGTAATAATCAGCGAAACATCTCCGTCTCACTGTCGCCTTATATAAGGGGCGAAACACGTTTGTTATCTGCCGCTCCAATAATCTGCAAAACAGAGAACATTTCAGGCCCCCGAGAACACGTAGTGTATTGTGTTTAATACATGCCCAGATGTCCCGGAGGCGGGGGACCTATAAATATGTTATTTATTTTTACTTGGTTTTATAGATGTTCCTATTTTAATTGAGGTGGGGCTTTAATGTTCCATGTATGTTTGCTAGTCTATGATCATGGATGGCTCCTCAGGACGCACCATCCTCTGGGTCAGTTTTATCTAAATACCTTTATTACCCATAGCAACCAATCACAGAGCACCTTTCATTTTCTCAAAGCTATTTAAAAACAAACAGCTGAGCTCTGATTGGTTGCTATGGACAACAAACGTTTTACTAAATGAGGCCTTTAAAAAAAAAAAGCCTTGTTGCCCTTAGTAACCAAAGGACAACAAGACTTGTCTTTAGGCCTCATTTAGTAAAACTGTCTTAGTTGTCCATAGCAACCAATCAGAGCTCAGCTTTTATTTTTTAAATAGCACTGGTAAAATGAAAGCTACTCTATCATTGGTTGCTAGGGGCAACAAAAATCATTTTCCTTGTAGACTGCTTTGATAACGCAGGCCCAATAGTAAATATGTCTCTGATATCTGATTGGTTGCTATGGACAACAACTGGTTTACTAAATGAGAAACCCCCCCCGAAAAAAAAAAAAGCTTTGTCGCCCTTAGTAACCAAAGGACAACAAGACTTTTGCCTTTAGGTCACATTTAGTAAAACTGTCTTAGTTGTCCATAGCAACCAGAGCTCAGCTTTTATTTTGTAAATAGCACTGGTAAAATGAAAGCTGCTCTATCATTGGTTGCTAGGGGCAACCAAAATTGTTTTCCTTATAGACTGCTTTGATAACGCAGGCCCAGTAGTAAATATGTGTCTGATTTCTGATTGGTTGCAATGGACAACAGATTTACTAAATGAGACCCCCCCCCCACTTTCCCCCACCCCAAAAAAAAAGCCTTGTTGCCCTTAGTAACCAAAGGACAAGACTTTTGTCTTTAGGCCTCATTTAATAAAACTCTTAGTTGTCCATAGCAACCAATCAGAGCTCAGCTTTTTATTTTTTAAATAGCACTGGTAAATGAAAGCTGCTCTGTGATTGGTTACAACAAAAATCGTTGTCCTTTTAGACCACATTGATAACTATGGCTGGTAAGGACCAGAGATAACAGCAGAGAAATGGGGGACAGGGGACTGTTTTGGGGGTTTTTGTCAATTACAGGTATAAAAATGTTTGTTTATAGCCATAGATCACAAAACCCATCTCCACCTTCACAGCGGACAGCGTGCGTCCATGAGGTGTGCTGTTGCCATGACAAAGAGCCTCCCCAGCGAGGGTTAAATGGCGGGCTTCATGTAACCTGCATTGTGTTGGCAGACATAACCTGCGCTCTGAACTCTGGACGGCTCTCTGACACCACCCAGTGGCCAAAGGTTATTCCGTAAAAAGGAAAAAAAAAATTTGTACATTTTTTTTTTTTCTCGTTTTTGCTAAATCTATTATAGTAAATACATTCGACCGATCCGCCATAATATTAAAACCACTCACGGATGACGCGAATAGCGTTTGTTGTGACATTGGCAGCTGTCAAGAGGTGGAATATATTAGGCCGCAAGTGAAGTTGATGTGTTGGATATGAGAAAAATACGGACAAGCATAAATTGTGATGTCTTGACGACCGAGACAGCTTATCGCGGATAGCTGATCTGCTAGGGACACAGTTCTCTCTTGCGGAAATGGGAAGGCTGCAGACGATCAGCGTCTCGCTGATTGGCTGCAGCGCTCATGTGACATAATCGGCCACCACTGATGGCCTGCAGAGTTCCGTCTGATTACGTTCTTAAGGCCCCGTCTGACACGCCCAGATCATAGTTGCGATTTGCCGAGATCGCTCATAGGTCGTTTATTAGCGGTCACACGTAACGATCTCACATACGACGCAACATCGTTCAGCGATATATTGTTTGACCAAGGCGGTCGTGTGGATGTTGTTCGTCGTTGGCAGGGTGTCAAACGTAGCAATATGTCTGCTGCGTTCCAAACAAACAATATTTTGAAACTGAACGACATGTCAACGATTTTCACCCTGTTTGCGATCATTCGGAGTCGCACGTAGGTGTCACACGCAACGACGTTGCTAACGACTACGGAAGTATGTCACGAAAACTGTGACCCCGACGACATATCGTCAGATATTGTAGCGGGTAACGGGGCCTTTAGGCTTTGTGCACCCGCTGCAGATTTGGTGCAGAGATTTTCTGCATCAGATCTGCACGCTGTGGCAAAAAAACGCGTCAAAACCGAATGTAGTTTTTTGGCCTATGAAGAAAGTCAATGAATTGAAGTCAATTCTTGAAAAAACGCTGCTAAACTTGACCAATAATTGACATGCTGTATCAAAATCTGCATCAAAACTGCACAGAAAAAAACCGCACCATCTGCACAGCAAATCTACAATCCCTTAGACTTTGCTGGCTTCAGGAGAGGCATGCAGAGTTCTGAAAAACTGCGTCAAAAACCACAGCATGTGCACAGTGCCTTCATAATTATAATATATATATATATATATATGTGTATATATATATATATATATAATATAGAGAGAGAGACACAGATACAACTGTAGGACAGAGTTCAGGGCTCTGGTCTCTGCCGCCTCCATTTATTTTATTGGTTGCTTTCTGCTTCGTGTTAATGAGATGTTATCACAATCCCGAAGATCCGCCAGGAACATTTGTGCGGCCCGCGCCCCATACACAGCTGCTTTCCCTATTACCGGCCTCCCAGAACAACATTCTGACTTTCTCTGGCTCCATTATATCAGAACATCCTTCTGCTTCCACCCCGAGCACCGCAAAGAGGAATCACAGTTATAAAATATTAAATTGTCATTAATTGCAGACTCCACACAGGCCAACGGCAGACGAGGGAGAGAAGCAAAGAGCAACTGCTACAGTTGTCTCCTCTGCCTCTTTACATAAACTGTACACGGAAAAGAGGCAAGTAGATGGGTGTCATGGTTGAAAGACAACCCTGTGGTGTCCGGCTGCAGAAGGTCGCTGCGTTTTGGCTGATATTTCATTCTTTCTGAATGGAGTTCTATGTATCTTCCCCGTTAGGGTTAACTGTTTCCCTTTTGGACCCTGCAGATGTCTTGACAGTTCAGCTGCAAATCCTTATCCCCATTCCCTGTGTCTATATAAATGTGCATTACCCCTTGGTTTGTTGCCTGTGATAGTTTACTCCTATGCCGTCCAGATTGCAAGCAGTCGGCTTGAAATCTCCTGTAGTAACAAGTTGTATGTTGCTGTTATTATTCCAAAGTCATCTTACGGATAAGTCGTCCGTTTGTTTTCCCAGTGCGTTCTTTAGGTCTTAGTGGGGTTGACTAGTGCTCATCCCATCCGGTCACTACCTAGGGCTTATTTCAGTGCCAGGTATCCTGATCGGCGTATAGGTGTGGCACCTATCTAGGAACATCATGGGAGCCAGGGGCCAGCGGTCTGTTTTACCAGGTGGCACCATCTTCCCCCCTTCCCTAGAGCTAGGGTCCCCCCTTCCCCTTTTCGCCGTTCGTCTGATATTCCCCCATACCTAGAGTGACGTATGATGAATGGCCGGCCCAAGTTCTTTATTGTGTACAGGTAAGCACAGGGTGTAGATTGGCTTGGTTGGGAAGACATAACTAAAGTGATGGTCTCATGATTGTATCAGTCAGAATGGGGGCTCTATGAATCGGTCATGAGGTGCGTTAAATTAGTAAATGAGAAGATGGCAGACATGAAGCAGATGGGGAAAGAGGAGAATGAGAAGATTGGGGTTACAATTTGCAAAAAAATAGTGGATGTGAATATGGGCATAAACAAAAGGCTTGAGTAGAACATAAGCACAAGAGTTTCTGAACTCCTTGTACCAGTTGACCTACGGACCTGGCCCAAAAAACTCTCCCTTATTTTCATTCTGTAAGAAAAAGGCAAATTAGAATCCACGTCATGCCTAAATCTTGGTTTTAGGGCTTGCACATTTGTCCTGTAATTCAATCTCTTGACATCTACGTTGCATACATGACTCTTTAGAGTTTGATCTTTAGATCAGACTCGAAGAACTCAGTCCCTTGTTTCCACCATGTAAAGAATGAAGGATCAAGAAGCTCAGCAGAACCTGCCAAAGCCATGATTGGATTCATGGTCCCTACAGTACAGTCCCTGAAGCTGCTAGCCTCATAACGTTGAGTAGATGTCCTAAGTAGACTTTGGTGGTTGGAGTATTTTACGGAAGTAACGTACCCTTGTGATACACAGATATGCACCATACAAAAGTCCTACAGATGGGACATTCCCTGTTCACTTTGTCCAAAATGTAACATTTTGGACCATACACGCCGACGGGAAGCTTTTTGTGAGAATAATGGAAATATGGAAGGATGACCTGAGGAGCAAGAGTTGAGTGAGAGTTAGATTTTTAGGCCAATGTCAAATGTGGTCAATAACGAGAAGATAAAATTATTTCTTTCACATGTCTCAGACCAATGGGTGCCGGACTAGGGAAATGATCCTCGCTGGAAAGATTATGGATCCGTTTCTTGGTCGTTCTTGTTTTAATCAGTCCCCAACTCTGGTTTTGTAGGATTCGTGGAGCTCTTTAGCATGTGCATGGCCGATCTCCTCATTACATGCTTAGAGGGAAAATTACAACTCAGAAGGTCCAAACCATTTGACCACTCGGAGGATGTGCGCTTTACAGTGTAATGGTGAAGGATGCCGCAAATTGTCAGTATTAAACAGATTTTACCTGGTTTGACACGCAGCAGAATGAAGGACAGAAAGATGGCTCTCCGGCTGCCGGCAACGGCTAGAAATGCTGTTATGTGTTTAGTTCAGGGATTTCAAGTGCTACGTAGGAATGTTAATGTACCGTGGGCTGCGTGTGGACCGCACCTCACATTACACCTGCGTCTCTTCAGTTTCTTGTCTCGTTTCTTTTGTTATTTTCTTGAAATCCATGATGTTTTAGAGTTTTCCTTTTGTTGATGGGTTTTGCATTATTTGAGTTTTTAAAATACAATATCTTCGTACAGCAGTGAGGTTTCGCCATTTTTTGGCTACATACTTTTTCAGGGGTGTTTTGTAACAATCGGGGCGAAAGATGCAGCATCGTTACAGTTTTGTTGGGGTTTTTGCATCTTGCTAAAAAATGAGTCACTAAGAGGAAAAAAACTTGAGAAGTTTTTAGATTTTCACAATATCAGAGGAAAAAGACAAAGAAGACGGGGGGACAAGGAGGTCTAGAGGCTGATGGAGCATGAATTCATAGAATTTAAAGGGATTGTCCAGGACTAAATATACTAATGACCAGTCTGTAAGATATTAACGGGTAAAGAGCTTCCTAAATTGTGTAGTAGCTGCTCCTGAACACTGCATTTCAGCTTTTTTTTTTTTTTTAAGTGAATGAGAGATAAGGTACAGTGTCTGAAAGTGGCACGCCAAGCCGGAGATGACACCGGATCGGTCGGGGTGCAGTGAGTTGGACTCCAATTTAATATTGACCTATCCTATGGACACACAAACAAAAACTGACCAGCACCTCCTAACAGAATGAAGCAAGTGTGAACAGGTGCAAGCTGCTGTGACTGAAGCACGTGTGAACAGGTGCAAGCTGCTGTGACTGAAGCAAGTGTGAATAGGTACAAGCTGCTGTGACTGAAACTGCTTTGACCATAATATACACAAACCTAAGATGATGGCAGCCGCTGTGTGCACTCCGATATAGTCAGACACTACATATCTGAAATTTACACAGCATTACTGCCATATAGACTATAGTTAGAAAAGAGAGGAGCTGCTGCACTCTTTTTGGTTTGTATATTATGTATTCACGGCAGCTCGCACCTGTTCACACTTGCTTCATTCTGTTAATCGGGGCTGATCAGTTTTTGTTTTGTTTTTATTGAAGTACCTGTATACATTTGATGGTGGTGACTGTCTCCATTGTGACCAAGCTCCTTCTCCCGTCAGTTTAAGACGGAGTTCATTTGTCCAGAAATCATTCTATAGAACGGATCCAGATCTGTTGGCAAAAAATGTTCTGCAAACACAACTTTTTTTTGTCATTTTTGAAAAAAATAGATTTTTGCGGGATCTGGGTTTTTTTTAACATTGGAGTCTATAGATCCGTTAACTGATCACTATTTCTCTCCATTTGAAACTGATCCAGTAACAAAAAAAAAAAAACTGATCCTTTATAAATGCAAGATAAAGGGAGACTAACTAGCAATCGGTTACCTAATTTGTTTTCCACGGACTCCTTTGTTAAAAAAAAAAAAAAACGGGTCCAGCAGAAAACTTTTTTTCAAAATGGACAAAAAAAAGTTTGCACAATTTGTGATCAAACCGATTGCTGCTGGATCCATTCTAACAGATGATCACTCCTCTCTGCTGCTAATCGCCGTCCTCCGGCTTTGATTGACGTGGATGATGCGTCCTGCGTCATCCACATAGTGAAACGAAATCTCGCGCAGATGCACTTTGCTCTTCGCTACTGTGGGCAGAGCATAAAACACAAGATCCTTACTTTTATTATTAAAATGCAAGTGCACAATTTCTTTTCTTGTGTTTGCCAAATTGTCCTTCCGGCGCAAAACCGGAAAATGCCAAGCTCTCCGTACCGTAAGTCAGCCGTATCTATCCCACATTGCTGCCCTGACTTTTGACTATTGAAAAGTTAGCGAGGACCCCCTTAATTATCTAGAACCGTGAGAATGTCCTGACTTTGAAAAGGTCCATCCTAAATCTTACCTTTTAAAGATGTTAGAAGGGGGCTGCTTGGTCCCCCCAAACACCACGTTGGAGCGCATTGCGCGGCGTCCATGGTGCCTGGTGTGTGGCGGGTGCACGTGGCATCACAGCGGGCAGCGCTGCCTCTCCTCTATTCTCACATGTAACAATATCTCAGATATTTTCTCACGTTCCTCATCTGATTTGGACCTGCAGACTGTGCCTCCATTGGTGTCTGTGAGCGGCGTCGCTGGTTATATTAGCAGTTCAGCATCAGACGCCCCCATACAATTAGCTGTGAACTGTCATTTATTTAATTTAGACTTCTACTTAAAAACATAAAAAGATCACGGTATAGCGAGGTAGACCGACATCGGGGAAGCCGGGGGACGGCGGGCCTACTGGGCAACATTCAGGGAAATGTAGAAAACCATGGTCTCAAAAGTTTTAGCTCCAATGTGTTTGCTGAAGTGTGCAACACTTTATGAAAGAAAACTGGGGTAAATCATTTGGTAAATGTCCCCTAGTGGTGACTACACACAATCTTGTCTTGTATCTCTCTATACAGGGAGCTCCCCCTAGTGGTGGCTACAGACAGGATCTTATCATGTATCTCTGTATACAGGGAGCTCCCCCTAGTGGTGGCTGCAGACAGGATCTTATCATGTGTCTCTGTATACAGGGAGCTCCCCCTAGTGGTGGCTGCAGACAGAATCTTATCATGTGTCTCTGTATACAGGGAGCTCCCCCTAGTGGTGGCTGCAGACAGAATCTTATCATGTATCTCTGTATACAGGGAGCTCCCCCTAGTGGTGGCTGCAGACAGGATCTTATCATGTATCTCTGTATACAGGGAGCTCCCCCTAGTGGTGACTGCAGACAGGATCTTATCATGTATCTCTGTATACAGGGAGCTCCCCCTAGTGGTGGCTACAGACAGGATCTTATCATGTATCTCTGTATACAGGGAGCTCCCTCTAGTGGTGGCTACAGACAGGATCTTATCATGTATCTCTGTATACAGGGAGCTCCCCCTAGTGGTGGCTACAGACAGGATCTTATCATGTATCTCTGTATACAGGGAGCTCCCCCTAGTGGTGGCTACAGACAGGATCTTATCATGTATCTCTGTATACAGGGAGCTCCCCCTAGTGGTGGCTACAGACAGGATCTTATCATGTAACTCTGTATACAGGGAGCTCCCCCTAGTGGTGGCTACAGACAGGATCTTATCATGTAACTCTGTATACAGGGAGCTCCCCCTAGTGGTGGCTACAGACAGGATCTTATCATGTATCTCTGTATACAGGGAGCTCCCCCTAGTGGTAACTGCAGACAGGATCTTATCATGTATCTCTGTATACAGGGAGCTCCCCCTAGTGGTGACTGCAGACAGGATCTTATCATGTGTCTCTGTATACAGGGTGCTCCCCCTAGTGGTGACTGCAGACAGGATCTTATCATGTATCTCTGTATACAGGGAGCTCCCCCTAGTGGTGGCTGCAGACAGGATCTTATCATGTATCTCTGTATACAGGGAGCTCCCCCTAGTGGTGGCTGCAGACAGGATCTTATCATGTATCTCTGTATACAGGGAGCTCCCCCTAGTGGTGGCTGCAGACACAATCTTAGCATGTATCTCTGTATACAGGGAGCTCCCCCTAGTGGTAACTACAGACAGCATCTTATGTATTTCTGTGTATAAGGGAGCTCCCCCTAGTGGTGGCTGCAGACAGGATCTTAGCATGTATCTCTGTATACAGGGAGCTCCCTCTAGTGGTGTCTGCAGACAAAATCTTATCATGTGTCTCTGTATACAGGGTGCTCCCCCTAGTGGTGACTGCAGACAGGATCTTATCATGTATCTCTGTATACAGGGAGCTCCCCCTAGTGGTGGCTGCAGACAGGATCTTATCATGTATCTCTGTATACAGGGTGCTCCCCCTAGTGGTGGCTGCAGACAGGATCTTATCATGTATCTCTGTATACAGGGAGCTCCCCCTAGTGGTGGCTGCAGACACAATCTTAGCATGTATCTCTGTATACAGGGAGCTCCCCCTAGTGGTAACTACAGACAGAATCTTATGTATTTCTGTGTATAAGGGAGCTCCCCCTAGTGGAGACTGCAGACAGGATCTTATCATGTATCTCTGTATACAGGGAGCTCCCCCTAGTGGTAACTACAGACAGAATCTTATGTATTTCTGTGTATAAGGGAGCTCCCCCTAGTGGTGGCTGCAGACAGGATCTTATCATGTATCTCTGTATACATGGAGCTCCCTCTAGTGGTGGCTGCAGACAGAATCTTATCATGTATCTCTGTATACAGGGAGCTCCCCCTAGTGGTGGCTGCAGACAGGATCTTATCATGTATCTCTGTATACATGGAGCTCCCTCTAGTGGTGGCTGCAGACAGGATCTTATCATGTATCTCTGTATACAGGGAGCTCCCCCTAGTGGTGACTGCAGACAGGATCTTATCATGTATCTATGTACACAGTGCACTCCCCCTAGTGGTAACTACAGACAGAATCTTATGTATTTCTGTGTATAAGGGAGCTCCCCCTAGTGGTGGCTGCAGACAGGATCTTATCATGTATCTCTGTATACATGGAGCTCCCTCTAGTGGTGGCTGCAGACAGGATCTTATCATGTATCTCTGTATACAGGGAGCTCCCCCTAGTGGTGGCTGCAGACAGGATCTTATCATGTATCTCTGTACACAGGGAGCTCCCCCTAGTGGTGGCTGGAGACAGGATCTTATCTTATATCTGTGTATGCAGAGCTCTCCCTAGTAGTAGCTTCAGACAAAATCTTTTGTATTTCTGTATACAGGGAGCTCCCCCTAGTGGTGGCTGCAGACAACATATCATCATGTATTTCTGTATACAGGGAGTTCCCCTTAGCGGTGGCTGCAGACAGGATCTTATCATGCATCTATGTATACAGGGAGCTCCCCCTAGTGGTGGCTGCAGAGAGGATCTTATCATGTATCTATGTATACAGGGAGCTCCCCCTAGTGGTGGCTGCAGACAGGATCTTATCATGTATCTCTGTACACAGGGAGCTCCCCCTAGTGGTGGCTGGAGACAGGATCTTATCTTATATCTGTGTATGCAGAGCTCTCCCTAGTAGTAGCTTCAGACAAAATCTTTTGTATTTCTGTATACAGGGAGCTCCCCCTAGTGGTGGCTGCAGACAACATATCATCATGTATTTCTGTATACAGGGAGTTCCCCTTAGCGGTGGCTGCAGACAGGATCTTATCATGCATCTATGTATACAGGGAGCTCCCCCTAGTGGTGGCTGCAGAGAGGATCTTATCATGTATCTATGTATACAGGGAGCTCCCCCTAGTGGTGGCTGCAGACAGGATCTTATCATGCATCTATGTATACAGGGAGCTCCCCCTAGTGGTGACTGCAGACAGAATCTTATTTACATCTAGCATACTAGCTGCGATTGATCGAAGGATATATTAAAAAAAGACTGCACAAAATGTTGGACCTTTTTAGAATTAAAGTGATTTTTTCCCTCTAAAGCACTTTTTTTTGACTAGTGAAATCCATTGATTGGCCTATTTTGTACTGAATACTGTAAATTCATTATCAAACTTTTTTGGGGGGGCAGGAAATGTTATAAAATAGCAAATCTACACTCAATTTTTCAATCCTGCGTAAAAGCCATATCTGCCCCCTAATCTTTATACACAGTCACGGGCGGGCACATGACTTCTGCACAGCCAATCGGTGGCTTCAGTAGTCATGTGCGCTAACACTGGCGTCAATGCTCAGCAATGAGAGCCATGACCCGGGACCGCCAGAAGTAGAGAAGCATTTGGTGTTAGTTTTATTATATACTATTTGATGCTATATTTATATATTTTTAACCCTATATTGTGACAATTGTAATAAAGTTGATTTTTTGAGTTTTCTTCCGCACATGGCTGTCACTAGGGGGCACCAACTCTTACGAAGAATGTGTTACTGTCGCCTGTGAAAGCCATGGGCAAACTAAGACCCAAGTATTAATATAATAAGGATTGCTTTAAAAAGGAGGTTAACAGTTAAATTTCTTTTTGCTTTTAAGGAACAAACGTCAACGAGGCCAAACGAATCCTTAAAGAGAGCGGGCTGCCCATCACCTCTGCCAACGACCTGGACGATGCCGCCAGGAAGGCCGTCGCCAGCATCCGGAAGAAATAAAGACTCCGTCAGCAGCACACCGAGAAACCTCTAACAATGAATGTATCGCGGTTCTGCAGCGCAAAGCTGGAAAACCGATCAGGGCGTCTCCTAGTCCGGACGACCTCTCATAGATTAACATGAAGACATTGATAATCTGCACAAATCCTAATCTGTCACTGATTTTATACCAGTATTTTTCCACTCAAATGAAAGTTTTATTGAAGCCCGGAGCCTGCGGTGATACGTGGACTGTGTCTTTTATACATGTACTGTACAAGAACTTTATTTTTCTTCCAGACCATGAATTAATAAAGATTTCTTGATCTTATTAAGTCAAATTATTTAAGGGTTCTGCTGTCACACTAGGCACGGTCATGTACCAAAGGAAACCCCTGCATCTAGGGAAGGGGGGGGGATTGTAACCCCTGATCAAGCCTACCGCAGGGCCCTGGCTTCCCTCACCACCCTAGATAGGTTCCATACCTCTGTGCTGAGCTGGATACCTGACCCTGGCTGAGCCATGGCTAGCGAACAGGTGGGATGAGCGCTTAGTCAACCCCTCTATAGAAGACACGGGGGAAAGCAGATGAACAACTTATCTCCAGATGATTCACTGAGAAGTACAGCAAAGAAAAATGTTTCTTCAGATGAGTGCAAGCCAACTGCTTGCATCCGGAGCTTGAATAGGTTTTGAGTCTATCACCAGCACAGATACAAGGGGGATATGTCATGATCCAGGCTGGCTTTTCCCTGCTGCTGGCTACACCCAGCTCTGGCCTGGTCACGTCAGGGGTTAACTTTCCTTGCCTCGTTCTGGATCCAAGGACGCTATATTTTGCCTCTCTACCTATGGGTCAGTGCCAGTGATATTTCTGCCTTGCAGCGTGTATACTGGCTCTGGTGAGTTCCCGTTCTGTTCTGCCTCAATGCTACTGTGTCCGGACTTTGACCCTCCCCAAATTGGTCTACCTGTCCCGGTCCCTGACTGTCCCGGTCCGGACCGGTCTGTGGTTTGTGTTTCCCTCTGCATTCCTGATCTCCCGGCTTCCGACTCTGTTCTGTTTTCTGACTTTGATATTGATCCTCCCTTGCAGTGACTCGACTTTCCTGGCTAGACCCTGACTGTTTGAGTACTCTATTGCCCCCTGGTGATTCGCCTGTGAACTGCCTGCTGAAGTTACTCTGCTGTACTTCAGCTGCCTTTCTGTTAGTGTTTCTTTGTCTTTCCTTCACTACTCTGCTGCCACCTAGTGGGGATTACATTGTACTACGTCTTACTAGCCTTTGTACAACATGACAGGATGAGAGTATTTAGGCACACAAAGGGAAGTACTGATGATTAACAGCTGAAATGTGAGGAACTCCGCAGAGTCCTAAAGGGAAAGGGATTAACCCCACGTAGACAATGTCAGGGGGCAGTTTGTGCAGCCAAATGCTGAGCTCATCTATAGCCAGATATCATGGGACAATCTATCAAGCGTGACACACCTGTAACACCTGCACTCGGCTGGCAGGACCCCCTGCCTCCAAATTCCTCTTATAGAACATGCATTACTCAACGGTAAAAGTAAATAGGGGGCGGTTTTAAATCATTTTTGCACTTGGGTTTCATTAAAAATGTTGCACCCTTTGCCTTTTTATAGCCTCTGTCTTGTTGCCTATTCCGGCTGCAGAATGAGTTATCTAAGAATCTGTCAGTAAGCGTCATTCAATGGGAAGTTTTCAACTCTTTTTATATGGCTATTTTTGAGTTCTTCCTCCCTATTTTATGACTACAGACCGTATCAAAGTTGAGTTTGGCCTCACGCTCGTAAATCAGCTGAGAGGAGCTCAGGAAAATACAGATAAGGGTTAGGATTTACACAGAGCTCACTGATGGAATCTCGGTTTCATCATTCAGCAGCCAGCAATGCCGATTTATGACAACAGACCATCTCAGAGTTGAGCTGAACCCCATGCTCATAACTCAACTGAGAGGAGCTCAGGAAAGTACAGATACGAGTTAGGATTTACACAGAGCTCACTAATGGACTCTCAGTTTGATCATTCAGCAATGCCGATTTATGAGTAAATACCATCTCAAAATTGAGTTGAACCTCATGCTCATAAATCAGCTGAGAGGAGCTCAGGAAAATACAGATATGAGTTAGGATTTATACAGAGCTCACTGATGGAAGCTCAGTTTGATCATTCAGCAATGCCAATTTATGAGTAAATACCATCTCAGAATTGAGCTGAACCTTATGATCATAAATCAGTTGAGAGGAGCTCAGGAAAATACAGATAAGGGTTAGGATTTACACAGAGCTCACTGATGGAATCTCAGTTTCATCATTCAGCAGCCAGCAATGCCGATTTATGACAACAGACCATCTCAGAGTTGAGCTGAACCGCACGCTCATAACTCAACTGAGAGGAGCTCAGGAAAATACAGATATGAGTTAGGATTTACACAGAGCTCACTGATTGACTCTCAGTTTCATCATTCAGCAATACCGATTTATGAGTAAATACCACCTCAGAAATGAGCTGAACCTCATGCTCATAAATCAGTTGAGAGGAGCTCAGGAAATTACAGATAAGGGTTAGGCTTTACACAGAGATCACTGATGGAATCTCAGTTTGATCATTCAGCAGCCAGCAATATGCTGGGAAATGACTTTTTACCCCTTTTAACCTATAATCTCCACATACGGTCTAGATTGCAGAAAGCACTTGGAGACACAAAAATTTTCTCTTGTGTTTTTCATCCGGTTGACATTTTACTGCCGCACCGAGCAACATTAAAACTTGCTACAGCACAAAAGCTATGGTGGTGGGGGGAGGGGGAGCGCCGCCAGGATGCTGGGTCTCTCCATCATAAACTGATAATTGAGCCTCGGGCGTAAGAAATCTGTCATACTTAATAGAGTCCTATACAAGGTATTTGTATTTTATGCCAAGAAAGGTCAGCATGTGCGCTATAAGGGAAATAAAAGCATATGCCGCCTGCGCCGGCGCCGTCATTTGTTACTCTCCTACGAGGACATGCTCTGAAAGCAGAACTAGGTCGATTGTAAAATGAAAAGCCTGGTTTACTGGGAAGAGAAGCAAGGTTATTTTCCGCTGTATAATTGCGTAAGCGAGCCGCAGGTTTTTTTTAGGTTTTTTTTTTTGTTTTTTTTTTAGTGGGCAAAAATAGAAGGTTAGCAGGTAGATGACAGGATGATTAATTGCTTGTAAGTTGTACCGGGAGAGGGGCTTAGGAGGATCAAGTGCACAAGTCTTTATATCATGTGATGCAGAGAACGAGATAATACCTCAACACAATCCTGTGCTAATTGTCAGGGAGGGAATCTGGCGGAGCAATGTGTTATGAAATGCAAGACATGTGAGCGGAATGTAAAACACCTTAAAGGAATAGCACAGGGGCAAATGCATCGTTCATATGGTTAAAAAAATACAAAAGTACATGGAGTTCAACCGAAGGCTGGGAAAGGGTTAAAGAACGGATTATAGGTACCACAATGTAACATCTGGTCCTCCCCTCAAGAGCTAATCTTTTCCCACCGGTCCATCCCAGAAGAACCAATCTTTCTTCTGATCCGCCCCAGAAGAGCTAATCTTTTCCCAGTGGTCCACCCCAGAAGAACCAATCTTTCTTCTGATCCGCCCAAGTAGAGCTAATCTTTTCCCAGTGGTCCACCCCAGAAGAACCAATCTTTCTTCTGATCCGCCCCAGAAGAGCTAATCTTTTCCCAGTGGTCCACCCCAGAAGAACCAATCTTTCTTCTGATCCGCCCAAGTAGAGCTAATCTTTTCCCAGTGGTCCACCCCAGAAGAACCAATCTTTCTTCTGATCCGCCCCAGAAGAGCTAATCTTTTCCCAGTGGTCCACCCCAGAAGAACCAATCTTTCTTCTGATCCGCCCAAGTAGAGCTAATCTTTTCCCAGTGGTCCGCCCCAGAAGAACCAATCTTTCTTCTGTTCTGCCCCAGTAGAGCTAATCTTTTCCCAGTGGTCCACCCCAGAAGAACCAATCTTTCTTCTGATCCGCCCCAGTAGAGCTAATCTTTTCCCAGTGGTCCGCCCCAGAAGAACCAATCCTTCTTCTGTTCTGCCCCAGTAAAGCTAATCTTTTCCCAGTGGTCCACCCCAGAAGAACCAATCTTTCTTCTGATCCGCCCCAGTAGAGCTAATCTTTTCCCAGTGGTCCACCCCAGAAGAACCAATCCTTCTTCTGATCTGCCCCAGTAGAGCTAATCTTTTCTCTCCGTTCTGCCCTAAAAGAGCTAATTTTTCTTTTTGGGCCGTTTTAAAAGTGCTAATCATTCCCTCCAGTCTGCCCATGAAGAGATAATCTTTTCCCTCAGGTTTGCCCCAAAAGAGCTAATCTTTTCCCATCAGTCTGTCCTAAAACAGTTAATTTTTTCTCTTTGGTCCATTCTAGAAGAGGTAATCCTTTCCCACCGCTCCACCCCAGAGGAACCAATTTTTTTTTCTTCTGTTCCACCCCAGTAAAACTAATATTTTCCCTCCAGTCTGCCCTAATAGAGTTAATCTCTTCTCTTTAGTCCATTGTAAAAGTTCTAATTCTTTCCCTCCTGTCCATCGAAGAAGAGCTAATCTTTCCCTCCGGTTCTACCCAGAAGAGCCAATCTTTTCTCTCTGGTCCATTCTAAAAATTCTAATCCTTTCCCTTCGGTCTGCCCCAGAAGAACCAATTTTTTTTTCATTTGTTACACCCCAGTAGAACTAACATTTACCCTCCATTCTGCCCTAATAGTTACTTTTCTTTGTGGTCCATTGTTAAAGTTCTAATCCTTTCCCTCTGGTCCATCCAAGTGGTCTCCTGCCACATCTGTATGGACCTTGTGCATTGGGCGCAGTCATGGAGCACAGAAAAGGGTCTTCCCCAAATTATTCTCACAAATGTGGAAGCTACAGTTTTTCTAAATATCTTGTGCTGAAGCTTTAAGATTTCCCATCACTGGAACTAAGGGGCCTTTGCTGAACCCTGATAACAGCCCAGAGCATCATCCTTCTCCACAAAACTGCAGAGCAGGTACAATGTAGTCAGGAGGTAATGTCCTCCATTCACCAATCCCAGACTCATCCATCAGATGCAGATAGAGAAGTGTGATCTGTCACTACACAGAACATGTAAAGCCTCCAACAATGGACTCTGGAGGAGACATCACTCCATGTGACACTCGGCATTGTGCTTGGTGATGCACGGCTCGGCATTGTGCTTGGTGATGCACGGCTCGGCATTGTGCTTGGTGATGCACGGCTCGGCATTGTGCTTGGTGATGTACGGCTCAGCATTGTGCTTGGTGACGTGCGGTTCGGCATTGTGCTTGGTGACGTACGGCTCGGCATTGTGCTTGGTGACGTACGGCTCGGCATTGTGCTTGGTGACGTACGGCTCGGCATTGTGCTTGGTGATGTACGGCTCGGCATTGTGCTTGGTGATGTACGGCTCGGCATTGTGCTTGGTGATGCACGGCTCGGCATTGTGCTTGGTGATGCACGGCTCGGCATTGTGCTTGGTGATGCACGGTTCGGCATTGTGCTTGGTGATGTATGGCTCGGCATTGTGCTTGGTGACGTGCGGCTCGGCATTGTGCTTGGTGACGTACGGCTCGGCATTGTGCTTGGTGATGCACGGCTCGGCATTGTGCTTGGTGATGCACGGTTCAGCATTGTGCTTGGTGATGTACGGCTCGGCATTGTGCTTGGTGATGTATGGCTCGGCATTGTGCTTGGTGATGTACGGCTCGGCATTGTGCTTGGTGATGTACGGCTCGGCATTGTGCTTGGTGATGCACGGCTCGGCATTGTGCTTGGTGATGTATGGCTCAGCATTGTGCTTGGTGATGTACGGCTCGGCATTGTGCTTGGTGATGTACGGCTCGGCATTGTGCTTGGTGATGCACGGCTCGGCATTGTGCTTGGTGATGTACGGCTCGGCATTGTGCTTGGTGATGCACGGCTCGGCATTGTGCTTGGTGATGTATGGCTCGGCATTGTGCTTGGTGATGTACGGCTCGGCATTGTGCTTGGTGATGTACGGCTCGGCATTGTGCTTGGTGATGCACGGCTCGGCATTGTGCTTGGTGATGTATGGCTCGGCATCGTGCTTGGTGATGTACGGCTCGGCATTGTGCTTGGTGATGTACTGCTCAGCATTGTGCTTGGTGATGTACTGCTCAGCATTGTGCTTGGTGATGTATGGCTCGGCATTGTGCTTGGTGATGTATGGCTCGGCATTGTGCTTGGTGATGTACGGCTCGGCATTGTGCTTGGTGATGTACTGCTCAGCATTGTGCTTGGTGATGTACTGCTCAGCATTGTGCTTGGTGATGTACGGCTCGGCATTGTGCTTGGTGATGTACGGCTCAGCATTGTGCTTGGTGATGTATGGCTCGGCATTGTGCTTGGTGATGTACGGCTCAGCATTGTGCTTGGTGATGTATGGCTCGGCATTGTGCTTGGTGATGTACTGCTCAGCATTGTGCTTGGTGATGTACTGCTCAGCATTGTGCTTGGTGATGTATGGCTCGGCATTGTGCTTGGTGATGTATGGCTCGGCATTGTGCTTGGTGATGTACGGCTCAGCATTATGCTTGGTGATGTACGGCTCAGCATTATGCTTGGTGATGTATGGCTCGGCATTGTGCTTGGTGATGTACGGCTCGGCATTGTGCTTGGTGATGTATGGCTGCAGCTGCTCGGCCATGAAGCTCCCGCCGTGCGCAATGTTTGTGCTGATGTTACCAGAGGAGGTCTGGCTCTGCAGTTATGGGGTCAGCAAAGTGACAGTGATGTTTTTGGCCTCTGTTCCTCAGCACATGGCCCCCGCTCTGTAACATTATGGGGTCTCATTTGGCCGAGTTGTTGCGGTTCCTTCCAGTTCTCAATAATAATCACTTACAGGTGATGGGGGGAACAAATGTCACTGACTTATTACCCAGGTGACTCCAATTACAGGACCGCACTGGTCTCTGAGTTCACCACTGGCCGATATGTCACTTATTTATAAATATCCGAGGGCATGGCGGGGGCCGGATATTATACATCAGGGGCAAGGAGCTGGAGGTTATACACTGGGGGCATAGAACTAAAAATAAGGATTCATTCATGTCAAGATTTTGCATCAGTGTGTGCCAAAATCAGGAGTGGAACCTACAGAGAAAACTATAACTGAAAGATTGACACCTGTTCAAAGTTTCAGAGACTCTTCAGTATTTCATAAGTATTTTTATGCCAAAACCAGATCATAAATACTAATACTGGTCAGTATTTTGGGTCAGTATATTTCATCAGTATTTTTGGTCAGTATATTTGATCAGTATTTCATCAAATATACTGATGAAATACTGACCAAATATACTGATGAAATACTGACCAAATATACTGATGAAACACTGACCACAAATGCTGAGGGAATACTAACCAATTATACTGATGAAATACTGAACAAAAGTACTGATCAGTATATTTGGTCAATATTTCATCAGTATTTGTAGTCAGTATTTCATCAGTATATTTGATCAAATATACTGACCAAAAATACTGATGAAATACAGATCAAAAAAACTGATTAAATATTAAGCAAATATACTGATCAGTATTTCACCAGTATTTTTGTTCAGTATTTCTTCAGTGTTTTTTCTCAATATGTCATCAGTATTTTTGATCTGTAGTTCATCAATATATTTGGTCAGTATTTCATCAAATATACTGATGAAATACTGACCACAAATACTGATGAAATATTGACCAAATATACTGATCAGTACTTCATCAGTATAATTGGTTAGTATTTGATTAGTATTTTTCCTCAGCATTTGTGGCCAGTATTTCATCAGTATATTTGGTCAGTATTTCATCAAATATACTGATGAAATACTGAACAACTATACTGATGAAATACAGATCAAAAATACTGATGAAATATTGACCAAATACACTGATCAGTATTTAATCAGTATTTGTGGTCAGTATTTCATCAGTATATTTGGTCAGTATTTCATCAGTATATTTGGTGAGTATTTCATCAGTATATTTGGTCAGTATTTCATCAGTATATTTGGTCAGTATTTGATCAGTTTTGTTGATCAGTATTTCATCAGTATCTTTGGTCAGTATTTTATCAGCATATTTTATGATAAACTGACCAAATATACTGCTGAAATATGAAATACGGATCAAAAATACTGATGAAATACTGATTAAATCTACTGATGTGTGATTTAAGCCTTAAAGAACCCGTGACTAGGTATACTGGAGGCTCAGACACGGTAACTGTTTTCTGCTGGGGATCCATTCACAAAGCTGTGTGCTATCCCCGTAGTGGCTGACATCACTGGATGTTTTCCATATTGCTGAGAAGCCGCCGCTCCTGCCCTGATGCGGCAGACAGGACGGCGTATTTATACCGTCTCCCCGCTCTATATAAAGCTGCCATTATCTGTAGCATCCACATCACACATCATCATCATCAGTCATGTAATGCACATAATTGGCCATCACAGGCGCTCCGCTGGATGCTTTTCTTTACATCTGACTTGTTGTTCTGCCGTTCTCCGCAGATTAATATTTCACTATTTTTTTTTCCCTGAAAATCATGAAAAATGCAGCATTCCTGGTTCATTTTTCTGTCTCACTGAAGCTTGTAAATCTCCTCTGTGCACCCTCACTTCCGGCAATGTAATGTGCGGGCTGAACATCTGTATACCCGCTTTCCCTCTTAGTGAGACACATTTTGGGGCGCCGGGGCCGGGCGATGGGCAGATGATTACAGCACAGGGGAGGCGATGGGCAGATGATTACAGCACAGGGGAGGCTGGAGGCGCGCAGACATCAGATGCATTATACAATGCTGCACAAGCACCGCTCTTCAGGAATTATTATTTATTGCCGCATTTTCTTTTCAGAGACTTCAAAAGAAAATACAGAGGGGTTTTTTTATAGCAAATATTCTGTTTGGCGTCACCTATTACATTGTATACAGCTGCCTGCTATAATGACTTATTATCAGGACTGAAACACAAGAACATTCTCATACCTTTTGATGGAATTCTGTTCCTCTATTACTCCTCCTGGAAATTCATGATTAGATTTCTGCAACAATCCTGCAATCTCATAGCTTTTGATGGAACTCTGTATATTTCCAAGAGGAGCAGTAGAGGGACAGAATTGCATCAAGAAGGTACGAGATTGCAGGATTGTTGTCGAAATCTAATCGTACATTTCCAGGAGGAGTAGTAGAGGAACACAATTCCATCAAAAGGTACAAGATTCCAGTATTGTTGTAGAAATCCAATTGTACATTTCCAGGAGAAGTAATAGAGAAACAATTAGATTTCTACAACAATCCTGCAATCTCGTACCTTTTGATGGAATTCTGTTCCTTTACTACTCCTCCTGGAAATGTACGATTAGATTTCAACAACAATTCTGCAATCTCATACCTTTTGATGGAACTCTGTATATTTCCAGGAGGAGTAGTACAGGAACACAATTCCATCAAACAGTACGAGATTGCAGTATTGTTGTAGAAATCTAATTGTTTCTCTATTACTCCTCCTGGAAATGTACAATTAGATTTCTACATCAATCCTGTAATCTCATACCTTTTGATGGAATTCTGTTCCTCTACTACTCCTCCTGAAAATGTACGATTAGATTTCAACAACAATTCTGCAATCTCATACCTTTTGATGGAACGCTGTACATTTCCAGGAGGAGGAGTAGAGGAACAGAATTCCATCAAAAGGTACGAGAACCCAGGATTGTTGTAGAACTCTAATTGTATATTTCCAGGAGGAGTAGTAGAGGAACAATTTGATTTCTACGACAATCCTGCAATCTCATACCTTTTGTTGGAATTCTGTTCCTCTACTACTCCTGGAAATGGACGATTAGATTTCTACAACAATCCTGCAGGGTGTGAATACACCCTTACAAAATTTACCTTAATTTTAACAGAAAAAATTGAGTATTTTACCATTGAAAATTCGGCTAAAAGCTGAGAAACACCTTACAAGGGAAATCTCATAATCTGCACACTAAACAGAAAATGCGGGAAATAAATCACATATTTGCTAGTGTTTCTTGTCTTAAATTCTTTTTCTTAAAACTGTATTCTGTCTGAAATTAAAATTGAAAATTAAGAAGTGTCCTTTGAGCGTTTCACTTGCTCACTCTTGTCCCTCTTCTTTTTTTTTTCTTGTGTGCTGCAGCAGGAGCCTCCCCCCTTTGCCTCAACTGCATTAATCATCACTGTCACAAGTGTGTCATAGGTGACAGACAGTCATGTGCTATCTGGCAATAGAAGGTCTCAACATTTGACTGTGCAAAATAACTTTCTATTGTTCTTGCTGTTTGTATTCATTGGTATAGGTAGCTTTCCTGCTGGATTCATCTCTCCCCTTTAGTTCCCAGCAGGAGCTCTCCTTCCACCCAGCTGCTGATCATCAGTATTCTCTTGGTGCTTAAATACTCTCATCTTCCCTGGACTGGTGCTGGTGATATTATTCAGTTCATTCTAGCTCTGGTTGCAAGCAGGTGGCTTGTACTCCTCTGTGATATCATTGCTGAACTTCTACCTGAGTCATCTAATGATAAATAGCTCATGCATTTTCCCCGTGTGTCCTCCTTGTGTCTTCTATAGTTGTTTAGTGGGGTTGACAAAGAGCTCCCCCTATCCATTCCCTATTTAGGGTCCTGCACTAGGGATACCTAGGGTCAGGTATCCGGGTCGGCGCATAGGTGCGAAACCTATCTAGGGTGGTGACCCCAGAGACCAGCAGTTGGTTCATTCAGGGGTCACCATCTCCCCCTTCCCTAGACACAGGGGGTCCCTTTCCCTTACTTTTTGCCCCTCGCTTGGTACTTCCCCATACCTAGTGCGACACCCACCCCTTAGCTTATGATTGGGGTCTTTAGGTAGTTGAAAATGTAAATTAATTAACTCCTCATTTCTCAATAGGACACAAGACTGACTGTTTCAGGATCATGCAAGAAAAAAAAAAAAATCTGCAACAATGTTTTTTTTTATGACCCAGTGAAGGGTCAGTACCAGGAAAACCCAAACTGATTTTGGGGACTTCTTCTCATAAATAAATAGAACTAGCGCAGAAAAGAGGGTTTATAAAATATTGCTACTGACAAAACTGCATGTTAGTAAATATTGATAGAAAGTCCATCGCGGTCGCGTCCTCCCGTCCTTGGGTTGTGGGGTCTGTAGTAAAAGCTCCACACAACTCTAGTAGTTTACGCGGCTTCTACATAAACATCTTCCGCTCCCAACGGTCCCTACTAAATATGACTTCAGCATTAAATATGGATGATTGCGGGAATCAATAATACATGGCCGGCCATAAAGGTTCTGATGTTCTGCACCGGTCTCCGCACTTCCGGTTGGGTGAGGCTCAGAGGCAAAACTTTGTCAGTGGGAAGATTTACTGCAGTATAACACTAGTGTATGGGAAAGAATAAATATGTATATATACTATTAATGCATGTTTAATCTGAAGATCGTTATTAAGTATCTGACTCCATGATTGTGCCCAACTATTAATCTTCCATCACTAGTTACCAGTACTAAGCACCCGAGCATGGTAGTGCCCGCTCATCACTAGTTACCAGTACTGAGCACCCGAGCATGGTAGTGCCCGCTCATCACTAGTTACCAGTACTGAGCACCTGAGCATGGTAGTGCTCCCTCATCACTAGTTACCAGTACTGAGCACCCGAGCATGGTAGTGCCCGCTCATCACTAGTTACCAGTACTGAGCACCCGAGCATGGTAGTGCCCGCTCATCACTAGTTACCAGTACTGAGCACCTGAGCATGGTAGTGCCCGCTCATCACTAGTTACCAGTACAGAGCACCCGAGCATGGTAGTGTCCGCTCATCACTAGTTACCAGTACTGAGCACCCAAGCATGGTAGTGCCCGCTCATCACTAGTTACGAGTACAGAGCACCCGAGCATGGTAGTGTCCGCTCATCACTAGTTACGAGTACAGAGCACCCGAGCATGGTAGTGCCCACTCATCACTAGTTACCAGTACTGAGCACCTGAGCATGGTAGTGCCCGCTCATCACTAGTTACGAGTACAGAGCACCTGAGCATGGTACTGCCCGCTCATCACTAGTTACCAGTACAGAGCACCTGAGCATGGTAGTGCCCACTCATCACTAGTTACCAGTACCGAGCACCCAAACATGGTAGTGCCCACTCATCACTAGTTACAAGTAATGAGCACCTGAGCATGGTAGTGCCCGCTCATCACTAGTTACAAGTACCGCGCACCTGAGCATGGTAGTGCCCGCTCATCACTAGTTACGAGTACAGAGCACCCGAGCATGGTAGTGTCCGCTCATCACTAGTTACGAGTACAGAGCACCCGAGCATGGTAGTGCCCACTCATCACTAGTTACCAGTACTGAGCACCTGAGCATGGTAGTGCCCGCTCATCACTAGTTACGAGTACAGAGCACCTGAGCATGGTACTGCCCGCTCATCACTAGTTACCAGTACAGAGCACCTGAGCATGGTAGTGCCCACTCATCACTAGTTACCAGTACCGAGCACCCAAACATGGTAGTGCCCACTCATCACTAGTTACAAGTAATGAGCACCTGAGCATGGTAGTGCCCGCTCATCACTAGTTACAAGTACCGCGCACCTGAGCATGGTAGTGCCCGCTCATCACTAGTTACGAGTACCGCGCACCTGAGCATGGTAGTGCCCGCTCATCACTAGTTACGAGTACTGAGCACCCGAGCATGGTAGTGCCCGCTCATCACTAGTTACGAGTACTGAGCACCCGAGCATGGTAGTGCCCACTCATCACTAGTTACGAGTACAAAGCACCTGAGCATGGTAGTGCCCGCTCATCACTAGTTACGAGTACAGAGCACCCGAGCATGGTAGTGCCTGCTCATCACTAGTTACGAGTACAGAGCACCTGAGCATGGTAGTGCCCGCTCATCACTAGTTACCAGTATTGAGCACCTGAGCATGGTAGTGCCCGCTCATCACTAGTTACGAGTACAGAGCACCTGAGCATGGTACTGCCCGCTCATCACTAGTTACCAGTACCGAGCACCCAAACATGGTAGTGCCCACTCATCACTAGTTACAAGTAATGAGCACCTGAGCATGGTAGTGCCCGCTCATCACTAGTTACGAGTACCGCGCACCTGAGCATGGTAGTGCCCGCTCATCACTAGTTAAGAGTACCGCGCACCTGAGCATGGTAGTGCCCGCTCATCACTAGTTACGAGTACTGAGCACCCGAGCATGGTAGTGCCCACTCATCACTAGTTACGAGTACTGATCACCCGAGCATGGTAGTGCCCGCTCATCACTAGTTACGAGTACTGAGCACCTGAGCATGGTAGTGCCCGCTCATCACTAGTTACCAGTACAGAGCACCCGAGCATGGTAGTGCCCGCTCATCACTAGTTACGAGTACAGAGCACCTGAGCATGGTAGTGCCCGCTCATCACTAGTTACGAGTACTGAGCACCCGAGCATGGTAGTGCTCACTCATCACTAGATACGAGTACTGAGCACCCAAGCATGGTAGTGCCCGCTCATCACTAGTTACGAGTACAGAGCACCTGAGCATGGTAGTGCCTGCTCATCACTAGTAATGAGTACTGAGCACCCGAGCATGGTAGTGCCCGCTCATCACTAGTTACGAGTACAGAGCACCCGAGCATGGTAGTGCCTGCTCATCACTAGTAACGAGTACTGAGCACCCGAGCATGGTAGTGCCCGCTCATCACTAGTTACGAGTACTGAGCACCCGAGCATGGTGGTGCCCGCTCATCACTAGTTACGAGTACTGAGCACCTGAGCATGGTAGTGCTCGCTCATCACTATTTACGAGACCCGAGCACCCGAGCATGGTAGTGCCCACTCATCACTAGTTACGAGTACTGAGCACCTGAGCATGGTAGTGCTCGCTCATCACTATTTACGAGACCCGAGCACCCGAGCATGGTAGTGCCCACTCATCACTAGTAACGAGTACTGAGCACCCGAGCATGGTAGTGCCCGCTCATCACTAGTTACGAGTACAGAGCACCCGAGCATGGTAGTGCCTGCTCATCACTAGTAACGAGTACTGAGCACCCGAGCATGGTAGTGCCCGCTCATCACTAGTTACGAGTACTGAGCACCCGAGCATGGTGGTGCCCGCTCATCACTAGTTACGAGTACTGAGCACCTGAGCATGGTAGTGCTCGCTCATCACTATTTACGAGACCCGAGCACCCGAGCATGGTAGTGCCCGCTCATCACTAGTTACGAGTACAGAGCACCCGAGCATGGTAGTGCCTGCTCATCACTAGTAACGAGTACTGAGCACCCGAGCATGGTAGTGCCCGCTCATCACTAGTTACGAGTACTGAGCACCCGAGCATGGTGGTGCCCGCTCATCACTAGTTACGAGTACTGAGCATGGCAGTGCAGCCATTATAAGCCTGTATTTTTGCGTGGAACAAACAAAAATAAAATGCAAAACTTTGATCAATTCCTTTAAAGTTTATGTCACTAATTATTTCTAAATGACGATCTTACAGATACATTCTTGAGAGTTTTACTCCTTGATGCAGTTACCGCTGGGTAATGAAAATATAACTTCTATTGTCTTTTTAGCTTTAACGCATTTGTTGTTTTTTTGACATAAAAAGGTCACAAATACCAAAAAAAGGCTCATCAGATGATAAGAACAGATCCCACACGGAACAAGACGTAAAAATGACAAAGCAGATGGAGGGAGGATATTGTGGACACGCAGAGGCTGTGGGAAGAGTGTGAATTATCACAGCTGCCGCTTCGCTTTGTACAGATCTAATGGAAAACCATTAGTTGTAATTTTCCTGTGACGAAAATGAACATAAAGTATTGAACAACACCGTTTATATTTTCTTTCTAAATTTCAAACATTTTTAGTATTTCATATATTATTTTTTAAGTTTTTGAAAGTTGGCTATACTGTACTGCAAGACGGCCTCTAGGTGGCAGTGTGCACATCTATTAAAGTGATATATTGTGATAGTATTTGATGTTCTGTAGATCGTAATCTCTATAAAAAAAAAAAAAATATATAGCTTGTCATAAACAAGTAATTTCTTTACATGCTGTGAATGCCGATGTTCTCCTGAATCCGACAATCTCTTTCTCATCTTCCTGCGCCTCTCCGTTCCTGAGATATGGCCCTTTCTTCCCGGTATATAAATCTAGTCTTTTTAGCCAAGTGGGTGTGGCCCACAAGAACACTCCCTAAGACAAGAGGTAGGATAACGCCCAATTGGCCAACAAGACTAGATTTGTGTACAGGGAAGAAGGGGCCGTATCTCAGGAACGGAGAGGCGCAGGAACAAAAGAAAAACATTGCCGGATTCAGGAGAACAGCAACATTTACACCATGTAAAAAATAATAACACAAATATCCAATGACAGGTCGTCTTTAAAGGGGATGTCTAAGATTTTTTAAACATGGCTAGAAAGATAGAAAAGATTAGTATAACCATTAAAGCAGTGGGAAATTACTGGGTTATGATTTCTTTAGCCTATCCCCTGATTTCTGGACAATTTTCAAAAATCCTGGACAATCCCTTTAAAAGATATGGACACAAACATAGGTAAATTTATATATTTTTTTTAAACTTATATGTTCATTAGTCAAAAATAATGTTTGCAATTGGATTTCATTGAAAATATTGGACTTTTTAACATCCAAAGCCATTATATGTAACAGTACATAGCAGAATGAGTTAACAGTGGGTCCATCAGTGAGCAACATTTTAAACTCTAACTTTTAGTCTCCTGAGCTGATTTATGTTCAACTCAATCTTATTATGTAAATTATTCCTTTTAGGAGAGATTAGAAAAAAAGAGTTAAAAATTCCGACATCAAAATGAGCTCACTTATGGATTCACTGTTAACTCATTCTGCCATAAATAGGAGCTATAAACATCAAAGTTTAATTGCAATTTTTTTTTATTTTATTATTTTATTTTTTTTTTGCAAAAATACATGCAAATGTGCCTGAAGGTATTTATTTCTTGTACATGCCAAATTAAAATTATTATCCTGTCATCTACCCCCTCTCAATCTTTGTGATCTTCATTTTCTCCCTTGTTGCTTAGTTCTATGTAGTTCCTACTTTTTTTTTTTTTTTTTTTTTAAAAGACTTTCCAACATATTGGCCCCTTTTCCACCCTGAAGTTTCTTTTTTTTCTCAGGAGGGTATGGTGAATATCATACAAAATATTCACCATCTCCATATTACCGTTCACACATGTATCAGGCAGAGTCCATTAGACGGGATAAAAGCTAAATAACGTGTGATATTTTATTAATACACCGTGGACGAGTGTTAAAGTGATGTCAAAACTAGACGTAATTTCACAAATTTGTTCTAAAGCAGCTTGTATAAACAGAACTGCTGCAGAACCTCATGATAGGTGGGCAATGCCCCCTTAGTCTTACTGTGCGATGTCTTATTTACTATTTACTGTTACTTGTTATATATGCATGTGCTGATATTAAAGTATCTAACAGATTACCACATTCTGCCATCTAGTGGTTATAGTTGGGGATGACCATATTTAAGTGTGGAGCTGTGTAATAAGTGGCCTGTGCCCCATGATCTAACTGTGCTATTTCTTATGCGTTGATTGTTATAAATGTATGTGTTGATATTAAAGTGTTTATCAAGTTACCACATTCTGCCATCTAGCAGTCAGGTTAGCCTTCAATAAAGCAAGCTTTAGAAGAGATGTTAGATAAGATAAGGTCAAAGTAGTAAAAAAAAGTAGAGTCAGATGTCAGAGCGTATGGTAAGAAGAGAGAGCTCCAGAGGAAGGGTCGCAAGGTGTATGGACTTTAAATGGACTGCCGAGAATCATATCTGTTTGATGCTTTATAAAGAGTTTTGGTCGGGGATGACCATACTTAAGTGGGGAGGTGTGTAATAAGTGGCTGGTGTCCCCATGATCTAACTGTGCTATTTCTTATGTGTTTACTATTTACTGATGAATATTCTAAATTCATGTGTTCATATTTAAGTGTTTTTAGAGAAGATTAGGTTCCAGATTCAGCAGAGTAGTATCTAGCAGTCGGGTTAGCCGGCGATAAAGTGAGTTTAAGGCCGGAGTCACACTTGCAAGTGACTAGCGCTGGACTTGCATCAGCATCACCCGGCATGGCCACACGCTCTCCTGACAGGAGCGGGTCGGCTGCATATATTTCTATGCAGCTGAGATGCTCCTGTCCAGACAGCTGCAGGCCGTGCCAGGTGATGCCGATGCGAGACTCACGCGAGTCACTCGCAAGTGTGACTCCAGCCTAAGAAGAAATGTTAGATAAGACAGGGTCAAAGCAGGAAAAGGGAGGAGTGTCAGATGGCAGAACGTATGGCAAGAAGAGGAAGCTCCAGAGGAAAGGTAGTCGTGAAGTGGGTTCAAAGTGAGAAGAAGTGTCCTCAGTAATAGGGCCAGTCAAAAAAACCCAGATAGGCTCCGGACCTCCAGAGGTTAAGACTCACCCCAGCGGGCTTAGAGAGTCATCTAGCTAGAGAAGCAGTCGGGGCCCAGAAGCGGGAGAAGGTGTGTGGTATTGGGGGAAAGAAGCACAGACACCAGAGTACTGAAGAAGTGGTCTGAGATAATGGGGGAAAGGAGGAAGAGTAGTACCCCACAGAGAGAAAAAGGAAGGCCATGTCTGTCATAACAGTGGGAAGAATAAAAGTAAACAATAAACTGGTTGGCCAAGTGAACTCTGGTGTTGTGAGTCTTACTACCCGATGACATTGATGACTGGCACAGGGGTGATAAGTACCAGCTCGAAGCCACAGGTAAGTGTCCTGCAACCCACCCAAAGCCACATCCACACACGGAGTCTCCATGGTGAAGGAGAGTGACACCCATGTAGTCGGGGCCGGCCCTTTCCTTCAACCTTATAACACAGCTCAGCTACTGCAGAACCTGTAAATACACCCTTTAGCTGCTTCAGAACATCATGATACAAAAATCAGCTAGTGTAGAGCACAATAATACCTCAGCTGCTGCAGAACCTCATAATACACCTCAGCTGCTACAGAACTTTGTAATACATCTCAGCTCCTGCAGAACCTCATAATACACCTCAGCTGCTGCAGATTATACACACACCTCAGCTGCTACAGAACCGTGTAATACGCACCTCAGCTACTACAGAACATATTATACACCTCAGCTACTACAGAACATAATACACACCTCAGCTGCTACAGAATCTTGTAATACGCACCTCAGCTACTACAGAACATAATACACACCTCAGTTGCTACAGAACCTTGTAATACGCACCTCAGCTACTACAAAACCTTGTAATACGCACCTCAGCTTCTACAGAACATAATACACACCTCAGCTACTATAGAACATAATACACACCTCAGCTGCTACAGAATCTTGTAATACGTACCTCAGTTGCTGCAAAATCTCATAATATATACCACAGCTTTTGCACAACCTAATAATACACCTAACATACTTACGAATATTGTCATACACATTTCAGCTGCTGCAGATCATTATAACACACACCTCAGCTGCTGCAGAACCTTGTAATATATCTCAGCTCCTGCAGAACCTCAGAATACACACCGAAGCTTCTGCACAATCAAATATACACCTAAGATGCTGAAGATTGTGATAATACACCCCTCTGCTGCAGCAGAACCCCATAATACACATGGATGTTTCTGCAGAACATAATACACACCTCAGCTGCTGCAGAATCTCCTAATACATACCTCAGCTTCTGCACAACCCAATAATACATACCTATACCTAAGTTGCTGAGAACGTGATAATCACAACTGAGCTGCTGCAGATGCCCATAATACTCACCTCAGCTACTACAGAACATTATCACACATACCCCAGCTGCTGCAGAACATTATAAAACACACTTCAGCTGCTGTATTACTGAGGTTTAAACTAGAGGAAATAATGATCTCACTATAACTTATTTAGAACCCCTGAATTCCTTGGACTGTCTGAATATACTCAGATTTCAGCCTTGCACTTTTATGAGGTCACAGATCTCCTCGGTGACTTCTAACATTCTTATAATTTACAGTACAGGAAACAATATTCTATAAATTACAGATTTCTCTGGTTCACTAAGGCTCTGAGCGCAGGTCTATTGTTTCCGATGTGTTCCGAGGTGTTTAAATAAAGGCTACAGGGGCCATTATTTAGGCCAATTAAGTGGGAAATGTGATGCCAATTATAAAGTCAAAATGCCTTCTCTGCAGGCTACCTGCCCGGAATGCATAGTGCCCTCTTAATTACCGCGCTGCACCAATATCACATACATTTTCCTTGGCCTTATCAGACAGGAATTATCTGTGTTTTGTAATCTAAACAGCGTCTGTCTGCGAGGGCTGAAGGTGACCTTCCCCATCTCCGCAATCATCTGCTAGAATTTACGTTTCCCTTTTCTTTAAATTATTCTCGTAAGCTGCATTTTGGCATCACTTAGAAGCTGAACACATATCAAACCTGCATATGTCAACTGCTATCGACATCAAATCCCTTTCATCGAGCCTCAAGCCTCTTGGTGTTTTCGAGCCTCTTCTCCCACGACGGTGACTTGTCACTGATGATTTTTCCGAGCCAGGGAACTTGTGGTATAATGAGACAACAGATCTTTGGAGCGCCATCTCAGGCCAACTGTCTCCATGCTTGTAGGACGTGTCTGCAAAAATCACAAAAGTCCTATCGAAAGTAAGATATTAGGATCATTTATTGTGTTCTTACTGC
Source organism: Anomaloglossus baeobatrachus (assembly GCF_048569485.1). Classification (NCBI taxonomy): domain Eukaryota; kingdom Metazoa; phylum Chordata; class Amphibia; order Anura; family Aromobatidae; genus Anomaloglossus; species Anomaloglossus baeobatrachus. Next base: position 27,531,623 of record NC_134360.1, on the reverse strand, counting down.
CTAAATCGGACTGTGCATTAAGTCTAGGTTCGGTGTTGTGGGGGGGTTATTTTACTACAATGGAACACAAAAACAATTTGTTCTATTATACAAACCACCACAAATGACCCCTACTTTCTATAATCGGGTCCATTGAATTTTTATTCAAGAGGCCATCATATTAATAGAAAAACCAGTGCATCCTATGCTTATTCCCACATTAAAATTGTAGAAAGCGCCAAATCTAGCCTAACATACCCAAGTTTCCCTTATTACCATGTACATTGGGTCGTCCTATTAGATTGTTACTGTTCTAGTCTATGTATGGCCATATATTCCCACTTGTATTACACACTGCCCATTCATATGCATAGGCAAGACTTCAGCTACTTTGTGCTCCTGCTGAAAGATGAGGGGTCCTAAACAAGACTTATGTCTGTAAACCCCGATTGTCCAAAAACAACACCTTTGATTTAAAAAAAATAAAGATGGTCATGGGCGATTAGCACCATATAAAACTGTTATTCCAGGAAAACAAATTAATTTCACAGTGAAAAAAATCTAAGATGACAATAAAGGGGACCGTCATGGGCTCTACAGCAACCCCATATTTTCAGAGTTAAAAAATGGCTGAATCCAAAATCATTATTCTTGCCGATAGTGTAAGGCCTGATCTTTATTCCTATAGCATTAGCTGAAAAATAAAATGTGTATGTATTTTTACTTTATCATAGGGTTGTTAATAGGTGGTAGCACTAATTAAAAATATCCCATGCACTTATGGTCTACATATTGAATTGAAGATAACATCCCAAACTTTTCAGAATAAAGAAACAGAAGTGCTCAGCCGAACAATATTCTCCTCCAGCACTGAAAGTTTGATTGTTGGAAGAGAGCACATCTTGGTGAGGGTTCTACCTCTCCATTAGAGCCAACATTTGGGTTCTCAGCACTCAGAACCCCATTATCATAACATATAAACCATTAATCACAATATATGAACAGTTGTTTTTTTTTTTTAGTGAAAGTGAAGTTACATTTTAAATATATCCACTCTTAACTACCCCAACACCATGCTACCTTTGGTATTTGCAAAATAAGGCCCAAATAGGTGTGGATGATCTATACACCGGAGCATGGTTGTAGGGGTTTAGGAAATGCAGTTGCACTTGTACCTCGGTGTCTTAAGATTACAAAACAGCTGCTATAGCTCATAAGGTTCATCCTCAAGTCTGGATGCTCAAAAGCTCCAGGTAATGCTTATAAATATATTTGTTTGTTTCCATATGGACTTTTAGAATCCTGACCAGTTCGGATCAGTAAAGCATTTATTATTATTACTAGAAGGTGGCCGGATTCTAACGCATCGGGTATTCTAGAATTTACGTATTGTGTAGTTAATGTATGATTTTTGTATACATACATATATATATATATACATATATATATATATATATATATATATATAGATAGATAGATAGATCGATGGATGATGTTGTGTGTAGTTGCCAGTGTTTGTGTAGGGCGCTGTAAATGTTCTGGGTGTTGTCTGGGCAGCGTTCTGTGTGTGTGGTGCTGTGTGTGTTGCGCGGTTTGTGTGGGTGTGGAGTGCGTGTGTGTGTTTTGGGGGGAGGTATGTTTTGTGCAGTGTTTGTGTTGCGCGGTATGTGCATATATTTATGTATGCCACGGTGATTGTGTGTTGGGTGTTGTGTGTGTGCGGCGTTGTCTGTGTGTGTGTGGGTGTCTGTGTAGGGCGGTGTTTGTGGTTCCCAGTGTGTGTGTGTGATGTGTTGTGCGGTGCGCGTGTGGCGGTGTGTGTGTTTTGGGGGGAGGTGTGCACCCCTCATCGTGCTTCATCCCCCATGCTGCGCACCCCCCATCGTGCTCCATCCCCCATGCTGCGCACCCCCATCGTGCTCAATCCTCCATGCTGCGCACCCCCCATCGTGCTCCACCCGACATGCTGTGCACCCCCCATCGTCCTCCATCCCCCATGCTGTGCACCCCCCATCGTGCTCCATCCCCCATGCTGCACACCCCCCATCGTGCTCCATCCTCCATGCTGCACACCCCCCATTGTGCTCCATCCTCCATGCTGCGCACCCCCCATCGTGCTCGCTGCGCACCCCTCATCGTGCTCCATCCCCCATGCTGCGCACCTCCCATCGTGTTCCATCCCCCATGCTGCGCACCCCCATCATGCTCCATCCCCCATGCTGCACACCCCCATCGTGCTTCATCCCCTATGCTGTGCACCCCCCATCGTGCTCCATCCCCCATGCTGCGCACCCCCATCGTGCTCTATCCCCCATGCTGCGCACCCCCATCGTGCTCCATCTGACATGCTGCGCACCCCCCATCGTGCTCCATCCCCCATGCTGCGCACCCCCCATCGTACTCCATCCTCCATGCTGCGCACCCCCCATCGTGCTCCATCCCCCATGCTGCGCATCCCTCATCGTGCTCCATCCCCCATGCTGCGCACCCCTCATCGTGCTCCATCCCCCATGCTGCGCACCCCCCCATCGTGCTCCATCCGACATGCTGCGCACCCCCCATCGTGCTCCATCCGACATGCTGCACACCCCCCATCGTGCTCCATCCGACATGCTGCGCACCCCCCATCGTGCTCCATCCGACATGCTGCGCACCCCCATCGTGCTGCATCCCCCATGCTGAGCACCCCCCATCGTGCTCCATCCCCCATGCTGCGCATCCCTCATCGTGCTCCATCCCCCATGCTGTGCACCCCCCATCATGCTCCATCCCCCATGCTGCGCACCCCCCATCATGCTCCATCCCCCATGCTGCGCACCCCCATCGTGCTTCATCCCCCATGCTGCGCACCCCCCATCATGCTCTATCCCCCATGCTGCGCACCCCCATCGTGCTCCATCTGACATGCTGCGCACCCCCCATCGTGCTCCATCCCCCATGCTGCGCACCCCCCATCGTGCTCTATCCCCCATGCTGCACACCCCCCATCGTGCTCCATCCTCCATGCTGCGCACCCCCCATCGTGCTCCATCCCCCATGCTGCGCATCCCTCATCATGCTCCAACCCCCATGCTGCACACCCCTCATCGTGCTCCATCCCCCATGCTGCGCACCCCCCATCGTGCTCCATCCGACATGCTGCGCACCCCCCATCGTGCTCCATCCGACATGCTGCAGACCCCCCATCGTGTTCCATCCGACATGCTGCGCACCCCCCATCGTGCTCCATCCGACATGCTGCGCACCCCCATCGTGCTGCATCCCCCATGCTGAGCACCCCCCATCGTGCTCCATCCCCCATGCTGCGCATCCCTCATCGTGCTCCATCCCCCATGCTGTGCACCCCCCATCATGCTCCATCCCCCATGCTGCGCACCCCCCATCATGCTCCATCCCCCATGCTGCGCACCCCCCATCATGCTCCATCCCCCATGCTGCGCACCCCCATCGTGCTTCATCCCCCATGCTGCGCACCACCCCCCATCATGCTCCATCGCCCATGCTGCGCACCCCCCATCATGCTCCATCCGACATGCTGCGCACCTCACATCGTGCTCCATCCCCCATGCTGCGCATCCCCCATCGTGCTCCATCCCCCATGCTGCGCAACCCCCATCGTGCTCCATCCCCCATGCTGCGCACCCCCCATCGTGCTCCATCCCCCATGCTGCGCACCCCCCTCGTGCTCCATCCTCCATGCTGCACACCCCCCATTGTGCTCCATCGTCCATGCTGCGCACCCCCCATCGTGCTCGCTGTGCACCCCTCTTCGTGCTCCATTCCCCATGCTGCGCACCTCCCATCGTGTTCCATCCCCCATGCTGCGCACTCCCCATCGTGCTCCATCCCCCATGCTGCGCACCCCCATCGTGCTTCATCCCCCATGCTGCGCACCCCCCATCGTGCTCCATCCCCCATGCTGCGCACCCCCCATTGTGCTCCATCCGACATGCTGCGCATCCCCCATCGTGCTCCATCCGACATGCTGCGCACCCCCCATCGTGCTCCATCCGACATGCTGCGCACCCCCATCGTGCTGCATCCCCCATGCTGAGCACCCCCCATCGTGCTCCATCCCCCATGCTGCACACCCCCATCGTGCTCCATCCTCCATGCTGCGCACCCCCCATCGTGCTCCATCCCCCATGCTGCGCATCCCTCATCGTGCTCCATCCCCCATGCTGCGCACCCCTCATCGTGCTCCATCCCCCATGCTGCGCACCCCCCATCGTGCTCCATCCGACATGCTGCGCACCCCCCATCGTGCTCCATCCGACATGCTGCACACCCCCCATCGTGCTCCATCCGACATGCTGCGCACCCCCCATCGTGCTCCATCCGACATGCTGCGCACCCCCATCGTGCTGCATCCCCCATGCTGAGCACCCCCCATCGTGCTCCATCCCCCATGCTGCGCATCCCTCATCGTGCTCCATCCCCCATGCTGTGCACCCCCCATCATGCTCCATCCCCCATGCTGCGCACCCCCCATCATGCTCCATCCCCCATGCTGCGCACCCCCATCGTGCTTCATCCCCCATGCTGCGCACCCCCCATCATGCTCTATCCCCCATGCTGCGCACCCCCATCGTGCTCCATCTGACATGCTGCGCACCCCCCATCGTGCTCCATCCCCCATGCTGCGCACCCCCATCGTGCTCTATCCCCCATGCTGCACACCCCCCATCGTGCTCCATCCTCCATGCTGCGCACCCCCCATCGTGCTCCATCCCCCATGCTGCGCATCCCTCATCGTGCTCCAACCCCCATGCTGCGCATCCCTCATCGTGCTCCAACCCCCATGCTGCACACCCCTCATCGTGCTCCATCCCCCATGCTGCGCACCCCCCATCGTGCTCCATCCGACATGCTGCGCACCCCCCATCGTGCTCCATCCGACATGCTGCAGACCCCCCATCGTGTTCCATCCGACATGCTGCGCACCCCCCATCGTGCTCCATCCGACATGCTGCGCACCCCCATCGTGCTGCATCCCCCATGCTGAGCACCCCCCATCGTGCTCCATCCCCCATGCTGCGCATCCCTCATCGTGCTCCATCCCCCATGCTGTGCACCCCCCATCATGCTCCATCCCCCATGCTGCGCACCCCCCATCATGCTCCATCCCCCATGCTGCGCACCCCCCATCATGCTCCATCCCCCATGCTGCGCACCCCCATCGTGCTTCATCCCCCATGCTGCGCACCACCCCCCATCATGCTCCATCGCCCATGCTGCGCACCCCCCATCATGCTCCATCCGACATGCTGCGCACCTCACATCGTGCTCCATCCCCCATGCTGCGCATCCCCCATCGTGCTCCATCCCCCATGCTGCGCAACCCCCATCGTGCTCCATCCCCCATGCTGCGCAACCCCCATCGTGCTCCATCCCCCATGCTGCGCACCCCCCATCGTGCTCCATCCCCCATGCTGCGCACCCCCCTCGTGCTCCATCCTCCATGCTGCACACCCCCCATTGTGCTCCATCGTCCATGCTGCGCACCCCCCATCGTGCTCGCTGTGCACCCCTCTTCGTGCTCCATTCCCCATGCTGCGCACCTCCCATCGTGTTCCATCCCCCATGCTGCGCACCCCCCATCGTGCTCCATCCCCCATGCTGCGCACCCCCCATTGTGCTCCATCCGACATGCTGCGCATCCCCCATCGTGCTCCATCCGACATGCTGCGCACCCCCCATTGTGCGCCATCCCCCATGCTGCGCACCCCCCATCGTGCTCCATCCCCCATGCTGCGCACCCCCCATCGTGCTCCATCCTCCATGCTGCGCACCCCCCATTGTGCTCCATCCTCCATGCTGCGCACCCCCCATCGTGCTCCATCCCCCATGCTGCGCTCCCCTCATCATGCTCCATCCCCCATGCTGCGCACCCCCCATCGTGCTCCATCCCCCATGCTGCGCACCCCCCATCGTGCTCCATCCCCCATGCTGCGCACCCCCCATCGTGCTCCATCCTCCATGCTGCACACCCCCCATCGTGCTCCATCCCCCATGCTGGGGCTGTCGGGGGCGGGTCCGAGCGTGGCAACGTGTGCCGGGGGCGGGGCTGAGCAGACGAGGCATCATAGTATACCGGCTCCCTGCACATGTGTACCGGGAGCCGGTGTACGCTGGTAACTATGATACACATCGGGTAACTAAGAGAAGCGCTTCCTATAGTTACGCGATGTGTATCATGGTTACCAGCGTACACTGGCTCCATCACGATCCCAGCATCGCAAGGTTATATCCGCTGGGGGCGGGGCCGAGTGTGCCAACGTGTGGCGGGGGCGAGCGGGCGAGGCGTCAGCGTATGCCGGCTCCCTGCACATGTGTACCGGCAGCCGGTGTACACTGGAGCGGGCGATGCGTGCGGAGGGCCGAGGCGAGTGGCTAATCCATGCGGGGGGCGGGGCCAGGCCGAGGCGAGCGGGCAATCAGTGGGGGGGGGCAGGCCGAGCCCAGCGGCCAATCCGACAGTTGTCACTAACGACACTGTCACGGTGACACTGTTACAGTGACACAATTTTGGAGCAAGACAGACAGACAGAATAAGGCAATTGTATATATAGATTATTATTATTACTACTATATTATTATTATAGCGCCATTTATTCCATGGCACTTTCCAAGTGAAAAGCGTATACATAAAAACAAGTACAGTAATCATTGACAGTACAAAGCATAGACTGGTACAGAAGGAGAGAGGACCCTGCCCGCGAGGGCTCACAGTCTACAGGGAATGGGTGATGCTACAATAGGTGAGGACAGAGCTGGTTGCGCAGTGGTCTACTGGACTGAGGGCTATTGTAGGTTGTAGGCTTGTCGGAAGAGATGGGTCTTGAGTTTCCTCTTGAAGCTTTCCACGGTAGGGGAGAGTCTGATGTGCTGAGGTAGAGCGTTCCAGAGTATGGGGGAGGCATGGGAGAAATCTTGTACGCGATTGTGGGAAGAAGAGATAAGAGAGGAGCAGAGAAGGAGATCTTGTGAGGATTTGAGGTTGCGTGCAGGTAAGTACCAGGAGACTAGGTCACAGATGTAGGGAGGAGACAGGTTGTGGATGGCTTTGTATGTCATGGGTAATGTTTTGAATTGGAGTCGTTGGGTGGTGGGAAGCCAGTGAAGGGATTGACAGAGTGGCGAGGCTGGGGAATAGTGAGGGGAGAGGTGGATTAAGTGGGCCGCACAGTTTAGGATAGATTGGTGGGGTGTAAGAATGTCGGAAGGGAGGCCACAGAGCAGGAGGTTGCAGTAGTCAAGGCGGGAGATGATGAGGGCATGCACTAATGTTTTTGTTGATTCTTGGTTAAGGAAAGCACGGATCCGGGAGATATGTTTGAGTTGTAGTCGGCATGAGGTGAAGAGGGCTTGGATGTGTGGCTTGATGGATAGATTTAATGTTGAATGGAGGAAAAAAGGTGATTGAACTGAACGGTGCCTCATGCAAGTGCTCACTCTAGAAAACAAAAAAAGATGGTGTGATGCTGAGTGACTTCTCACGGACAAGTCCTGAGGTGGGAAGTCAAGAAGTCAAGGTAATGACAAAGGGATCAGACACAACAGATTGAGTCCAAGTCCAGGGTCAGATAAGAGGTCACAGTGCATCAAAGACAAAGGGGGCAAGCCAAGATAGTAGTCACAATACACTTCCTAGGTCAGGTCAGCAAATGATCAGAACAGCAGGTAAGAGGGACCACTGACAAAGGTCTGACCATAGTTACCAGTTAAATATCCGAACACTTATCCTAAACAGGTGAGACCTGGAGGAAACTCAGCAGACCTGGTCAGATTGGGCAGATTGGCTGTCACAATACTGGCGGTCCAACAGGCCCCTGCTAATGATGATTGGACGGATGATCCCTCACTAACAAAACAGCCCAGAGTCAATAAGATGGCAGAGCCGTCACTCACCACATCCCTAGGACACAGAGGTGAAACAGTGACAGAAGGCTAGTACAATGAGGTGATGGCTAAAATGTGGTTATCTATTACCGGTGAGAACTCGATACTAGAGATGAGCGAACTGGCCGTGGTTCGGCTCGAGTTCGGTTCGCCGAATGGAGGTCTCGTTCGAGTTCAGTTCGTCGAACGTTCGACGAACCGAACTCGAACCTATAGGCTATAATGGGAGGCAATCACAAACACATAAAAACGCATTATAAATGTACACATACAGTTAATAAACATTGCCATAACACTTACCGGTCCCCGCGATCCCTTCTGCACTCTGTCTCCTGCCGCTATTCCATCCGATGATCGCTGAATCCTCCCGGTGACTAGCACTGCCAGCAGTGATGCAGGACCTATCGTGACGTCAAAATAGCCATGTGACCAGTCACGTGGCTATTATCTCATTGGCTACAGACTGGTCACATGACTATGACGTGTCATGTAGGACCTGCGAGTGCATCTCTCCGGTACACGGTGCACATTTGTGTATCGCCGTGTACCGGCGACATGCTCTAGCACACGGTCGACTCCCCGTTCCGTTAGGGACCGGCTGACACAGCCGGTCATTAACGGAGATCATCGTTGCCATAGCAATGCAGTTAGCGGTGACGTCACCGCTAACTGCGGCTCCGGGAGCACCGTTGCTATGGTAACGCGTCTATCAGCGTTACCGCTGTTACCGCTGACAGCCAGCAGCACTGATCACTCATGGAGTGAAGGCTGCACGGGGAGCAGCAGCGTCTTCCCCCATGCAGCAGTGATGGAGCAGAGCTGCATTTGTTGAACGAGAAAGACTGAAGACCATGGATCGTGGAGGGCTGACAGGGGGTAATAAAGATGGAGTCTCTAATGTGTCTGTGTATTTATTTCTATTAAAGTATTTTTTCTCTGTGTGGTGTCTTTTTTTTAACCCTTTATTGGAGATTCTTAATGGCCGGGTCAAACGTGCCTGACATTAAGAATCTCTGGCTTAATACTAGCTAGTAAAACAAAGCTAGTATTAGCTCATTATTACCCAACAAGCCACCCGGCTTCAGGGCTGTTGGAAGAGTTGGATACAGCGCCAGATGATGGCGCTTCTATGAAAGCGCCATTTTCTGGGGCGGCTGCGGACTGCAATTCGCAGCAGAGGTGCCCAGAAACCTCGGGCTAACCTGTGCTGCGGATTCCAATCCCCAGCTGCCTAGTTGTACCCGGCTGGACACAAAAATGGGGCGAAGCCCACGTCATTTGTTTTTTAATTATTTCATGAAATAAGTGAAATAATTAAAAAAAACGGGCTTCCCTATATTTTTGGTTCCCAGCCGGGTACAAATAGGCAACTGGGGGTTGGAGGCAGCCCGTGGCTGCCTGCTGTACCTGGCTAGCATACAAAAATATGGCGAAGCCCACGTCATTTTTTTGGTGGGCAAAAAACTTCTGCATACAGTCTTGGATGGAGTATGCTGAGCCTTGTCGTTCTGCAGCTGCTGTCTGCTCTTCTCCATACAGACAGACAGCAGCTGCAGAACTACAAGGCTCAGCATACTCCATCCAGGACTGTATGCAGAAGTTTTTTGCCCCCTGAAAAAATTATGTGGGCTTCGCCATATTTTTGTATGCTAGCCGGGTACAGCAGGCAGGTACGGCTGCCCCCAACCCCCAGTTGCCTATTTGTACCCGGCTGGGAACCAAAAATAAAGGGAAGCCCTTTTTTTATTATTTCATGAATTTCATGAAATAATTAGAAAACAAATGACGTAGGCTTCACCCCATTTTTGTGTCCAGCCAGGTACAACTAGGCAGCTGGGGATTGGAATCCGCAGCACAGGTTGGCCTGAGCTTTCTGGGCCCCACTGCTGCGAATTGCAGTCTGCAGCTGCCTCAGAAAATGGCACTTTCATAGAAGCGCCATCTTCTGGCGCTGTATCCAACTCTTCCAGCACCTGCCTGCTATACCTGGCTAGCATACAAAAATATGGCGAAGCTCACGTCCTTTTTTTGTAGTTTTTTGGCAAAAAAAATAAAAAATGCTTCCCTGGATTTTCCATTGCCAGTGAAGGAAACACCAAGCAGTGGGGGTTAGCAGCCAGTAGCTGCTTGGATTACCCTTAGCTAGCAATACAAAAAATGCAGCGGGAGCCCATATATATTTTTTTTAATTATTTATTTAAATAACTAAAAACAAAATGGGCTTCCCTGTATTTTGATTGCTGGACATCACAGTGCTGTAAAAATAAATCTTTAAAAAAAATGACCTAGCGCTCCGTGGTAGTTTTGATTCTCAGCGCAGATAAAGCAGACAGCTATGGGTTGCCACCCCCATCTGCCTGCCGTTACCTTGGTTGGCAATCAAAATACAGGGAAGCCCATTAATTTTTTCAAAAATTAATGACTAAAAAAAATGACTTTGGGTCCCCCCATTTTTGATAGCCAGCTAGGGAAAAGCAGACGGCTGTAGCCTGAAAACCACAGCTGGCAGCTTTACCGTGGTTGGGGATCCAATGTGGAGGTCCCCCCAGGCTCTTTTTTTATAATTATTTTATAAATATTAATAATTACACAATAAAAGTAGGGTCCCCCCAAATTGGATCACCAGCCAAGGTAAAGTGGACAGCTGTGGTCTGGTATTCTCAGGGTGGGAAGGTCCATAGTTATTGGGCCTTCACAGCCTAAAAATAGCAGGCTGCAGGCACCCCAGACGTGGCGCATCCACTAGATGCGCCAATCCTGGCGCTTCACCCCAGCTCATCCCGTGCCCTGGTGCAGTGGCAAACGGGGTAATAAATCGGATTGATACTAGCTGTAAAGTCACCTGAGATCAAGCCCAGCAGTTTGTGATGTCATGGCGTCTATTAGATACCCAACATCATAAACTGTCAGTACTAAAAAAAAAAAAAAAATAAATAAATCGTCAAAAGAAATTTATTTGAAAAAACAGTCCCCAAAACATTTCCTCTTTCACCAATTTATTGTAAGAAAAAAAATAAAGGGGTCCCACGACGACTCTGGACCGTCTAGAATATGGGGGGGGAGACACTCAGGGAACGTATCCCGCATTTTCTAGGAGTGCGGACCCTGTGAGGAGTGTGGGTGCAATGAATCTGCACTCACTCTCCCCGGGTCCACAGCAGCAGAGTCCATGTCGTAATGGTTGCTACCAACGCTGCAATGCCCTGCTAATGAGGTAAGGGCATGCCTAATCAGGAGAACTATTCTACATTTCCAAATATTGGTATTTGCTGATATTATTGCTATTCCACCTACTATATATTGGGTATAGGATCTTGGAGATGGAATACCCCTTTAAGTCCAGTTATCCAGCTGAATGAATACTTAACAACAGAGCTCGCTATTTAGATGTGTTTTCTTGTGGCGTATAACGGACTCTCATGTTTGGTAGTCGTTCAGCAGGGAAACTATAAAAGCAAATCCCTCTATTTGGAAATGTAGTATATAGCTCTCCTGATCAATTATGTTCCTTACCTCATGAGCAGGGCATTGCAGTAATAATAATAATTTATTCATTTATATAGCGTTATTAATTCCATAGCGCTGTATGTCTTTGGAGTGTGGGAGGAAACCGGAGTACCCGGAGGAAACCCACGCAAACACGGGGAGAACATACAAACTCCTTGCAGATGGTGCCCTTGGTGAGAATTGAACCCAGGACCTCAGCACTGCAAGACTGCAGTGCTAACCACTGAGCCACCGTGCCGCCCATTTAGCTTACAGATGCATAACCACCACTCACTGTGTCTGAACACAGGAAGCTGAGCTGACAGCCGCTCTGTGCATGCGGCAGCGTCTATTGTGAAGGAGAGGGCCGTGGGGGAATCAACGCTGCACAGGTACCGTGGGACACCGGGGAACACCGGTGGGGTTATAGGGGGTGACCTGGCCGGGCCTGGGGAGGAGTTTTCTGTCGCATGTGTCATGGCACATGCGACAGAAATCAGAGGAGTAGGGTGAATGCGGCCGGCGTGCTGCTGTGGGCGCGGCCATCTTGGAATTCTGGGAGGGCATCAGGGGGGCACTTTGGCGACACCGGGGGACCGGGGAGGAGATTTATCATGTTTGTTCATGCCAGATGGGAGATAAATAATTTTTTACCGGCGCTGTCATTTACTGTAACGTGATCATCGGTGTACGGTGTATACCTGTGATCACGTGAGCGGGGACCGGAAAAACCGTCCTGAATCATGATCTCCAGGGTCTCAGCTAGCCCTGAAACCCCGGAGATTTTCTGACGCCGGGGGGAATTATTCACTTATTTCTGCCTGCTGTTTATAAACGGCAGATCAGAATAAGGCTACATTAACACGACCGATCCATTTTTGCAGTCTGCAAAAAACAGTCCGTTTTTTTTCACGGGTGCATCCGTGGGGCATCCGTTTCCGTTCCGTAGACAGTCCGTATGTCATCTGTTTGTCATCCGTGTGCCTTCCGTTTTTTTGTGTACTGCAAAAAAACTGAAGCGTAGAGCGCTCTGGTGATTTTCCTGTGCTTGTACACTTCATATCAGTCTTTTCTGTCATTATAATGGCAGAAAGACACATAATGTCCCACTCTCCTGCATTTTGTAATTTTGCACCCTTTGGTGCCTTTCATGTGGCACTAAGGGGTGCTTAGCTTTGTATTTAGCCAAAAAATGAAAAAAAAAATGACGTACGGTTCCCCCTATTTTTGTAGCCAGCTAGGGTAAAGCAGACGGCTGCAGCCTGCAGACCACAGCTGGCAACCTCACCTTGGCTGGTAATCCAAAACTGAGGGCACCCCACGCTGTTATTTTAAATTAAATAAATTAAAAAAAAAAAATACGTAGGGGTCCCCCCAAAATTGGATCACCAGCCAAGGTAAAGCAGACAGCTGGGGTCTGATATTCTCAGACTAGGGAGGTCCATGGTTATTGGACTCTCCCCAGCCTAAAAATAGCAGGCCGCAGCCGCCCCAGAAGTGGCGCATCCATTAGATGTGCCAATCCTGGTGCTTCGCCCCAGCTCATCCCGCGCCCTGGTGCGGTGGCAAACAGGGTAATATATGGGGTTAATACCAGATGTGTAATGTCACCTGGCATCAAGCCCTGGGTTTGGTGAGGTCAGGCGTCTATCAGATACCCGACATCACCAACCCAGTCAGTAATAAAACAAAATAGACGACAAACACATTTTTATTTGAAAAAACACTCCTCAATACATTCCCTCTTTAACCAATTTATTAGAAAGAAAAACAAATCCAGGTCTGGTGTAATCCAAGGGGTTGCCATGACGATCCACACTGTCCCAGTCAATGAAGAGCAGGATGTTCCCCATTGGCTGGGAGAGCAGTGCAGTGACCTGAGCTAACATCAATGGGTCAGCCCAGGTCACTGCAGGGGGGTGACAAGTGCTGCTGTCAGTGAGGTACATTACCTGCGCTGATCTCCAGCACACTGACAGCCCCTGTCACTGAGGTCAATGACCGGCGCCTTCACAGCAAGTATCGCGAGAGGTCCGTGACGTCACCGCTAGTCAGTCTCGGGTCGGAAGCGAGAGAAGGTGATGTGACAAGCGGCGGCCATGGAGGACAGTGACAGCGCTGAGGTCGGGACTTCATCACCGCAGGTAAGCCGAGCGGGACCATGTGTGCAGAGTGCCAGGAGGACGTCAGTGTCGTGGACTGCATGGCTGGGGACGTGTGTGTGTGTGTGTATGTATGTATGTGTACATGCCGCGTGCAGGAGGGGGCGGAGCGAGCTGAGCGGGGAAGTGTGGGCTTCCTGCACGTAACTAGGGTAAACATCGGGTTACTAACCAAAGCGCTTTGCTTGGATACTCGATGTTTATCTTGGTTACCAGCTTCTGGCAGGCTGCCAGCGATGTCTCCTGCACACTGTAGCTGTAAAAAGCCCTGCTTTTTGCTGCTAGAACCGTTCTCGAACGTATCTACAACTATCGAGCTTTAGCAAAAACCTCGAGTTCTAGTTCGATCTAGAACAGCCCCCAAAATCACTCGAGCCGCGCTCAACAGAACATCTTATGGCTATGGGGTGTTTGCAGACACCTTTGTTGGGGTACTTTATTTGGGCAGGGCTGGTCTCGTCATAGTGGATTCACCCACAACCCCCAAAAAGTTAACTTCGAACAAAATGGAAAGTTTTTGGATCCGGCATGCCTATATCAGTCGCCCAGTGACATCATTATCATATATTTACTGTTTCACTTCTTAACTGTTGGCGAGAAGGTAAAGATTCAACACTAAAACGGCAGATGTGACTTCTCCTGAACACATTACTGCAGCCTGTTTTAATCTGTTTTAATCTTAGATGCTGGCACTGCGTCCCCGACTGCTGGCATCACATCAGCTTCCTCCGCTACCGGCGATGTGATGTATGGTACTCGTAGTGCCTAACGTGCCCACAGTTCTATATATCGCAGCTTGTGAGCAGACTTGGTAATACAATTGTTACTTTTTGGAATAGGAAAAGAGACCTTAATCATCTTGATCCTATAATACAATAAGATGATGGCCCCCCAACTTTATGGGTGTCGGACAAGAGTACCTCGTCTTCTGCTATCACCATACTCCACACTACATATGGTTTGGGATCGAGTCTCGCACCGTAAAGAATGAAGGGATGCGGGAAAGACTTGAGCTCCATGGAGGCTGGCAACCATTACGCGGTCTAAGCTGGAAACGGGCACAAACTTTGAGATGGCGGTTAGTGGCACAGTACAGTAAGGCTACTTTCACACTTGCGTCGTTTGGCATCCGTCACAATGCGTTGTGTGACGCATGTGACGGATGCGTTGTAAATAGTGTGATATAAAGGCAACGGATTCCTGTAAAATAACGCGTTGCGTTAAGCAGAGAGAGAGAGCCCCTATCATCACCACACACCGGCACTACCACCCTCTTCATCATCACTGCACACACCCCGGCACTACCGCCCCCATCATCACCGCACACACCGGCACTACCGCCCCCATCATCACTGCACACACCAACACTACCAGCCCCATCATCACTGCACACACCAACACTACCAGCCCCATCATCACTGCACACACCGGCACTACCACCCCCATCATCATCCCCGCGCACACTCAGGCACTACCGCCCCCATCATCACCGCACACACCGGCACTACCGCCCCCATCATCACCGCACACACCGGCACTACCGCCCCCATCATCACCGCACACACCCAGGCACTACCGCCCCCATCAGCATCACTGCACACACCGGCATTACTGCACCCATAATCACCGCACACACCGGCACTACTGCCCCCATCATCATCACTGCACACACTCAGGCACTACCGCACCCATCATCACTGCACACACCCAGGCACTACCGCCCCCATCATCATCACTGCACACACCGGCATTACCGCACCCATAATCACCGCACACATCGGCACTACTGCCCCATCATCATCACTGCACACACCCAGGCACTACCGCACCCATCATCACCGCACACACACCGGCATTACCGCACCCATCATCACCGCACACACCAGCATTACCGCACCCATCATCACCGCACACACACTGGCACTACTGCCCTCCATCACCACCGCACACACTACCTCAGTGACAGTAACAGCGCGACTCACTTCAGTTGTTGCGTGGAGCTCACAGGAAAGACGGTGTTCTACTGCCGCTCCTGTCAGCTTCATGTAGCAGAGCTGAAAGCGTCGTGGGACCTCGTGGATTACGCCGGACCTGGAGGGGTATTTGGGGATTAATAAAGTGGTGAAAGGGGGTGTTTTTTTATCTTTTCTTCCAAATAAAGTATTTTTTCGGGTGTATGTGTTATTTACTTTCACTTCCAGATTAATCATTGGGGATGTCTCAGACACCTGCCATAATTAACCTAGGACTTAGTGGCAGCTATGGGCTGCCATTAACTCCTCCCGATTGCCACTGCACCAGGGCAATTCGGGATGAGCCGGGTAGAGTCCCGGGACTGTCGCATTTAATGGATACGGCAATTCCGGGCAGCTGCTGGCTGATATTTTTAGACTGGGGGGCTCCCCACAACGTGGGGCTCCCCATCCTGAGAATACCAGCCTTCAGCCGTGTGGCTTTACCTTGGCTGGTATCAAAATTGGGGGGACCGCACGCTGTTTTTTCTAATCATTTATTTATTTATTTTACTGCAGGATATAGACCCGCCCACCGGCGGCTGTGATTAGTAGCAGTGAGACAGCTGTCACTCAGCGTGGGGGCGGGTCTGACTCCAACCAATCATAGGCACCGGTGGGCGGGGAAAGCAGGGAATACGAGACTGAATAATGAGCGGCGGCATTTTCAAAAGAGGAAAAGCCGCCTTAGCTTTGTGACAGCCGTGGAGCACCGCGCAGAGCCGCGCTGGTGATCGGTGAGTATGAGAGAAGGGGATAGAGACCAGGAGTGATTTTAAACGATTTAGATCGTTCTACTGGACATGCTGAGTATGCGCAGTAGAACGTGACGAAAGAAGTCAGTGGATTCTGCCGCTTAGCGCATAGCGGCGGAATCCGCCACCATAGACAATCATTAGAAACCTTGGCGGATTCCAACGGAATCCATCAAGGTGCGTTATTTTAACGACCCAAAAAACGCTACATGTAGCGTTCCCTCCACCCAACGCTGCGTCAAAATAACGACTCAGCGTCGTCAAGTGGATGAAACGCAGACACTTGCGTTACAGTGCGTCGTCAATACAAGTCTATGGAGAACAGACTGCGCAATTCTCTATAGCGGCAGATTGCGCTGAACGCAAGTGTGAAAGCTGCCTAAGAAGGTCCTGCCCATTGTGGGTGTAGAAGGTACAAAGGGGCACAAAGAATTATCCAGCCCTCTAGATTTTACGCCTACCGAAGAGAATGTCATTTTTAGAAGGGCCAGTTCACAGTTGTGACTAGTGAACAGAGCTGCATGACGTGGGTGTCCCCGATGTGAGAGGAGACAGGAACAGTGGATAGCGTGATCTTGAGTAACAAGAGAGAATTGACCAAAGGACAGAGCGACTGACTGGAAACGGATCCAGGGACAAGGCCCCTAGCAGTATGGCCCAGAGTTTATAACTCAGAGAGGTCACAAGCCAGGACAGAACAGAGAACGTGAGATGAAGAGCGCCCTGGGCAAGAGTATCAATGCGTCACAAGTAGAGAAGATAGATACCCATCATATTGACAAAATAATCTCTTTAAAACGAAAGAAGATGCAGAACCGTGGAATGAAAATAGGGTTCGTTAGCTGGACTGTAGTAAGGAACTGAGATTCGTTGAGGCAGAGACAAGGGAAACTGAGAAAGTAAAAGGATTGTGTATGACAATGAGCCATGTTCTAGAGGAAAGGTTTGTGAAGCTATGCCCCCGCTATCTACTGATCGATAACTTGATAGTGTATGTACAGTAAAGACTTTATTTTTGATTGGTGGTCTCTCTCATTGAATTGTCCAACATCCGATCCTGGCCAACCAAAGTCACTGGCATCTTGTGGCCTGAATAGGTGTAGCACTACCATAGCACAAATCCTCTCACACAGCCAGGACTCCACCTTCATGTAATGTGCTGGGGCGTGGTTGATGAGTACCTCGCCCATGGCTACTGCACCACATCACAATGTCTGGCTGTTGTCTGTAGTTTTATCTCAGGTGCAGCTCTTTTGCTACCACTCCCCTTCGCTATATAAAGTCATATGTCTTATCATCGGATGCCGGTGATAGAATCTAAAACCTCATTTTCTTGTGGTCCACCTTGGAAGGAGCCGGGCTCTGGAATAAACCTTTTGTCTCATGTGATTTACAGCTATGTTGTTACCTGCTTGGAGTGTTTTTCCTTTTTGTGTCAATTTCTGGTGTTTGTTTTCCTAGCTTTAGGTTTCTTTATTGTAGAGGCAAGACTAGTGCTCTCGCAGGCCTGCTCACTAGCGAGGGTGAGTTTAGGACAAACAAGGGCTTAGGAAAGTGATCGGCAACAGGGTGAAAGAACCCGTATAGGGGATGTCAGAGAGTGCTGGGTACAACCTCAGGTGAGTGCAGGTGGTAACCCCTCTCCATAGCTCCAGGGCCCTCCATTGTAATGTGGCCCCTGTGTGTTGAGGCACCTGATGGGGTTTTCCTGGTAAAATACAGTTATTCACTATGTGACAAGCAAGCATGCAAACGGAGTCTTCAGGACTAAGGCGGGCTTTGCACACTACGACATCGCAGGTGCGATGTCGGTGGGGTCAAATTGAAAATGACGTACTTCCGGCACCGCATGCGACATCGTAGTGTGTAAAGGTTCGATGATACGATTAACGAGCGCAAAAGCGTCGTATTCGTATGATCGGTGCAGCGTCGGCGTAATCCATAATTACGCTGACGCGATGGTCCGATGTTGTTCCTCGCTACTGCGGCAGCACACATCACTGTGTGTGAAGTCGCAGGAGCGAGGAACATCTCCTACCGGCGTCACCGCGGCTCCCGTAGGATATGCGGAAGGAAGGAGGTGGGCGGGATGTTTACGTCCCGCTCATCTCCGCCCCTCTGCTTCTATTGGCCGTCTGCTGTGTGATGTCGCTGTCACGCTGCACAACTCGCCCCCTTAGGAAGGAGTCGGGTCGCCGGCCAGAGCGACGGTCGCAGGACAGGTGAGTGCATGTGAAGCTGCCGTAGCGATAATGTTCTCTACGGCAGCTATCACAAGGATATCGCGCTCGGCATCGCAGCATCGGCTTGTGATGTCGCAGCGTGCAAAGTACCCCTAAGGCTTAGGAGCCAGATATCACAACTGTGCCACGCCCAAGAACAGAGAAATTTGGTAAAAGGAGGTATGGCCTTTCGCTGGATCCAAGATGAAGGAAACGGCACGGAGCTTCAAAAGTAAAATCTGTTTATATGTAATAACTGTATTTTTTATTAAAACCTCTTCATTTTTGAGACAAGAATGTTCTCCTGCCTTTATCTCAGCAACACAGACTCAGTGACTACTTCTTCTTTAGAAAATGTTCCTCACCGCGGATTTCTTGGCTGCCCGAGGCTCCGCTGAACGCATCCTCCATTTACTCTTGTAGAACGTCTGGCCCACAGTCACTCTCCTTGTGTCACTAGACGCGCTCTCCCCGATTTCCTATCCAATTCACTTCTCGTCTGTGGATGATTTCACACCTTCCCATTATCATCATCATTTTTTTGTCATCTTCACACTTTGGGGGTTTCCAGCAAATCAAACAGACAGCCTGATAAATACCAGACGGCCAACCTGCCCCGGATCCAATACACCATCGCACCCACAAGTGCAAGATATATCATTAAAGATCTTAGCGACAATGGTGCAACATGACAGAAGTATCAGACCGGAGTTTTTTCTTCTCGGCACTGCTTAACCGCTTCACTGCCAGTACAATTCTTCTCTTTCACTTTAAACATCTACCGCTTTTCTGGTTAATTTTTTTTTTAATGAGATTTTGGAGGCGTCTGTTGGAATTTTTGACCCTTCATCCAAACGAGCATTTTGGAGGAGAGACCCTGATGATGGGGAGAGGCCGGGCTCACAATCTCCTTCTAGTTATTCGTTGGCATTGAGGTCCGGGCTCATGTTTTTCCACTATCCTCCGTTAACCATGTCTGTATGCAGGGGTGTACATAAAAATCATGGAGTTGCCATAGCAAAAGTTCTAATTAAGTCTAACCCTCACCCCAAAAAAGTTTTTTAAAAAATTGGGTTAGCATATCTTACAACATTGCCCTTACAAAGTAATTTTTTTCTCCTATTGAGACCCCTAGATTCCACTTTCATTGCCCACATAATTATGATGCCTAGAAAAGTGCACCAAAAGGTGAACTGAGACTGCAAATTTTAGGCTGGGGAGAGCCCAATATCCATGGGCCTCCCAAGCCTGAGAATACTTGCCCCCAGCTGTCCGCTTTATATCGACTGGGTATCAAAATTGGGGTGGGGACCTCACAACGTTATTTTTTTTAATTATTATTTATTTAAATAAAAACGCATGGGGTCCCTCGTATACTGATACACAGCCAAGCTAATGCGCACAGCAGGAGGCTGCAGCCTGTAGCTGTCGGCTTTATCTGCGCTGGGTATCAAAATACGTGGGACCCTATGACATTTTTTTCCAATTATTTATTTTTTACACTCACACAGCTAGTGTGAGGGCAACCAATCACAGACAGCAGCACATAGCATGAGTGTGTGAAGCAGGACTGCAACCAATCACAGACTCTGTTACAAAGGGTGGGCGGGGGAAGCTGTGCATATTCATGAACTTTAATGGTCGGACCAGGAAGCAGTGTGACAGCCACAGGGAACTATGTATAATTGTCCTGCATGAATCCCAGTAATACTCTGAGAACATTATTCCCAGATACCAGTTGTGAGTCAGAAATGCGTCCAGGCATCTTCCTCATTCTGTCCCCATTCAGTTTCAGCCCTTTTCCATCCATTTCAGCATTTTTACATCCCTCCCAGACAGACTTCCAAGGTTCTCCAGAAAACTATTTCAGTTTCCCATTGACTTGCATTAGGTTATTTATTTGGTAGGAAAACACAAATATTAGAAATTATTCGGCACGGAAAATCCGAACCCAAATATTTGACTATTTGTCCATCTTTAGTCTTCAACTCTGCACGTCTCGGCACAGCGGGCACGCTGAAGAGAGGTCATCTGGCCCACTGCGCTGAGACATCAGATCTCAGATGGCAAGGGAGAATGATGGAGGATGAATCCGAGCACATCCTCTATCTTCATTGCTTTGTCTGTATCAGCATACGAGATAGTTGAACATGCGATGGTTGGGGGGCCTGGTGTGGTGCTGGCACAGGCCCCTCTACTCACAGGCTCCTTTGCGGCCAAGTGGTCTGCTGCCATTGGCAGTATTCCCCTGTCTGTATGGACCTTGTGCACTGGGCACAGTCATGGACAACAGAAAAGGGTCTTCCCCAAAATGTTCTCACAAAAGTGGAAGCTACAATTTTTCAAAACATCTTTAAGATTACCCATCACCGGAACTAAGGGGCTGAAGTCGACTTATGCTAACAGCCCAGAGCATTATCCTCCTTTATCAAACTGCACAGCGGGCACAATATAGTCAGCGGGTAACGTTTTCCATTCAACCAAAACCCAGACTCATCCATCAGACACTGATAGAGAAGGGCAATACATCACTGCACAGAACAAGTCTCCAGAATCCAGTGGTGGTGGTTTTACACTGCCCCATCCAATACTCGGCATTGTGCTTGGTGATGCGTAGCTCGGCATTGTGCTTGGTGATGCGTAGCTCGGCATTGTGCTTGGTGACGCGCGGCTCGGCATTGTGCTTGGTGACGCGAGGCTCAGCATTGTGCTTGGTGATGTATGGCTCGGCCTTGTGCTTGGTGATGTACGGCTCGGCATTGTACTTGGTGATGTACGGCTCGGCATTGTGCTTGGTGATGTACGGCTCAGCATTGTGCTTGGTGATGTATGGCTCGGCATTGTGCTTGGTGATGTACGGCTCGGCCTTGTGCTTGGTGATGTACGGCTCGGGATTGTGCTTGGTGATGTACGGCTCGGCATTGTGCTTGGTGATGTATGGCTCGGCGTTGTGTTTGGTGATGTACGGCTCGGCATTGTGCTTGGTGATGTACGGCTCGGCATTGTGCTTGGTGATGTACGGCTCAGCATTGTGCTTGGTGATGTACGACTCGGCATTGTGCTTGGTGATGTACGGCTCGGCATTGTGCTTGGTGATGTACGGCTCGGCATTGTGCTTGGTGATGTACGGCTCGGCATTGTGCTTGGTGGTGTACGGCTCGGCATTGTGCTTGGTGATGTACGGCTCGGCATTGTGCTTGGTGGTGTATGGCTCGGCATTGTGCTTGGTGGTGTATGGCTCGGCATTGTGCTTGGTGATGTATGGCTCGGTATTGTGCTTGGTGATGTACGGCTCGGCATTGTGCTTGGTGATGTATGGCTCGGCATTGTGCTTGGTGATGTATGGCTCGGCATTGTGCTTGGTGGTGTATGGCTCGGCATTGTGCTGGGTGATGTATGGCTCGGCATTGTGCTTGGTGGTGTATGGCTCGGCATTGTGCTTGGTGATGTACGGCTCAGCATTGTGCTTGGTGATGTACGGCTCGGCATTGTGCTTGGTGATGTACGGCTCAGCATTGTGCTTGGTGATGTACGGCTCGGTATTGTGCTTGGTGATGTACGGCTCGGCATTGTGCTTGGTGATGTATGGTTCGGCATTGTGCTTGGTGGTGTATGGCTCGGCATTGTGCTTGGTGATGTACGGCTCAGCATTGTGCTTGGTTGTGTATGGCTCGGCATTGTGCTTGGTGATGTACGGTTCAGCATTGTGCTTGGTGATGTACGGCTCGGCATTGTGCTTGGTGGTGTACGGCTCGGCATTGTGCTTGGTGATGTATGGCTCGGCATTGTGCTTGGTGATGTATGGCTCGGCATTGTGCTTGGTGGTGTATGGCTCGGCATTGTGCTGGGTGATGTACGGCTCGGCATTGTGCTTGGTGGTGTATGGCTCGGCATTGTGCTTGGTGATGTACGGTTCAGCATTGTGCTTGGTGATGTACGGCTCGGCATTGTGCTTGGTGGTGTACGGCTCGGCATTGTGCTTGGTGATGTATGGCTCGGCATTGTGCTTGGTGATGTATGGCTCGGCATTGTGCTTGGTGGTGTATGGCTCGGCATTGTGCTGGGTGATGTACGGCTCGGCATTGTGCTTGGTGGTGTATGGCTCGGCATTGTGCTTGGTGATGTATGGCTGCTGCTTGGCCATGAAGCTCCCGGAAGGTGCAGTTTTTGTCCTGATGTCACCAGAGGAGGTCTGGATTCTGCAGTTATGGGGTCAGCAGACCAGTGGTGACTTTTCTGTCCTTTGCTCCTCAGCACTTGGCCCCCCGATCTGTAATGTTCGTGGCCTTTCCCAGGCGCCCCCTTTTTAGGTAAACTAGAGCTCCCTCTAGTGGTGACAGCATTCAAAACTGTATTGTATTTAATTTCTCATCTATGCAGGAGTTTAGAGAGAATATCACAAAGAATTATTTGGAATATTCCTATTAAAGCTCGTAAAATCCCTAAACCTCGTCTGGTCATTACCCCTCATATCTGCTCCTCGTGCTCCTCTTCTGGTTGATATTGACTGCTTTCCTGCGCGTTATCCATCATCTCATGTCACGCTCTCCCAGTATAGTGTAAAATATTTAAGCCGCTCTGTTTCCTGCGCTTGATAAATGAGCGGTAACTACACGGCCAGGTTACACGACTGTCACTGCAGACACTGACAGCGCTAATCAGGGGAAGCACTGCCAGTAACACCGTGCTGTACACTGCACCCAAATTGGAGGTTATTAATGTGCCGGCGCTATGATGGGTGCTAGGACTATTGCATGCAGCCGGTGATGTGACATCTCATCCGGATCGCCTCCATTACCAAGAAATGACTGTGATGCATTCTCAGCCACAATTGATGGACCCCCCCCTTCCCCCTCGGGAGACTTTGTCTATTGCCATCTATGGGGCCGTTTCTGCCAAATGTACTCCCATTTGAGGAGCGGGTGTTGAAAAATTAATCAGATGTGAGGCGCAGCCATTTATTTCCTATGACGACATTTTTTCTAATATAAATCCCTTATTTAAGCTGTAAAAAAAAAATAATAGTGAATTCCTCACAAATGCAAAAAAATTTACAAAACAAGAACATCAGCAGCAATTTAATGCACTACAGCGCACTTCTATTTGCAAGCCCCTGCAGCGGTGTTCATCCTGAACCTCCTGGTTCCGACATACAATATCAGATATACAGGACTGTGCAGGAAAAAAAAAAAAAAAAAAGTAGTGATGGGGCTTTATCTCGAAATCGATCCCAGCGGTGAGAACCCACCACCAGTGACTAAGACAAGGGTGGGGGAACCTTTTTACTTCCGGGGGCCATTTGGAAATTTCTACCAACCTTCAGGGGCCACAAAAAAAATTATCAAGTTGAAAATTAGCCTAATATATTTGGTCAAACAATTAATTAACTTACCCCTAATGTGGTGGCTGGAGCTGTGATGTTCGGTGATATTGATCATGTTGTTTCTCACAACTGCTTTCCCAGGTTTGTCTCAGTCAACAGATTGGTAAATCATATACATCATATAGGAGACGCAGGGGGTACATACATGACAGGATGGGCTGGGGACATACATACATACATACATACATCACAGGATGGGCTGGGGACATACATACATACATCACAGGATGGGCTGGGGACATACATACATCACAGGAGGGGCTGGGGACATACATACATCACAGGTGGGGCTGGGGACATACATACATACATCACAGGTGGGGCTGGGGACATACATACATACATACATCACAGGTGGGGCTGGGGACATACATACATACATCACAGGAGGGGCTGGGGACATACATACATCACAGGTGGGGCTGGGGACATATATACATACATCACAGGTGGGGCTGGGGACATACATACATACATACATCACAGGTGGGGCTGGGGACATACATACATACATACATCACTGGTGGGGCTGGGGACATACATACATCACAGAAGGGGCTGGGGACATACATACATCACAGGAGATGGGTCTCCTGTGACATGTGACTCAAGCAGTAATCCACAGGCTAGCAGAAATAAACTCCTGCAAGAAGAGCACAGCTGGTTGATGCCCGAGCCGGTCTGTGCAACTCAAAAGAAGCATCGTGTGGAGTGTCAGAATTTCGGCAAATTTTGAACCCTTTAAAAAGTGTGGTCTTTGTGAAGCGGTTATGTGATGGCTAAACTTAGAGACCGCTAATTCCCAACTTCTAGAAATATGAAGGCGGCTGGAACCGTATATTGCATCTAACATCTCGTAGCCCTATGTATCGGAGTATAGCCGCCCCCTATGAACCAGAGCAAACTAATATATCCTTCCACTCCCGGCCAATTTCCCGGCCATAATCTGCCAGTTTAAGGCAATAAAACAGCGGAATTATTGTTTTCCTTCAGACACAAAGTTCTACATTCCGCTCCTCAAACAGGTCAACGAAGACAATCAAATGAAACAATACATCACAGGAGGGGCTGGGGACATACATACATCACAGGATGAGCTGGGGACATACATACATCACAGGAGGGGCTGGGGACATACATACATACATACATCACAGGAGGGGCTGGGAACATACATACATACATCACAGGAGGGGCTGGGGACATACATACATACATCACAGGAGGGGCTGGGGACATACATACATACATACATACATCACAGGATGAGCTGGGGACATACATACATACATACATACATGCATCACAGGAGGGGCTGGGGACATATATTCATACATACATCACGGGAGGGGCTGGAGACATACATACATACATACATCACAGGAGGGGCTGGGAACATACATACATACATCACAGGAGGGGCTGGGGACATACATACATACATACATACATACATCACAGGAGGGGCTGGGGACATACATACATCACAGGAGGGGCTGGGGACATACATACATACATACATCACAGGATGAGCTGGGGACATACATACATACATACATACATCACAGGAGGGGCTGGGGACATATATTCATACATACATCACGGGAGGGGCTGGAGACATACATACATACATACATCACAGGAGGGGCTGGGGACATACATACATACTTCACAGGAGGGAATGGGGACATATATACATACATACATCACAGGAGGGACTGGGGACATACATACATACATCACAGGAGGGGCTGGGGACATACATACATACATCACAGGATGAGCTGGGGACATACATACATCACAGGAGAGGCTGGGGACATACATACATCACAGGAGAGGCTGGGGACATACATACATCACAGGTGGGGCTGGAGACATACATACATACATACATCACAGGTGGGGCTGGGGACATAAATACATCACAGGAGAGGCTGGGGACATACATACATCACTGGTGGGGCTGGGGACATACATACATCACAGGAGGGGCTGGGGACATACATACATCACAGGAGGGGCTGGGGACATACATACATCACAGGAGATGGGTCTCCTGTGACATGTGACTCAAGCAGTAATCCACAGGCTAGCAGAAATAAACTCCTGCAAGAAGAGCACAGCTGGTTGATGCCCGAGCCGGTCTGTGCAACTCAAAAGAAGCATCGTGTGGAGTGTCAGAATTTCGGCAAATTTTGAACCCTTTAAAAACTGTGGTCTTTGTGAAGCGGTTATGTGATGGCTAAACTTAGAGACCGCTAATTCCCAACTTCTAGAAATATGAAGGCGGCTGGAACCGTATATTGCATCTAACATCTCGTAGCCCTATGTATCGGAGTATAGCCGCCCCCTATGAACCAGAGCAAACTAATATATCCTTCCACTCCCGGCCAATTTCCTGGCCATAATCTGCCAGTTTAAGGCAATAAAACAGCGGAATTATTGTTTTCCTTCAGACACAAAGTTCTACATTCTGCTCCTCAAACAGGTCAACGAAGACAATCAAATGAAACAATACATCACAGGAGGGGCTGGGGACATACATACATACATCACAGGATGAGCTGGGGACATACATACATCACAGGAGGGGCTGGGGACATACATACATACATACATCACAGGAGGGGCTGGGAACATACATACATACATCACAGGAGGGGCTGGGGACATACATACATACATCACAGGAGGGGCTGGGGACATACATACATACATCACAGGATGAGCTGGGGACATACATACATACATACATACATCACAGGAGGGGCTGGGGACATATATTCATACATACATCACGGGAGGGGCTGGAGACATACATACATACATCACAGGAGGGGCTGGGAACATACATACATACATCACAGGAGGGGCTGGGGACATACATACATACATACATCACAGGAGGGGCTGGGGACATACATACATCACAGGAGGGGCTGGGGACATACATACATCACAGGAGGGGCTGGGGACATACATACATACATACATACATCACAGGATGAGCTGGGGACATACATACATACATACATACATCACAGGAGGGGCTGGGGACATATATTCATACATACATCACGGGAGGGGCTGGAGACATACATACATCACAGGAGGGGCTGGGGACATACATACATACTTCACAGGAGGGAATGGGGACATATATACATACATACATCACAGGAGGGACTGGGGACATACATACATCACAGGAGGGGCTGGGGACATACATACATACATCACAGGATGAGCTGGGGACATACATACATCACAGGAGAGGCTGGGGACATACATACATCACAGGAGAGGCTGGGGACATACATACATCACAGGTGGGGCTGGAGACATACATACATACATACATCACAGGTGGGGCTGGGGACATACATACATCACAGGAGAGGCTGGGGACATACATACATCACAGGAGAGGCTGGGGACATACATACATCACAGGTGGGGCTGGGGACATACATACATACATACATCACAGGTGGGGCTGGGGACATACATACATACATACATCACTGGTGGGACTGGGGACATACATACATCACAGGAGAGGCTGGGGACATACATACATCACAGGAGAGGCTGGGGACATACATACATCACAGGTGGGGCTGGGGACATACATACATACATACATCACAGGTGGGGCTGGGGACATACATACATACATACATCACTGGTGGGACTGGGGACATACATACATCACAGGAGGGGCTGGGGACATACATACATCACAGGAGGGGCTGGGGACATACATACATCACAGGAGGGGCTGGGGACATACATACATCACAGGAGATGGGTCTCCTGTGACATGTGACTCAAGCAGTAATCCACAGGCTAGCAGAAATAAACTCCTGCAAGAAGAGCACAGCTGGTTGATGCCCGAGCCGGTCTGTGCAACTCAAAAGAAGCATCGTGTGGAGTGTCAGAATTTCGGCAAATTTTGAACCCTTTAAAAACTGTGGTCTTTGTGAAGCGGTTATGTGATGGCTAAACTTAGAGACCGCTAATTCCCAACTTCTAGAAATATGAAGGCGGCTGGAACCGTATATTGCATCTAACATCTCGTAGCCCTATGTATCGGAGTATAGCCGCCCCCTATGAACCAGAGCAAAGTAATATATCCTTCCACTCCCAGCCAATTTCCCGGCCATAATCTGCCAGTTTAAGGCAATAACACAGCGGAATTATTGTTTTCCTTCAGACACAAAGTTCTACATTCCGCTCCTCAAACAGGTCAACGAAGACAATCAAATGAAACAATACCGCCGGCTTTGTGATCCGCCGCAATGCAGTAGCAGGCAGACGCCGCCATCATCGCTTTCTGATTGTGCTTTATCAAAAGCAAATTCGTGTCGGGGCGAGCGAGTTATAAGGAGGCAATTTTCCACTTCTTTCTAACTACGGGAGACATTGAAAAATTAATGAAAAAAATGATGGCTGTCTGCGGATCGGCGTCCGGCTCTCACCGCTGCATAAATTCTCCCAGGTCGAGACGGAGAAAACAGTTCAGGGTCAAAATCTCATCTAGTTACCTAGATTAAAATCTAATTTCTCTAAAGCACGGGCGATATTGAAGCTTTTTCATGCAAATAAATAGCGAGCGCCCGTCCGCTCCCCCGCTATTAGTTGTGCATGTCAAGAATCCGAACAGAACACTCATTTCTTCTCCTTAATTACATGCATGTAAGGAACAGTCTATTCCCGGCCGGCATATCATTAGATCACGAGCCGCTCTCCCATCAAACGCACCGTCATGGTGGCTCATCCCAATATTGACAATTTCATCTTTTTTTTTTTTTTTTCCTAAAAGTCCCATAATGGACTCCAATCGGAGGGTGGGGACCCGTATCTAAATACTAACCTGACCCTGAAAATTGTGTAATATGAGATAATTATCTCTTAGGCAAGTCGAAAACCTAAATGGCTCCAATCGATATAGATAGAGAATTATCAAGCAACATTGAAGAATTATTCCAACTATTCCATTAGATTTGCTATAGACATGTATTTGGAGAGTTAACTCCATTGTCCCTGGTAGTCTAGGGTTAGCAAGCAGCATTATTGGTGTGTTCCAGCTATGCCTAGTGATTGCTACATCTTTACATGGGTAAAAACACAGATGTCTTTCACTGCAGCAATGGTTACCTACACTAAACTAGAGTAAGCAATTCCATTGTCCCTGGTAGTCTAGGGTTAGCAAGCAGCATTATTGGTGTGTTCTAGCTATGCCTAGTGATTGCTACATCTTTACATGGGTAAAAACACAGATGTCTTTCAATGCAGCAATGGTTACCTACACTAAACTAGAGTAAGCAATTCCATTGTCCCTGGTAGTCTAGGGTTAGCAAGCAGCATTATTGGTGTGTTCCAGCTATGCCTAGTGATTGCTACATCTTTACATGGGTAAAAACACAGATGTCTTTCACTGCAGCAATGGTTACCTACACTAAACTAGAGTAAGCAATTCCATTGTCCCTGGTAGTCTAGGGTTAGCAAGCAGCATTATTGGTGTGTTCTAGCTATGCCTAGTGATTGCTACATCTTTACATGGGTAAAAACACAGATGTCTTTCAATGCAGCAATGGTTACCTACACTAAACTAGAGTAAGCAATTCCATTGTCCCTGGTAGTCTAGGGTTAGCAAGCAGCATTATTGGTGTGTTCCAGCTATGCCTAGTGATTGCTACATCTTTACATGGGTAAAAACACAGATGTCTTTCACTGCAGCAATGGTTACCTACAATACACTAGAGTAAGCAATTCCATTGTCCCTGGTAGTCTAGGGTTAGCAAGCAACATTAGGGATTTGTTACAGCTCTACATCTTTACATGGGTAAAAAACATATACATGTGTTTCACTGCAACAATGGTCATCTAGACTAGAATAAGTGTTTCCATTTTCCCTGGTAGCTGGAACAAACCTCTAATACTGCTTGCTAAAGCTAACCCTAGACTACCAGGGACAATGGGAAGCCTTACTCTAGTCTTGATAACCATTGTTGCAGCAAAATACATCAATGTGTTTTTACCCAGGCATAGCTGGAACAAACCCCCAG
>NC_134360.1:27409148-27494148 GCF_048569485.1 Anomaloglossus baeobatrachus | reverse complement strand
TCGCAGGTACCTGTGGAAAAGAAGTGACATGCTCATTAATTCCGCAGTGGAAATCCGCGGGTAAATCCGCAGGTATAAAAAAAAATGCAGTGTGCGCACAGCATTTTTTTTTATACCCATAGGTTTTGCTGGGGAATGACTGCAGCAATGTTAGACACATTTTCCGTTGCAAATCCGCGGTAAATCCACAGCGTGCGCACATAGCCTAATACTCCTCTTTTTGGTTAGGCTTTTAACTGAAAAAATGTTATGGAAAACCACATTAGTAGATTATGCTGGAGCAGATTTTTTTCTGCAGTGGTAAATCCAATGTCCCTGGTGGTCTAGGGCAGTAATTCTTGCAATCCTAAAGGATGTGTAATAACCCTCTCTTTGGTTGGGAAATGTCATGGTAAAAAACACATGGGTATATTACGCTGTAACACATTTTGTCTAGAGGGGTATATCCAGGGCCGTATTTGGGTTTTTTGCTGCCCTAGGCACTGTCAGTGGTGGCGCCCCCTTCTGATCAGTCAGATTACGGGTATGTGCACACAGCTTTTTTTTTTTTTTTTTTTTTTTAAATTTTGGTTTGGGCGCCGCCCCCCTGGAAGGTGCCGCCCCAGGCACGTGCCCTCAAGTGCCTAATGGCAAATACGGCCCTGGGTATATCTAATGGCCCTAGTGGTCCAGGGTAGTGAATATCAACATTTGTATGCCAGCAATATTAAATTGTTATTTTAGCTATTCAAACATGAACAACCCAAGCATAATGGATGACGAAAGGGCACTTTGTTGGCATGTTGTGTGAATAGAGGCCTACGTGGGTGTCACATGTTTCGGTCGGCAGCATTTTCTGACACATTGACTTAGCGTTATATCTTGACTGCGTCGTGATGACGGTATTCTTCATTATTATAGGTGGCAATTTTTACTTCTTCAATTCTCCAGCCCTTTATCTAACATCGTGCGAGCAGAGGCGCGGCGCGCTGAGGCCTGATTGCCATTGATAATAAATCAATAAACGCTTCTCACTATTATATATCACAAGGCGAAAATTGCCGGAACACGCCCCGAACCGCGTGTCATATCGATAGGTGTCATTTTATTATGGTGCCGAGATGAATGACAAACAATATTCTCTTATGAGCTTTAATTCATAAACGGCCTCCTCCGGCCCCACTGGGAAAATCTATAGGTAATTACTGGTGGAATTGTGAAAGGGACAGCGCACAATTCTGTGTCAGGGTATTGCGGTATTTTATGGCTCATGGACATGTTCACAAATTAATGCTCTAATGTTTATAAAATAACAATGATTAAAAAATAAACATTGCATATAGTGTAGATTTACTAACCTCCCATCGTTTGGTGTATACAGCCCTGACGCTAAGCGGTCGGCCTATTACAGTAATGCCAGGAACCAACATGGATTTTTATCAGGAAATTCATAGCTAATTTATTCTCCAGGAGTTTGATGTCCCTTATTAATCTTTGGGTTTATTCAAGGCCATAAACTCCGGCTTAGAGAGGTCATAGTAATGGCCCGACGTCACAACATCGCTGCATTCTTACAGTTCACTTGTGCAGCGATGTACAGGGTCTAGATATAATAATAATGTTTATGTAAAGTAATCACTCTCACCCACAAGGCTCTCCACAGTGCTGCACCGCCCTACATCTCCTCCCTCATCTCCATCTATCACCTACCCATCCTCTCCACAGTGCTGCACCGCCCTACACCTCCTCCCTCATCTCTGTCCATCACCTACCCATCCTCTCCACAGTGCTGCACTGCCCTACACCTCCTCCCTCATCTCTGTCCATCACCTACCCATCCTCTCCACAGTGCTGCACCGCCCTACACCTCCTCCCTCATCTCCATCTATCACCTACCCATCCTCTCCACAGTGCTGCACCGCCCTACATCTTCTCCCTCATCTCCATCTATCACCTACCCATCCTCTCCACAGTGCTGCACCGCCCTACACCTCCTCCCTCATCTCTGTCCATCACCTACCCATCCTCTCCACAGTGCTACACCGCCCTACACCTCCTCCCTCATCTCTGTCCATCACCTACCCATCCTCTCCACAGTGCTGCACCGCCCTACACCTCCTCCCTCATCTCTGTCCATCACCTACCCATCCTCTCCACAGTGCTGCACCGCCCTACACCTCCTACCTCATCTCCATCTATCACCTACCCATCCTCTCCACAGTGCTGCACCGCTCTACATCTCCTCCCTCATCTCCATCTATCACCTACCCATCCTCTCCGCAGTGCTGCACCGCCCTACACATCCTCCCTCATCTCTGTCCATCACCTACCCATCCTCTCTACAGTGCAGCACCGCCCTACACCTCCTCCCTCATCTCTGTTTATCACCTACCCATCCTCTCCACAGTGCTACACCGCCCTACACCTCCTCCCTCATCTCTGTCCATCACCTACCCATCCTCTCCACAGTGCTGCACCGCCCTACACCTCCTACCTCATCTGTCCATCACCTACCCATCCTCTCCACAGTGCTGCACCGCCCTACACCTCCTACCTCATCTCCATCTATCACCTACCCATCCTCACCACAGTGCTGCACCGCCCTACATCTCCTCCCTCATCTCCATCTATCACCTACCCATCCTCTCCACAGTGCTGCACCGCCCTACACATCCTCCCTCATCTCTGTCCATCACCTACCCATCCTCTCCACAGTGCTGCACCGCCCTACACCTCCTCCCTCATCTCTGTCCATCACCTACCCATCCTCTCCACAGTGCTGCACCGCCCTACACCTCCTCCCTCATCTCTGTCAATCACCTACCCATCCTCTCTACAGTGCAGCACTGCCCTACACCTCCTCCCTCATCTCTGTTTATCACCTACCCATCCTCTCCACAGTGCTGCACCGCCCTACATCTCCTCCCTCATCTCTGTCCATCACCTACCCATCCTCTCCACAGTGCTGCACCGCCCTACATCTCCTCCCTCATCTCTGTCCATCACCTACCCATCCTCTCCACAGTGCTGCACCACCCTACATCTCCTCCCTCATCTCTGTCCATCACCTACCCATCCTCTCCACAGTGCTGCACCGTCCTACATCTCCTCCCTCATCTCTGTTTATCAGCTACCCATCCACTCCACAGTGCTGCACCGCCCTACATCTCCTCCCTCATCTCTGTCCATCACCTACCCATCCTCTCTTCCCAATGCTGCACCGCCCTACATCTCCTCCCTCATCTCTGTCCATCACCTACCCATCCTCTCCACAGTCCTGCACCGTCCTACATCTCCTCCCTCATCTCTGTTTATCAGCTACCCATCCTCTCCACAGTGCTGCACCACCCTACATCTCCTCCCTCATCTCTGTCCATCACCTACCCATCCTCTCCACAGTGCTGCTCCGCCCTACATCTCCTCCGTCATCTCTCTCTACCACCTACCCGTCCTCTCCACAGTGCTGCACTGTCCTACATCCGCTCCCTCATCTCCATCTATCACCTACCCATCCTCTCCACAGTGCTGCACCACCCTACATCTCCTCCCTCATCTCTGTCCATCACCTACCCATCCTCTCCACAGTGCTGCTCCGCCCTACATCTCCTCCGTCATCTTCATCTATCACCTACCCATCCTCTCCACAGTGCTGCACCGCCCTACATCTCCTCCCTCATCTACCTATCCTCTCCACAGTGCTGCACCACCCTACATCTCCTCCCTCATCTGTCTACCACCTACCCATCTTCTCCACAGTGCTGCACCACCCTACATCTCCTCCCTCATCTGTCTGCCACCTACCCATCTTCTCCACAGTGCTGCACTGCCCTACATCTCCTCCGTCATCTCTCTCTATCACTTACCCGTCCTCTCCACACTGCTGAATAGATAAAAAGAGTTAGAAACTTTCCCATTGGATAATAACAATGAGCTCACTGACAGATTCTCAGTTAACTTATTCTACAGCTAACAATAGACAGTGGAACACAGAAGCTATAGGAGGCAAATGGTGCAAAATGCTTAACGATGCCCAATCACAAAAATGATTTTAAGCTAAAAATACACGCATTTCAGAAGAAAGAAAAATGACGGCAAAGTTGGAAGACCCCTTTAATGCAGATTTACAAGTTTTGGAGAACTGCTTAGTTCCATAGCACCGACTGCTACAGACCCAAATTATATATCAGTGTGCTCTGTATCTGGCGATCTTATATGAGGAATGGATGAGGACTATTATGTTTCCATGCATTATTTTCCGGCGCGGTGTTCGGAGGGATCTATCATTGTAGCGTTTGGGTGGTTGTGACAAGCAGATTTTCATACTCTCAGCAGGTTTATTAACTCAATATTCGGCTGACGTATCGCCCGCCTGACCGTACCGCGGCTGACAGTCTTCCAGCGTTCCGACACGCCGCCTGTCACCTCTGCCACTGCTGTTCTCAGGTATCAAATTATACCAGGAACACACTTAAACTACTGTATTAACATTGCAGTCAATGTGATGTTATTTTTTTTTTTCCGGTTCAGTCTGTCAAAAACTCGTTACTTTGCCTGGAAGAAATGAGAACATCTTTTCTTGCGAAATGATCGCTCAACGGGGCCCCAGTTGCAGATTCCTCCAGGACGAAAAAAAAGCAGGTCTGGAAGCTTCGACGTTCTGCACATACTGACGCCTGGCACGGGACCGGTGATGACCAGCTGTTAGGTTGGCATTGCTCTTGCTCAGAGGGTTTTAACGTGGTGTGAGTGCCAAGCTCTGAAGGTTTTGGAGGGGCGGCCAGCATTAAGTGTTGTCCTGTCTGCCAGTTTATGCCATTGTTTGCAAGTCGTGCCAACTCCGTGACACTGGTGGAAACACAGCTGTGAATATGTGGATATTTGAGAACTTTTAAAGTATATCGTTCTAGGTATGCAACACCATATATTCTCGTAAAGAATCATGGATGAGGCATGGCACAAAAAAACATGGACGAGGCATGGCACAAAAAACATGGACGAGGCATGGCACAAAAAACATGGGCGAGGCATGGCACAAAAAACATGGGCGAGGCATGGCACAAAAAACATGGGCGAGGCATGGCACAAAAAACATGGACGAGGCATGGCACAAAAAACATGGACGAGGCATGGCACAAAACACATGGACGAGGCATGGCACAAAAAGCATGGACGAGGCATGGCACAAAAAGCATGGACGAGGCGTGGCACAGAAAGCATGGATGAGGCATGGCACAAAAAACATGGATGAGGCATGGCACAAAAAACATGGATGAGGCATGGCACAAAAAAACATGGACGAGGCAGGGCATAAAAAACATGGATGAAACATGGGAAAAAAAACATGGACGAGGCATGGCACAGTAAACATGGACGAGGCATGGCACAGTAAACATGGACAAGGCATGGCACAAAAAGCATGGACGAGGCATGGCACAAAAAGCATGGACGAGGCGTGGCACAAAAAGCATGGATGAGGCATGGCACAAAAAACATGGATGAGGCATGGCACAAAAAACATGGATGAGGCATGGCACAAAAAAACATGGACGAGGCAGGGCATAAAAAACATGGATGAAACATGGGAAAAAAAACATGGACGAGGCATGGCACAGTAAACATGGACGAGGCATGGCACAGTAAACATGGACAAGGCATGGCACAAAAAGCATGGACGAGGCGTGGCACAAAAAGCATGGACGAGGCGTGGCACAAAAAACATGGACGAGGCATGGCACAAAAAATATGGACAAAGGCATGGCACAGAAAACATGGACGAGGCATGGCACAGAAAACATGGACGAGGCATGGCACAGAAAACATGGACGAAACATGGCACAAAAAACATGGGCGAGGCATGGCACAAAAAACATGGATGAAGCATGGCACAAAAAACATGGATGAAGCATGGCACAAAAAACATGGACGAGGCATGGCACAAAAAACATGGACGAGGCATGGCACAAAAAACATGGACGAGGCAGGGCATAAAAAACATGGACGAGGCATGGCACAAAAAACATGGATGAAGCATGGCACAAAAAACATGGACGAGGCATGGTACAAAAAAAAAAAAGGATGAGGCATGGCACGAAAAAAAAAGGATGAGGCATGGCACGAAAAAAAGGATGAGGCATGGCACAAAAACCATGAATGAGGAATGGCACAAAAAACATGGATGAAGCATGGCACAAAAACCATGAATGAGGCTGGCACAAAAAACATGGATGAAGCATGGCACAAAAAACATGGATGAAGCATGGCACAAAAAACATGGATGAAGCATGGCACAAAAAACATGGATGAAGCATGGCACAAAAAAAAAACAAAACATGTTAATGGGTTTATATGATATAATGAAAAGAAACCCAAACCATTCTGAGCATATTTGTAAACCGCTTCTCTCCGGTGTATTGGGCCACATGTCAGTACAATTTACTTGAGAGGGATGAGCCACAGTACCATACCCGAAACATTGTATTGGAAACAAGACAGACCCTTTTTTCATTTCCTATATAATCCAAAAATAAAAAAAGGAACATCTTCCAAAATGACAAAGAAAATAACAAAAAGAGCTATAATAATTTATATAATTGGTTGTGTGCCCGCATTCTCCACCAGTTGTTGATGTGGGAAGCTGTTCGCCGCGCAGAGATCTGTGCTTCACATGTGATTTGTATTAAAAGGAAACTTTAGAACAAAATGTTACAATTAAAACAGGATAGTTAAAAGATAAGAGATTAAAAGATCTGTATATGGGAATCTCCATATATGAATATTTTCATCTCTAATCTTTATTTCTCAATTTATACTTGAAGTTTTTAGCCAAATCAGCAGTGAAAACAAGATATTTGCTAGGACCACACATCATATAGAAAAGAACTGTCTTGAACTATTAAGGCAGGGGTGCGCAACCTATTTTTGGTCCCAGGTAGGGATGAGCAGATCCGTGGATATTCGGATTCGGCCGGACTTACCGGACGCCCAGTTTTCGGTATGATCCCCGACCTTTACAGTTGGGGTTTGCTAAATCTAGTCTCAGGGCCACATTGCCAGATTGAAACCATCTTATGACCCTCAAACAAAATGCACAGAAAACTAACAAGTCAGATATCTATATACATTATGTATCTCTCTATTTTACACGCAAATTCCACAAGGTATCTCACCTACCATACGCCAAACAGCAGAGACAAGCCTCCAAACTTCTGGAACAAGGTAATTTGGAGTGATGGGTCAAAAACCAAACTTTACATTTGGAGAGGTGTCAACAAGGCCTATGATGAAAGGAACACCATTCCTACTGTAAAGCATGGAGGTGGATCGCTGATGATGTGGGGATGTGTGAGCTACTAAAGGCACAGGAAACTTGGTCATAGTTGAAGGAAAGATGAATGCCGCATGTTATCAGCAAATACTGGAGGCAAATGAGCACTCATCAGCCCAGAAGCTGCGCATGGGACGTACTTGGATGTTCTAACGCAGCGGTGAGGAACCTTTTTACTGTCGGGAGCCATTTGGAATTTTCTACCAACCGTCGGGGGCCGCACAAAATTATCAACTTGAAAATGACCCGGCTATATTTGGTCAAACAATTAACTCACCCGTACTGTGGTGGCTGGAGCGGCTGTGATGTTCAGTGATATTGATGATGTTGTTTCTCACAACTGCATTTCCAGGTTTGTCTTGGTCTGGAGAGGCTGGGGGCATATACATCACAGGAGACACTGAGGCATATACATCCCAGGAGAGGCTGCGGCATATACATCCCAGAAGAGGCTGGGGCATATACATCACATGATAGGCTGGGGCTTATACATTCCAAGAGAGGCTGGGGCATACACATCACAGGAGGGGCTGGGGTGTATACATCACTGGAGGAGCGTATACATCACTGGAGGAGCGTATACATCACAGGACGGACTGGGGCGTATATATCACAGGAGGGACTGGGGCGTATATATCACAGGAGGGATGTATACATCACAGGAGGGATGTATACATCACAGGAGATGCTGAGTATGGACAGCACTGGCGGCGGGCACAGACAGCACTAGGTGGCAGCACAACGGACAGCACTAGGCGGCACTACGGACAGCACTAAGCGGCACAACGGACAGCACTAGTTGGTAGCACAGAGAGCACTAGTTGGCAGCACAAAGAGCACTAGGTGGCAGCATAGAGAGCACTAGGTGGCAGCAAGGACAGCACTAGGTGGCAGCAAGGACAGCACTAGGTGGCAGCAAGGACAGCACTAGGTGGCAGCAAGGACAGCACTAGGTGGCAGCAAGGACAGCACTAGGTGGAAACACAAAGAGCACTAAGTGGCAACAAGGAGAGCATTAGGTGACAGCACTAGGAAGCAGCAGGGAGAGCACTATGTGGCAGCACTGACAGCACTAAGAGGCTGCATGGATTACACAGCACTGAGAGGGTTATATAGCAATGAGGGGATACACAGCACTTGAGGCTACACAGTACTAGGGGGTACGCAGCACTGGGGGGTACACAGCACTTCTGGCTACACACAGTACTAGGGGGTACACAGCACTGGATGTGGGGGGCAGCGATGGGTTGTATACTCACAGTACTAAGGTAGGAGGAGTCACTCAGCACAGGTCCGGGAGGCATGTACAGCAGGGAGGCATCTGCTGCACCTCTTCTTCTGTGACAGGAGCACAGCACGCTGCTTACCCTGCCCTCAAGGTAAGCCCTGAGCACGCAAGCACAGTCCCGGGTTCAGTCAGAATGTACGGGCTGCAGTCAGGTCCCAAAAAGAGCCTGTACATTCTAGTACGGGCTGCAATGAGGATCTGGAAAAAGCCCGTACATTCTAGCATCTACACAGAACGCACTGGGATTTAAGGGGCCGGCAAAAGCGCAAGTGCCGCTCGAGCACTGGGGTTGCCTGGAATTTGACCGGGGGCCGCAGAAAAAGTCAGAGGTTCCCCACCCGTGTTCTAACGTGACAATGCTCCAAAACACAAGGCCATTGGTTACAGCTGAACAAAGTGAAGGTTCTGGAGTGGTATCTCAGTCTCCTGACCTCAATATCATTGAGTCTCTCTGGGGAGAACTCAAGCGCGCAGTTCATGCAAGAATGCCCCGAAATTTACAGGAACTGGAGGATTTTTGCCAAGAAGAATGGGCGGCTTAACCATATGAGAAAATAAAGAGCCTCATCCACAACTACCACAAAAGACTTCAAGCTGTCATTGATGTTAGAGGGAGCAAGCCACGGTATTGTGAACTGGGGTATGAGGACTTTTGATCAGGGTCATTTGGATGTTTTTGGCACAGTAGTTTGACAGTAAATGGCTTCCCCCAACCACTAACCATGAGTGGGGAAAAAAAGATTGTGTGTTACCATTCATATTCTCTGAAAAAAGGCCAAGAAAGAAAAAAATCTGCCGGGGTGTGTAAACTTGTGAGCACAACTGTACGTATGTATGATATATAAATAATCACAGCCCCCGAGCTCAGTAATAATACATCTCTATTCTTCTGTATGGGAATTATTTTCAGGATCAAAGCAATTAAAACTTTTTTTTTTTACCTGCAGAAGGTTCTGGCCGCTCCTGACGTCGGCCGTTTTTAGAGCTTCTTCCTATGAATGTATTTGTTTGTTTGCACCGGTAGAAGCAGATGTCACTGAGCGTGGGTTTAATTTCCGACATTTAAAAATACCTCAGTCCAACGCTGTGAATGGAGACCGCACATGTCAGGTCTGCGAAGGAAGAAAAACTTTCCATTTTACCAATAAATTAAAAACCGGCTCTCCGTGTTGTCTTTCGACGCGATGACGCCTACTTTTAACAGAAGGGTAAAACATATGGCGGTGCAGATATACGTGTCTCTAACACGCATAAACTAAGATTAAAATGATCTTTGATTTGAAATCTCTTTAATTGCCCTTGATAAATATATCACAGCAGAATGCATATGTCAGGAATATGTGTTTACCGAGCCCTGGGTGGCAAAAACACACGCCTCGAAAAAAGAATCCAAAAACATCTCAATTTACTGCTTCTCAAAACACATTTCTTGGGTGAAAATGGCACTTTTCTACTTCCCTATAGGACCAGTTATGTATATATTCAGGTGCAACTTCAAGCTAAAGAGTCACAGACAGCCCTAAAAATAAAAACCAAAAAAATACTTATCAGCCACCCCACCACCATCGGCAATTCCTGGGATAGAGAAGGGGATGCACGGATCTGAATCCAGCTGGTCACCAGAAGAAGCAATCCAAAAAAATCCAAGAAAAATCCAGCAATCCCAAAAACGATAAAAAAAATTCCAAAACTTTATTTCACATTTTCAAATTCCATGGTTAGAACTCCATTAAATGGGAAACCGATGACGCGTTTCGGATCCAGCAACTCATTAAAAGGAAAAACAATGACGTATTTCGGATCCAGCAACTCAATAGGGAAACCAATGACGCGTTTCGCATCCAGCAACTCATTAATAGGGAAACCAATGACACATTTCAGATCCAGCAACTCAATAGGGAAACCAATGACGCGTTTCGGATCCAGCAACTCGTTAAAAGGAAAAACAATGACGTATTTCGGATCCAGCAACTCAATAGGGAAACCAATGACGCGTTTCGCATCCAGCAACTCATTAATAGGGAAACCAATGACACATTTCAGATCCAGCAACTCAATAGGGAAACCAATGACGCGTTTCGCATCCAGCAACTCATTAATAGGGAAACCAATGACACATTTCAGATCCAGCAACTCAATAGGGAAACCAATGACGCGTTTCGGATCCAGCAACTCGTTAAAAAGGGAAACCAATGTCTGCTTTATAATTCTCATCCTGCACAACCGACTACCCACAGTGAGTACCCTGGTTCCCCTGCACCTGCGCTCCCAAATATCTACCAAAATCCCAGAGGCCGGGGCCTTCCCTACCTGTTGAGGGACTGACACCTTGCTGCTCCCCACCATCTGCCCCGGTACTCCTTCTAGCAGCGGCGGTACTCATTACCGCAACCCGCATGTGGCGTCACAAACTTCTTCCCTGTAAATAATCCCCTTTCAAAGATCGGAGTGTTAGCCGAGCCCGGGTCTGGACCCCTCAAGCCACGACCACCCCGGTAGAACATAATTTACCTAATTTATCTCCATTGGTAAAAGGGTCAATAATTATAGAAGCCAACGAAGGATATCTCAATTCTGAAGACTCCAGATTATAACTGAAGGATATCTGAGTTCTCAAGACTCCAGATTATAACTGAAGGATATCTGAGTTCTCAAGACTCCAGATTATAACTGAAGGATATCTGAGTTCTCAAGACTCCAGATTATAACTAAAGGATATCTGAGTTCTCAAGACTCTAGATTATAACTAAAGGATATCTGAGTTCTCAAGACTCCAGATTATAACTAAAGGATATCTGAGTTCTCAAGACTCTAGATTATAACTAAAGGATATCTGAGTTCTCAAGACTCTAGATTATAACTAAAGGATATCTCCGTTCTGAAGACTCCAGATTATAACTAAAGGATATCTGAGTTCTCAAGACTCCAGATTATAACTGAAGGATATCTCAGTTCTGAAGACTCCAGATTATAGCTAAAGGATATCTGAGTTCTCAAGACTCCAGATTATAACTAAAGGATATCTGAGTTCTCAAGACTCCAGATTATAGCTAAAGGATATCTCCGTTCTGAAGACTCCAGATTATAACTGAAGGATATCTGAGTTCTCAAGACTCCAGATTATAACTAAAGGATATCTGAGTTCTCAAGACTCCAGATTATAGCTAAAGGATATCTCCGTTCTGAAGACTCCAGATTATAACTAAAGGATATCTGAGTTCTCAAGACTCCAGATTATAACTGAAGGATATCTCCGTTCTGAAGACTCCAGATTATAACTGAAGGATATCTCCGTTCTAAAGACTCCAGATTATAACTGAAGGATATCTCAGTTCTGAAGACTCCAGATTATACCCGTGTGGTTCAGCCTTCATTATTCCTGTATTGTGGACCCATTTTCAATCTTTTTATAAATTTTCTAAACAATTTACAATAAATTAACTGTTTTCTCGGAACGGTGCGGGAGCAATCTGTCGGGTTACAGAGGGGGAGGACAACGCTGGAATATCAAGATACCGGAGATGAACAGAGCGCTGTTTAGTATAACCTTGATATAGGCCCCTGGCATGTCCTGTCAAATTTCACTGCCTTCCCCCTGTAAATGTGTTAGATCTCAGCATAATGAGTCCATCCCGTGTCACTCCGGGTCTGCTAAATATGCAGCTGCTGTATACCATCACGGCTTTTCTAAGGCGCCAGTGACACACAATGAAATATTTATTAAAACAATACAAATGCAGTGTTTGCTAATTACCAGAGGTGGAGATAATGCGCATGTAGACGCCGGCTGATTCCCGAATAACCTCCCTCCATACGATTACCTTCCCTATTTTATCTACCAATTATTACATATGTGATGATCGCAGCAGATATTAGA
Organism: Anomaloglossus baeobatrachus; assembly: GCF_048569485.1. Classification (NCBI taxonomy): domain Eukaryota; kingdom Metazoa; phylum Chordata; class Amphibia; order Anura; family Aromobatidae; genus Anomaloglossus; species Anomaloglossus baeobatrachus. Next base: position 27,481,680 of record NC_134360.1, on the reverse strand, counting down.
ACTTTTTATATTATATAAAATCAATTTTAATATATTAAAATAATTATGGGGTGTGTATTATAATATATATAATTATGATCTAAATTATATATTAAAAATAATTGATATAAAATTAAAATAATTGATAGAAATGATAATATATCATAAGTAGAGATGAGCGAACCGGCTGTGGTTCGGCTCGAGTTCGGTTCGGCGAACCGCTCGAACCGCATAGGAAACAATGGGAGGCAATCACAAACACATATAAACACATAGAAAACACCCTCAAAGGGTGTCCAAAAGGTGACAAACAACTCACAACACAACACAAACACATGGGAAAGTGACAAGGACATATACTCATGCGAAAACAAAACAGCGTTACGAGGAAAAAGAGGAGGAGACACAGATATAGGCATGGCACGCCCTTCTAAAATCATGTAAAACACCGCAAGGTGACTCCAAGCGGAGTCTCCCTTTTTTCCAAAAATTGTGCCCCACACACACCCACCCCTTCAGTGGCAGCAGTTGTGCCCCAGTTGTACACTTCACAGCTAGATTTGCATCAAGCACATTCAAAAATACGCCATACTTAACCGTCCCCAGCATGACACCGGGGTAGGTAGCAAAGTCTTTGCTGAACCATGACTTGTTCATCTTGGCTCCTTTTAAAAAACACAGCAAGCAAGGGTTACTCCAAGCGGAGTCTCCCTTTTTTCCAAAAATTGGGCTACACAGACACCCCATCAGTGGCAGCACTTGTGCCCTAGTTGCAAACAGGATGTTTTGATTTGCATCAAGCACATTCCAAATCCACAAGCATTTACTCTCCCCAGGATGACACAGGGGTAGTAAATTCCTTCTGGATCCATGACTTGTTCATTTTGATGAACGTTAGTCTGTCCACATTGTCACTGGACAGACGCGTGCGCTTATCTGTCAGCACACACCCAGCAGCACTGAAGACACGTTCAGAGACAACGCTGGCAGCTGGACACGACAAAATCTCCAAGGCGTAACTGGATAGCTCTGGCCATTTTTCTAGATTTGAAGCCCGAAATGAGCAAGGCTCCATTTGCAAAGTCATGGCTTCGATGTTCATTTGGAGATACTCCTGTATCATCCTCTCCAGCCGTTGACTATGTGTCAGACTTGTTGTCTCTGGTGGCCTTGCAAAGGACGGTCTAAAAAAATTATGAAAAGATTCCATAAAATTGCTGTCACCAGCACCAGATACGGTGCTACTGGTACGGGTAGACTGTTGAAGATGACGAGACCGTCCCATGTTTGTCAAGTTACAACTGGGAGATTCCCTCCCTGCACCTGCACGGTTGTTTGGTGGAAAAGCCGAGCTAAGATCGAGTAACAGCTTCTGCGGATACTCCTGCATACGTGCGTCCCTTTCTATGGCTGGAATTATGTCACAAAATTTAGACTTGTACCGGGGATCTAATAGTGTGGCAATCCAGTAGTCATCATCACTTCTAATTTTCACAATACGAGGGTCATGTTGGAGGTAGTGCAGCAAGAAGGTGCTCATGTGTCTTGCGCAGCCATGCGGACCAAGTCCACGCTGTGTTTGTGGCATAGAGGTGCTACCCGTTCTTTCTTCCTCTGACATGTTCCCCCAACCTCTTTCAACTGAAATTTGACCAAGGTCTCCCTCATCCGCTGAGTCTTCCATGTCCATGGACAGTTCGTCCTCCATTTCTTCATGTTCTCCTGCACCTTCCTCAACATTTCGCCTGCTACCATGCGCCCTTGTTGATCCCTGTCCCCCATGGTCCCATGCCTGCCGCGTTGGTGATGATGAACGTCTGGACCTTGGTGATGTTGTTGTCTTTTGCGCATATGAATCCTCCTGTAGTTCCTCCCCTTCCTGTTGTCCCACCCCCTGACTCCGAATAGTGTTTAGCGTGTGCTCCAGCATGTAAATGACTGGAATTGTCATGCTGATAATGGCATTGTCAGCGCTAAACATATTCGTCGCAATGTCGAAACTGTGCAGAAGGGTGCATAGGTCCTTGATCTGAGACCACTCCATCAGGGTGATCTGCCCCACCTCTGCATCTCGTTGGCCCAGGCTATATGTCATGACGTATTGCACCAGGGCTCGGCGGTGCTGCCACAGTCGCTGTAACATGTGGAGAGTTGAATTCCAGCGTGTCGCCACATCGCATTTCAGGCGATGAACCGGCAGGCCGAAAGACTTCTGGAGCGATGCAAGTCGCTCAGTTGCGGCGGTTGAACGGCGGAAGTGAGCAGACAGTTTTCGTGCCCTGTTCAGAAGGCCATCTAGGCCGGGATAGTGTGTTAAAAATTGCTGGACAACAAGGTTCAACACGTGAGCCATACAAGGCACGTGTGTCACCTTGCCCAGGCGAAGGGCCGCACCCAGGTTTGCAGCATTGTCGCACACGGCCTTACCAGGCTGCAGGTTGAGAGAGACAACCATTTATTAAACTCAGTATCCAGAGCTGCCCACAACTCAGCCGCTGTGTGACTTTTTTCCAAGACATTTCAAGCTAAAGACCGCCTGATGCCGTTGCGCTCTGCTGCCAGCATAGTAATGAGGGGTGCGTGATTCCTTCTGCGCAGTTAGAACGCTGGTGGCCTGACCAGGCAGGCTTGGGGCGGAGGTGGAGGACCCAGACGAGGTGGAGGAGGCAGAAGCAGTGGCGGAACTTGGACAGACAGAGGATTGACACACAAGTCGTGGGGACGGCAAGACTTGTGCAGCAGACCCTTCACCATCTATCACCATAGTTACCCAGTGCCCAGTCAGCGACATGTAACGTCCCTGTCCATGCTTACTGGTCCAAGTATCGGTGGTAAAATGCACCCGTTCACACACAGAGTTTCTCAAGGAAGCGGTGATGTTGTGTGCGACATGCTGGTGTAGCGCGGGCACACCTTTCTTAGAGAAGTAGTGGTGACTGGGCATCTGGTACTGGGGCACAGTGCCAGACATAAGGTCTCTAAAATCCTGTGTGTCCACCAGGCAGAAAAGCAGCATTTTGGTAGCCAAGAGCTTACAGAGGGATAAAGTCAACCTCTTAGCTTTGTCATGGGTCGCAGGAAATGGCCTTTTATTTGTCCACATCTGAGGGACAGAGATCTGGCTGCTGTGTGTAGACGGTGTTGAGTAGGGTGTCCCTGGAAAAATGCAGGTTTGTGAGGAAAGTGCAGGCGTAGAGATGATGTTGCCTTTATCCAACGTTGGTGCTATCGATGTCTGAGAGAGCTGTACACACGCACTTGTTTCCCCTTCCAAACCAACTGACAACCTACCAAGCAAACTGCCTGTTGCGGTTACAGTGGTGGAAGTTGTGCGTGGAAAACCAGGTGTGACAGCTGTCCCCACAGTCCTAGAAGATGAAGCGCACATGGATGCACTGGAAGGGGCAGGCGGTGGATGGTTCGCTCCGCTAGGCCGCATTGCAGCACGGTGAGCTTCCCACTGGGACATATGATATTTATTCATGTGACGATTCATGGAAGAAGTTGTCAAACTGCTGAGGTTTTGCCCTCTACTAACAGAATCACGACAAATTTTACATATCACATGATTTGGGCGATCTTTTGCTATGTCAAAAAAGGACCAGGCTAGGCAAGGCTTAGAGGGCATGTGACCTGCTGATCCACCCCGACTAGTGCTCAGAGGCACAGTGGTGGCTGAGGATGCAGTTGTAGACGTGCTACCAGTACTCCGACTCTGTCCAGGAAGGCGCAAGGTAACTTAGTCGTCAGTAGCATCCTCCTCCACCGCCTCTGTTGACCTCCTCAAGTGCCTGACTGTGGGTTGACAGTAGGTGGGATCTAGAACTTCCTCATCAATTGTTGTTTGCACTCCCCTCACCCTCAGACCGAGCTTCTTCTTGCCCTGACCAAATATTTAAGTTGTCATCCCAATCTGGTATCTGTGTCTCATCGTCATCAGTATGTTCCTCATTGTCTATAACAACAGGTGTTACAGTTTGTGAATAAGGGTCAACATTATGCTCAGAAACTTGGTCCTCACGGCCTGAATCTGAGTCACAAAGGTTCTGGGCATCACTGCAGACCATTTCCTGGTCTGTACTCACTGTAGCTTGGGAGCAGACCTCTGATTCCCAGGCTATAGTGTGACTGAACAGCTCTGCAGACTCAGCCATCTCAGTTCCACCATACTGTGCAGGGCGGATGGAGACTTCAGAGCTGGGAGAAAGCAAGTGTGATTGGGATGACAACTCAGAGGACTGGTGTTTTTTGGATGCGGTAGTTGAGGTGGCGGAGAGGGCACTTGTTGGACCACTTGAGATCCATTCAAGCATTTTCTTTTTTTGGCCATCATCTACCTTTGTTCCAGTTGTTCGTGTCCGTAAAAAAGGGAGCACATCGGATTGTCCACGGTAAGTAGTAGACATCTTACTTTTGCTGGAAGATGGTCTATCTTCAGCAGATGTTAATGGAGCTTTGCCACCTTCCCCACGGACAAACCCTTTTTTTCCTTTTCCAACACGCCTCTTCCCCTTTCCACCAGCATCTGTCATTTTGCCACTCATGTTGATTGCGACAAGATTGTGCACTTAAAATATGGTAGTAAAAATTGAGAGGTGGTGTAGATTGCAGCGGTGGTCTAGCTTTATTGACAGCAGAATAAACAACAATAATTATCCCTGACAATGCAACTACGGCCCTTAAACTGGCAGCACAGTTTGCTATTAGAATGGCTTAGTAACAATGAGTTTGAGTGTTCAATGCAGAGGTTCTGCAAATATCTTTGCACCAGTGGGACACTAATGGAAGTCCAACAGCCACATTTAGGATGCCACTAAGTTCACTCAGTGTTTGCTAGTATAATGGCTTAGTTATAATGAGTTGGAGTGTGCAGAGGACAGGAGGGTACAGTGCCAGGATTGTGGGTCTGGGTAGAGGAAAGGAAGCCTGCCTTTCTATCCCTCCTAATGGGGAAATGCAGCGAGGAAATCCCTGACCTTAGCTACACAGATGCTCTTATCTGTAGCTGTTAAAAACTCTTTCCACGGACCTGACTGTCACCTATGGCTCTGACCCTGCCGGTATTAGCCCTTAGAAGGGCTGAAAGAAACTTCTATCCCTATTCTGTATAGCGCTGTGTGTAGAGCGTACACAGCAGTATCGGAGACAGGAGCTACGCCAGCGGTGACTGACACCCAGACGCAGAAGGCAGATAATGGCGTCCAGACGGGCAGATGCCAGTATTTATAATGCAGGGATATGTGACATGGACATCCTATCACACATGCCGTTGCTTCTCTGGCTAAAAGTCCACTTAGCTGTGTGTGTGTCTGGGATTGGCTGACATGCTGGCCCTCCCCACTACACGCGCGCGCTTAGGGAAGGAAGACAAAGAAAAAAAAAAAAAAAAGGCGATCGCCATTATACAAACAGCAGTGATCTGAAGGCGCTGTTCCCGCACACTATACACTGAAATGTCATAATAGTGTGAGTCACAGAGTGACTTACACTATTACAGCGGAAAGCCAGCTAGGAATTAGCTTGTCTTTTTGCTGCTAGAACCGTTCTCAAACGTTTCTAGAACTATCGAGCTTTAGCAAAAAGCTCGAGTTCTAGTTCGATCTAGAACAGCCCCCAAAATCACTCGAGCCGCGAACTGGAGAACCTCCAACCGCGCTCAACTCTAATTATAATATGGGGTGTATGTATATACAGTACAGACCAAAAGTTTGGACACACCTTCTCATTCAAAGACTTTTCTTTATTTTCATGACTCAAAAAATTGTAGATTCACATTGAAGGCATCAAAACTATGAATTATCACATGTGGAATGAGATACTTAAAAATAAAGTGTGAAACAACTGATAATATGTCTTATATTCTAGGTTCTTCACAGTAGCCGCCTTTTGCTTTGATTACTGATTTGCACACTCTTGGCATTCTCTTGATGAGCTTCAAGAGGTAGTCACCAGAAATGGTTTTCCAACAGTCTTGAAGGAGTTCCCAGAGATGCTTAGCACTTGTTGGCCCTTTTGCCGTCACTCTGCGGTCCAGCTCACCCCAAACCATCTCGATTGGGTTCAGGTCTGGTGACTGTGGAGGCCAGGTCATCTGGCGTAGCACCCCATCACTCTCCTTCTTAGTCAAATAGCCCTTACACAGCCTGGAGGAGTGTTTGGGGTCATTGTCCTGATGAAAAATAAATGATGGTCCAACTAAACACAAACCGGATGGAATAGCACGCCGCTGCAAGATTCTGTGGTAACCATGCTGGTTCTGTATGCTTCAATTTTGAATAAATCCCCAACAGTGTCACCAGCAAAGCACCATCACACCTCCTCCATGCTTCACGGTGGGAACCAGCCATGTAGAGTCCATCCGTTCACCTTTTCTCCAAAGACACGGTGGTTGGATCCAAAGATCTCAAATTTGGACTCATCAGACCAAAGCACATATTTCCACTGGTCTAATGTCCATTCCTTGTGTTCTTTAGCCCAAACAAGTCTCTTCTGCTTGTTCCTGTCCTTAGCAGTGGTTTCCTAGCAGCTATTTTACCATGAAGACCTGCTGCACAGTCTCCTCTTAACAGTTGTTCTAGAGATGAGAAGGTGTGTCCAAACTTTTGGTCAGTACGGTGTATATATTTATGATCTATATTACGTGTTTAAAATAATTGATATATATTAAAAATAATTAATAAAAAAATTATATATTATATATTAAAATAATTATGGGATATAGATATAAATTATATAACTATAGAAAATGATGATATAAATTATATATTAAAAATAATTTATATAAATTAAAAGTAATTGATATAAAAATAATTATATACTAAAAATAATTGAGATATAAATACTGTGTGTATATCAGTACAGACCAAATGTTTGGACACACCTTCTCATTCAAAGAGTTTTCTTTATTTTCATGACTGAAAATTGTAGATTCACATTGAAGGCATCAAAACTATGAATTATCACATGTGGAATGAAATACTTAAAAAAGTGTGAAACAACTGAAAATATGTCTTATATTCTAGGTTCTTCAAAGTAGCCCCCTTTTGCTTTGATTACTGCTTTGCACACGCTTGGCATTCTCTTGATGAGCTTCAAGAGGTAGTCACCGGAAATGGTCTTCACTTCACAGGTGTGCCCTGTCAGGTTTAATAAGTGGGATTTGTTGCCTTATAAATGGGGTTGGGACCATCAGTTGTGTTGTGCAGAAGTCTGGTGGATACACAGCTGATAGTCCTACTGAATAGACTGTTAGAATTTGTATTATGGCAAGAAAAAAGCAGCTAAGTAAAGAAAAACGAGTGGCTATCATTACTTTAAGAAATGAAGGTCAGTCAGTCCGAAAAATTGGGAAAACTTTGAAAGTGTCCCCAAGTGCAGTGGCAAAAACCATCAAACGCTACAAAGAAACTGGCTCACATGAGGACTGCCCCAGGAAAGGAAGACCAAGAGTCACCTCTGCTGCGGAGGATAAGTTTATCAGAGTCACCAGCCTCAGAAATCGCAGGATAACAGCAGCTCAGATTAGAGACCAGGTCAATGCCAACACAGAGTTCCAGCAGCAGACACATCTCTAGAACAACTGTTAAGAGGAGACTTTGTGCAGCAGGCCTTCGTGGTAAAATAGCTGCTAGGAAACCACTGCTAAGGACACGCAACAAGCAGAAGAGACTTGTTTGGTCTAAAGAACACAAGGAATGGACATTAGACCAGTGGAAATCTGTGCTTTGGTCTGATGAGTCCAAATTTGAGATCTTTGGATCCAACCACCGTGTCTTTGTGTGACGCAGAAAAGGTGAACGGATGTGATACCAATGTGATATGACTGAAGTTTGAATGTAATTAGATAGGAATCATAATCAAAAGATAGGAGTGATCCCAGATATTATTTGACCTATCAATAATTCAGTATCAAAGAGATCCTCTATGGATAACCAATTTCACTATGACCAAAGAATACATGTCTTGAAGCAGTTTTCAAGATAAAGGAAGTAACATTTACAGTTCCACTTGCCGGAAACTTGTGGTTAGCTTAAAGACAGGTTTAAGGAAGCTTGCATATGAAATTTACGGCTCATTGCAATATTTCACTAACACTATGGTTAAACTGTGGTCGGCCAGTTGTCAACTGGCAGGATGTGCAGGAAATGTGCAGGAAGCAAGCAGTTTGTGGTCAAGTTACATGAACATGACTCAGCTGTCACATGCTGGTGACCATTTTTAACACAACCTACAATGTTTTCCTATAAAAATACACCAGACTCGCTTAATGGTAGGGAAATACCTTCCAGGACATTGAAGTGTACGTACGCACTGTTCCTGTGATGCCATGCCAAGATGCCATGTTGATTCCTTATCATTAACTCGAGTTCCCTCCGATGTGAAAGGATTGCTACAACATAACGGTAATGTTGATGCATATTTCTGTTATTGTATAAGTTTCTATGACTATAGTTCTTATGCCTATGTACCATTGACTATATATATATTCATGTGCTATTAAAATAAATAGTATCTTGCTATAAAGAATATTAGTATTCGTGCCTGATTAGGATATCAGTGAGCGCTTCGTAAGTACGGGCTTTCAGGCCCCTTTTTAGTAGAATTTAGCAAGACATAAATTGGCGTAGTCGGCAGGATTACTTCTATTAGAAGTAATTTAACAAATTTTTGTAATTTAGAAATTAAAAACATATATTTGGCAAATTTCCAGATATTTTTTCAATCTTTTTGCATAGTGTCAAAATGTTCAGAAAACGTAAGGATAATGTTAAGGAGGTTGTTGTGGAGATCCCCGGCTGGACTGAGGCTCCCTACAATCTTATAGCACATGAATTGGTCAATTGTGGATTGGCAGAACAATGGCAGAATAAGCATAAGGGTTGTGTACCTACTGATGTTGTGAATGTACTCAGTAGTGCCCCTGTGAAAACAGGTGATGTAGTGTCTTGTGGATTGGCAGAACAATGGCAGGACAAGCTTAAGGGTTGTGAAGCTACTGATGTTGTGAATGTACTCAGTGGTGCCCCTGTGAAAGCAGGTGATGTAGTGTCTTGTGGATTGGCAGAACAATGGCAGGACAAGCTTATGGGTAGTGAAGCTACTGATGTTGTGAATGTACTCAGTGGTGCCCCTGTGAAAGCAGGTGATGTAGTGTCTTTAGCACGGCACAAACAATGGCAGGATAAGCTTAAGGGTAGTGAAGCTACTGATGTTGTGAATGTATTCGGTAGTGTCCCTGTGAAAACAGGTGATGTAGTGTCTTTAGCACGGCACATCTGGATTTTGGCAAGTGCATATAGTGTAATGCATGAGCGTAATCTAAAGATGCAGAAGAAAAGTTCCCAGATGGAACAAAAGATGATAGAATTAGGTGGCCTGAAAACAGTTCTGGAATGTAATACCAGACTGTTGGAGGATAAATTGGAACATTATCAGAATGTGGCAGAAAAAGATGCCGTAAAAATTGCTCAAAATAAGTACAAGAAAAGAAGAGGAAAAGTAAATAAAACCAAAGTACATAAAAGTATCGTCCCAGCTTCTATAAACTGGGATCCCGATACTTGGGATGGGGATGTGTGGGATTCATCTTCATCATCTGATGAGGAGGATTACCATAAAGGGAGCATTCAGGCTAACCCAGTAAGGAGGTACCTAGAGAGGACAGAGAATGAGATCATCCGGGAACATGTCCGGGATGGTCAGGGGAATCTGCAATATGACGAAGATGGTAATGCCATCATAAATGAGAGAACAATTCCTCATGTAAAAAATCGAGTAACCATTGAAGGTTACTCTCAGGGAGAAGTTGATAGCATTTTAACACAGTTTAGACAAAAACCAGGAGAAGGAGAAATTCCCTGGTTGGTCAGGGTGCACGATCTCGGAGGAGGTGGAGTGCACTTTGACGCCGGAGACGTGGCAAAATTTGTCACCATGTCTCGTGACCCAGAAATTCAGAGATCAATAAAAAATTATTTTGTTGATCATAATGAGCATGGTACTCAAAACTTAATCATGATCTTAGCCCATGCTTTTCTGGACAAATATCCATCAGAAGCAGACTTTCCTATCAATGATAAACCTTGGTATACCTTAAAAGATGGTATGGAAAGGCTGAAGGAAGAAGCAATGAGGAATGCTCTTCCTCTTTTGGGAATGGATGATGATTATCTCCAGTACCCATTGACAGCCAGCATAAGAAATAGGCTGGTTAAACATGCTCCTCCAGCATACAACTCAGTTATTTTAACCTTAACTGTAGCGCTGACTGGAGAATCAATCGGTGTAGTTCTAGGGAGGATGAGGGAGTTACAGGATATGGGACAGTGGGATAAACCATCCCCTGGAGGCCATGTTGGTAACAGTAAGCCAAACAATCCTGATTGTAAAGAGAAATCAGTAGGGAAGGCCCCACGAGTGTCTCGCAAAGACATGTTCCAGGCTTTGCTTAAAGCCGGGATCAATAAGGAAAGGATTGATGGAAAGGAGACAGGAGAATTATGGAAGTTGTACAAACAGAAAGTTCTATCCACAAAGAAAGTGACCACTACAAATGTGGAAGGGGGTTCAAAAACCCCCAAGGTAAAGAAATCAGAAGGAAAAGGGGAAAACCCCCCAAAGAAAGTGTCTTGGGAAGATTTTCAGTCAATTTATCCATTGGAAGAACTGGCTGCAGCCGTGGCCACAAAGGTCACGGAAGGAAGGGCTAATACACAGACTGAAGTCTATGTAAATGAAAGTTCAGAAGGAAGTGATTTACCATAGGTAGCCAGCCAAGCCCCCCTATTGATAAACAGGGACGAACGTCCCTACGTCAATCTTAGCATACATTGGAAAGGGGGAAATGTTCAAAGAGTCCCAGCTTTGATTGACACGGGGGCGGAGGCTACTTTAATTCATGGAAACCCAGAAAAAATAAAAAGACCTCGAGTAAAAATTGCTGGACTAGGTGGTCAAGTGATCACCGGGGTTCAGACACAGGTAGCTTTGAAGATAGGTAATTTACCTATCAAGGAGTATACGGTACTGGTAGTACCTATACCAGAATATATTTTGGGAATTGATATCCTAAAATGGATGACTCTTAATCTAACCAAAGGAAAATTCTCCTTTGGGGTTATGTCTTGTCATAAGGAAATGCAGATCTCACATTATATCAATGATATAATGATACAAGGACAAGATGAGCAAAGTGTGAAAGATCAATTGACAAAACTGGTTGCTCATATGAGGAGTAAAGGATGGGAAATCAATGATGCCAAGGTTCAAGGACCGTCTCAGGTGGTAACATGTCTAGGGATTCAGTGGAACAAGGGGCACAGAGAGATCTTGCCCAATGCCAGACAGAAAATTATTAATTTTCCGGTCCCTAAATCCAAACAGGAGACTCAGTCTTATATTGGATTGTTTGATTTTTGGAGACAACATATCCCTCATTTGGGACAAATGTTGGCTCATTTGTACAAAGTAACGAGGAAAAAATATGAGTTCCACTGGGGAGAGGAACCGCAAAATGTGTTTGAGATGGTTAGGGAAGTGTGGCAAGACATTGAAGGGATTATTCAAACTACCAAGACCACTGTATTTCATGTCGATGCTCATGTCCCTACTAACTCACTTGAATGTTTGTTTAATTCAGAAGCAGATAAAGCAGCAGCCATCAGACAAGTCAGTCCAACAGTTGACAAGGCAAGGTACAGCTGTTTGGGCACACCAGAAAGAGCGACACCTTATTCAGCAGGTTTAGACCTCAGTACATTGGAAACTGTCGTGGTACCCCCAGGTAAGGTAAAACCAATTTCAACAGGATTGGGTTGCCATACACCAAAGGATCATTATGGTCAAATAGCCACTCGTTCTAGCTTAGCGTTAAAAGGAGCCATAGTGGTGGGAGGGGTAATAGAGGCAGATCATCAGGGAGAAATCAAGGTACTGATGCTAAATTTGGGAAATGAACCTTTGATATTGATGAAACACCAGAAGGTGGCTCAGATGTTGATAATTCCAATAAACTTGTCTGAAATAAGAGAAGGAACTGCCCCAGCAGAATTAACAATACGGGGTAATAAAGGTTTTGGATCCTCTAATATTACAAATGTAGGAGCAAAAATATGGATTCAAAACCTCCAAGGACCGCCCTCAGAGGCAGAGGTAATAGCGGTCAGAAAAGATCGTACTCTCCTGATGAGACCAGGAGTGGGGAAGTGGGAATATGTCCCACAAGAAAAATGTTATTTACGAGAATAATAGTGTATCTTTATTTGCAGATGGTGTTGTAAATAAGCGGAATCCATGGTATCGGTTACTGGGAAGAGCTCGATAGTGAGGAGATGGAGAAATTCCTGTGTTTGATGTTTGCCTCTTTGGTCGTTGGATGGACAAGTCTACATCAGGAGGAACCTGTTGCGAATACATTTCTGATGCATCATCACATTTTCAACACACAGATTGCTGGATCTGTACACATTCTTCGCTTACAGCCACCAGTATCCCTTATCTGGATGTCCCGGTATCGATGGAGGAAATCTTAAAGTAGAAAAGTTGTTCTGATCATCTTGCTGATAAAGACACTCGAAGTGTTCGTCTATAGAATACTACAGTACCCATTTCCATAGTGGGATGGATCAATCTTCCATGGTGGCAAGGCAATTTGAATGCAACAGTCACCAATTTGCAATATCTGGCTTTTAAGGGAGGAATTTGGGTACTAAGAAATAAGACTGGACTGACTAACCTGGGATTCATCCCTATGGGGAATATAAAAATAAGTTTTGGGACAGCTATAAATACTGTAGATGCTTTTAAACCCAGCTTAGTGGAAAGGACAATTCATGATATGTTATGGCCTTATGCCAATATGTTCATAAATGGGTCTAGTGAAACTTGTAGTAACATATCGGGAAATGTAATGTGTAATGATTCCTTTGAATATCGAGCAAATGCCAAAACACATGATGTTCAAGGGAGCTTTTCAGATAATATTGCTTTTAGTTTTAATATACTGTACAAAAGTAGTGAAAGTGATTATATTTGTGATTCAACGTTTATCCAAACAAACCAAGAAATCAAAATCTGTGGCAAAGTCAATGTTTGTGTCCTATTAAAAGCGACATTTCTTGGTCATGGTATGGTATATTCCGAGTGATCTTCTTCTAGTGGAATACTGATGATGGAAAATAATCCCTGGGATCAAGGACCGATTGTGATACCAATGTGATATGACTGAAGTTTGAATGTAATTAGATAGGAATCATAATCAAAAGATAGGAGTGATCCCAGATATTATTTGACCTATCAATAATTCAGTATCAAAGAGATCCTCTATGGATAACCAATTTCACTATGACCAAAGAATACATGTCTTGAAGCAGTTTTCAAGATAAAGGAAGTAACATTTACAGTTCCACTTGCCGGAAACTTGTGGTTAGCTTAAAGACAGGTTTAAGGAAGCTTGCATATGAAATTTACGGCTCATTGCAATATTTCACTAACACTATGGTTAAACTGTGGTCGGCCAGTTGTCAACTGGCAGGATGTGCAGGAAATGTGCAGGAAGCAAGCAGTTTGTGGTCAAGTTACATGAACATGACTCAGCTGTCACATGCTGGTGACCATTTTTAACACAACCTACAATGTTTTCCTATAAAAATACACCAGACTCGCTTAATGGTAGGGAAATACCTTCCAGGACATTGAAGTGTACGTACGCACTGTTCCTGTGATGCCATGCCAAGATGCCATGTTGATTCCTTATCATTAACTCGAGTTCCCTCCGATGTGAAAGGATTGCTACAACATAACGGTAATGTTGATGCATATTTCTGTTATTGTATAAGTTTCTATGACTATAGTTCTTATGCCTATGTACCATTGACTATATATATATTCATGTGCTATTAAAATAAATAGTATCTTGCTATAAAGAATATTAGTATTCGTGCCTGATTAGGATATCAGTGAGCGCTTCGTAAGTACGGGCTTTCAGGCCCCTTTTTAGTAGAATTTAGCAAGACAACGGATGGACTCTACATGGCTGGGTCCCACCGTGAAGCATGGTGGAGGAGGTGTGATGGTGTGGAGGTGCTTTGCTGGTGACACTGTTGGGGATTTATTCAAAATTGAAGGCATACTGAACCAGCATGGCTACCACAGCATCTTGCAGCGGCATGCTATTCCATCCGGTTTGCGTTTAGTTGGACCATCATTTATTTTTCAACAAGACAATGACCCCAAACACACCTCCAGGCTGTGTAAGGGCTATTTGACTAAGAAGGAGAGTGATGGGGTGCTACGCCAGATGACCTGGCCTCCAGTCACCAGACCTGAACCCTATCGAGATGGTTTGGGGTGAGCTGGACCGCAGAGTGAAGGCCAAAGGGCCAACAAGTGCTAAGCATCTCTGGGAACTCCTTCAAGACTGTTGGAAAACCATTTCCGGTGACCTCTTGAAGCTCATCAAGAGAATGCCAAGAGTGTGCAAAGCAGTAATCAAAGCAAAAGGTGGCTACTTTGAAGAACCTAGAATATAAGACATATTTTCAGTTGTTTCACACTTTTTTGTTAAGTATTTCATTCCACATGTGATAATTCATAGTTTCGATGCCTTCAATGTGAATCTACAATTTTCAGAGTCATGAAAATAAAGAAAAGTCTTTGAATGAGAAGGTGTGTCCAAACTTTTGGTCAGTAGTGATATACACACACTTTTTTTTTTTTTTACTTAAATGCATATATTTCGGGTTAAAGAGTAAATGTGGTCAGAAATCAGCTGAGTAGCTCAGGAAAAGAAAAAAAAAATAAAGATACTCTCCAATCAAAATGAACTCACTGACAGATTCTCATTTAACTCATTGCATTCGACAATAGATGATGGAACACAGAGGTTAAAGAAGGCAAGTCACACACAAAAAAAATACTTTAGCTCAAAAGGTCATGCATTAAAGAAGACAATTAATAACATATATTAAAAAAAAATTGTATATAAATAATGTGTAATATAATTATTTTTATATTATTTTCAATTTTTATTTTAGTATATAATATATACTAGTTAAATATACATACACACATATATATATCTAATATATTAAAATTGATATATATATATACACGGTATATATATAATACAAAATCAATTTTAATATATAAAAAAAATTATAGGATATATACAATTATGAGATATATATGTGTGTATGATTAGGTATGTGTGTGTGTGTGTGTGTGTGTGTGTGTATACACACACACTCACCTCATTATACAGTATATATCCTTGAATTATTTTTAATAGATTAAAATTGATTTTGTATTATATATATACCGTGTATATATATATCAATTTTAATATAATATATATATATATATATATATTATATTAAAATTGATATATATATACACGGTATATATATAATACAAAATCAATTTTAATATATTAAAAAAAATTATAGGATATATACAATTATGAGATATATATGTGTGTATGATTAGGTATGTGTGTGTGTGTGTATACACACACACACACACCTCATTATACAGTATATATCCTAGAATTATTTTTAATAGATTAAAATTGATTTTGTATTATATATATACCGTGTATATATATATCAATTTTAATATATTAGATATATATATATATATATACACACACTAGAAGGTGGCCCGATTCTACGCATCGGGTATTCTAGAATTTACGTATTGTGTAGTTCATGTATGATTTTTGTTATATATATGTAGTGTGTAGTTACCAAGTGTTTGTGTAGGGGCTGTACATGTTCTGGGTGTTGTCTGGGTGTGATGGGGGGTGAGAGCGGTGTTGTATGTGTGTTGCGTTGTTTGTGGAGCGCTGTGTGTCTGTAGCGTTGTGTGTGTGTTGCGCGGTTTGTGTGTGTGGTGTGTTTTGGGGGGAGGTATGTTTTGTGCAATGTGTGTGTTGTGCGGTATGTGCGTATATTTGTGTGTGCCGCGGTGTTTGTGTGTTGGGTGTTGTGTGTGTGCAGCGTTGTCTGTGTGTGTGGGTGTCTGTGTAGGGCAGTTGTTTGTGGTTCCCAGTGTGTGTGTGTGTGGTGTGTGGTGTGTTGTGCAGTGCGCGCGTGTGTGTGTGTGTGTGTGTGTGTTGGGGGGAGGTGCGCACTCCCAAACGTGCTCCATCCCCCATGCAGCGCACTCCCCATCGTGCTCCATCCCCCATGCAGCGCACTCCCCATCGTGCTCCATCCCCTATGCTGCGCACCCCCCATCGTGCTCCATCTCCCATGCTGCGCACTCCCAAACGTGCTCCATCCGCCATGCTGCGCACTCCCAAACGTGCTCCATCCGCCATGCTGCGCACTCCCAAACGTGCTCCATCCGCCATACTCCGCACTCCCCATCGTGCTCCATCCCCGATGCTGCGCACCCCCCCATCATGCTCCATCCCCGATGCTGCGCACCCCCCCATCGTGCTCCATCCCCCATGGTGCACCAGCATCAGCCTCTCTGCCCCCAGCATCAGCTTCTCTGCCCCCAGCATCAGCCTCTCTCCTCCCAGCATCAGCCTCTCTCCTCCCAGCATCAGCCTCTCTCATCCTAGCATCAGCCTCTCTCCTCCCAGCATCAGCCTCTCCTCTCTGTCCCCAGCATCAGCCTCTCTCCTCCCAGCCTTCCCCAGCATCAGCCTCTCTCCTCCCAGCCTCCCTCCTCCCACCCTCCCCCAGCATCAGCCTCCCTCTCCCAGCCTCCCCCAGCATCAGCCTCCCCCAGCATCAGCCTCTCTTCTCTCAGCCTACCTCTCCCAGCCTCCCTCCTCCCAGCCTCCCTCAGCATCAGCCTCCCTCTCCCAGCCTCCCCAAGCATCAGCCTCCACCAGCATCAGCCTCTCTCCTTCCAGCCTCCCCCAGCATCAGCCTCCGCCAGCATCAGCCTCTCTCCTTCCAGCCTCCTCCAGCATCAGCCTCCCTCTCCCAGCCTTCCCCAGGATCAGCCTCTCTCCTCCCAGCCTCTGTCCTCCCAGCCTTCCCCAGCATCAGCTTTCCCCTCCCAGCCTCCCTCAGCATCAGCCTTCCCCAGCATCAGCCTCTCTCCTCCCAGCCTCAGCCTCTCTCCTTTCAGCCTCCCCCAGCATCAGCCTCTCTCCTTCCAGCCTCCCTCAGCATCAGCCTCCCCTTCCCAGCCTTCCCCAGGATCAGCCTCTCTCCTCCCAGCCTCCTTCCTCCCAGCCTCCCCCTCCCAGCCTCCTTCAGCATCAGCCTTCCCCTCCCAGTCTCCCCCAGCATCAGCCTCCCCCTCCCAGCCTTCCCCATGATCAGCCTCTCTGCTCCCAGCCTCCTCCAGCACGCCGTGCTCCTCTTCCGACACTCACACACCCGATCGCATCCACTCACACACACCCGATCGCATCCACTCACACACACCCGATCGCATCCACTCACACACACCCGATCGCATCCACTCACACACACCCGATCGCATCCACTCACACACACCCGATCGCATCCACTCACACACACCCGATCGCATACACTCACACACACAGACACTGACGATATCGCACATACGCGCTCACACTCAAAACATCCGGAGATACCACATGCCTCTGGCCATGTGATCCTCCGGCAGGTCCTGGAAGGTCACAACAGCACAGTATCGAGGCCGAGAAGCAAGCAATATCGCCGGATGCTGTGAGTGTGTGGATGCGATGTGAGGTGTGTGTGAGGTGTGTGTGAGGTGTGTGTGAGAGTGAGTGTGATCTGATGTGTGTGTGTGTTTGTGTGTGTGCTGTTATGTGTGTGCGTGTGGATCTTCCGCCGCAGCAGGACCTTGATGCACTTGTAACCATGCGAGCATGGTTACCAACGTATCCACACCACTCCCATGCGAGCGGGGGCCGGGGGGGGGGGTACAGTACTCACCTCCCGTGACAGCCGTGTCAGTTCGGGGAATGCGCGGGGGGAGGGAGGGGGCGGGGCCAGAGCTAGCGTGCATTGCGTGAGGGGGCGGGGCGTGGCGGGGCCGAATTGCCATTGCCTGCAGGGTGCCGGGGCGAGAGGCCAATCTGTGGGGGGGGCGCAGCCTGGGCGAGCGGCCAATCCGTGTGGGGGGGTGGGGCCATGGCGAGCCCAGCGGCCAATCAGCTGTGTGTCACCGTAAGGACACAATTTTGGAGCATGACAGACAGACAGATAGACAGACAGACAGACAGACAGACAGAGGCAATTATATATATAGATATATATATCAATTTTAATATATTAGATATATATATCTATATATATATATATATCTATATATATATATATATATCTATATATAGATATATATATCTATATATAGATATATATATCTATATATAGATATATATATCTATATATATATATATATATATATATCTATATATATCTATATATATATATATATATAGATATATATATCTATATATATCTATATATATATATATATTATATATATATATATATATTATATTAAAATTGATATATATATATACACGGTATATATATAATACAAAATCAATTTTAATATATTAAAAAAAATTATAGGATATATACAATTATGAGATATATATGTGTGTATGATTAGGTATGTGTGTGTGTGTGTATACACACACACACACTCACCTCATTATACAGTATATATCCTAGAATTATTTTTAATAGATTAAAATTGATTTTGTATTATATATATACCGTGTATATATATCAATTTTAATATATTATATATATATATATAACACACAACTTCAATGCATGCCTATGGGCAGCACGGTGGCTCAGTGGTTAACACTGCAGTCTTGTGGTGGCTCAGTAGTTAGCACTGCAGTCTTGTGGTGGCTCAGTGGTTAGCACTGGAGTCTTGTGGTGCTGGGGTCCTGGGTTCGAATCCCACCAAGGATACCATCTGCAAGGAGTTTGTATGTTCTCCCAGTGTTTTCGTGGGTTTCCTCCGGGTTCTCCGGTTTCCTCCCACACTCCAAAGACATACAGATAGGGAATCTAGATTGTGAGCCCCCAATGGGGACAGCGTCCCTGATGTATGTAAAGCGCTGTGGAATATGTTACCGCTATATAAAAATAAAGATTTATATTTTTTTTTATTTTTTTTTTTATGCCTTTTGGCTTAAAGTCACCTTTATTTCTTTTCTTATCTATTCCAAAAGGGAGAAGAATCCCTTTAAGGGGGTGGTTTCAAAAATGAAGAAGTGAGGAATTACATGTAGGTCATTGAAATGAATGTGTAAACTGTATATCTTACATGCTTTAGGCCTAAAATAGTCCTTTTTTTGCCCCCCCCCCCTCCCCAACTGGTTATGTTTGAAATTGTAATCTCTTATATTTTGTAGGCACCAGATTAAAGCTTCAAATTAACTAAAACGCGTTGCGCCATTCATACTTCCCCTCCTCCTCTCCTTGATTGACAGTTTTGCCTTCTATCTTAGCCGTTTGGCCGACGCAGGATAAAGCTGTCAGTTAATTAGAGCCGGGTGCACTGACACGCCCCCAATGCACTTCCAGCCTTATTAACATATGCTTTAAGAATGGGATTTCTCAGTGTTGGAGGAACGCTTTGGGGCCAGACAGGTATCAATTAACTTGTCTTTTCCAGACCTACATGGACATGTGTAAGTTAAATCAGATTCCTTGTAAACCCCATTGTCCGTGTGGTGTGGGCTGCAATATCCAGTGAAACAAAGAGTGACCATGAGATTTGTGGCTAACGTCATTGTGATGTGCCATGTATCCCCGTCAGCCTGACGTCAGCTCTTATCAGCGGGCACCGGTGCAGCCTGGCAGAGGAACACAGAATACGCTCTTTACAGATGTCAGCTTTTAACTGCTCATTTTCAAAGGAAACCTGTTTATCTGCGTCTTAGATGTTCAGAACCAGGTTATGGCTTTTAGCATGTCAGGATGGATTGCATCAAAGCGGAATATACAGCCATGCGATAACTCAACTTCAATGGAGCCCATGAATGTATAAATACAAAATAACTATTAGGAATTTTTACATTTTCTGCACCCATGAAAATCATACTGACAAACCGGGCACGTTTCTGCTAGAAATGAGACAACTTAAACAGGGCTTATCCAGGATTACATTTTTTTAATCACTAAAGGCCCAAGAACTAACAAGTAGATAGTTGCTAACTACCGGCCTGTTGTACCTGGCTCTGACTCCGATCAATCACTGACCACTCCTGCCGGCGATTCTGCTGTTCCAGGTCAACAGAGCAGCTCTTCCTCTTTGGGCTGCTCTGTCCATGAGGTGTGACTGTCGATGTGTGACGCCCTGGCAGCACCAGGTGGTCACACATTAGGCCCCCGCATAACACCATCAGTCAAAGGGTTACAAACAGACAACCTGAAACCCTAGTCACGCGCCTCAGGGCAAGACAGGCACACCAGTGGGCGGGACCAAGCGGTTAGGGAACGCCCACCTAGGGGTCTAGAAAGCCCAGGGCGGGAAAACAGTGAGTCGAGTTCAAGCCCAACAGTCGAACACTAACGTTCAAGTGGAGAGGAGTGGAGGCTGGGGCTAGGTGTCCGCTGTGGGCGGCGAACATCCTCTTCCTGAAGGGGGAGGGATGTTCGGCGTCACAGCGACGTCACACAGCAGCCGGCCAATAGAAGCGGAGGGGCGGAGATGAGTGGGACGTAAACATCCCGCCCACCTCCTTCTTTCCGCATAGCCGGCGGGAGCGAGGTAAGCTGCTGTTCATCGTTCCCGGGGTGTCACACGGAGCGGCGTGTGCTACCCCGGGAACGATGAGCAACCGGCGCCATTTTAATTAAACGAGATTATGAAACCGAGTGACGAGTACACGACTCACGATGTGTGAGCGATACTGCATCGGTCGGAGGGGTCACACAGCCCGACGTCGCAAGCGATGCCGGATGTGCGTCACAAAAAACGTGACCCCGACGATCTATCGCACGATAGATCGTCTCGTGTAAAGCACCCTTTAGAGAAAGAGCCGACATGATGTCATCAGTGTAGGCACAGCAGAGCAGAAGAGAAGGAGCTGCTCTGTTAGGGCTCATGCGCACGTTGTGTACTTACATGCATTTACGCTGCGTATTGCACTGCAGCATAAATGCATGTGTCCTGCGTCTGTACCGCCCCGCGGGCTCGGCTGCAACCGCCGAGCCGCTCGGATCCGTGCTCGTACTGCGGGTGGTGGCTCAAGCCTCCCACGGACCCGGGCGTCACGTCGCTCTGCAAGGGAGTTGGTGCTACACGCAGGGATTTGGGTGAGGAGTCCCACGGCCGGGGCCGCAGTGGTTTGTTTTAGGATGATAGTTCATGACGCCACCCATGGGTTGTGGTGATTGTAAATGTCGCGGGCGGAGGGGACGCGCTCGCCACGCTCGGGTCCGGGGCTTCTGCTGCTGCTGCTCAGTGGCTCGAGCGGTGGGCCGGACCCGGGGACTTGAGCAGCGCTCCTCACCCGTGAGTGAAAAGGGATGGTTTGTTTGGGGAGAGAATCGTGACGCCACCCACGGAACGTGGTGATGATGGCACCACCGCTGCTGGTGACGGGGATCCCGGGAGAGATGGTAGGGAGCAGCTAGGATGTTGTCCCCTCCGTGGGTAGGGGGTTGGTGATCCCAGGGCCCGGTGGTGTAACGGGGAGGCTGGATGGCTGGGGTGCAGGGTTGCAGGGACAGCGCGGCGCGGCGCCAGACGGCACTGGTGTACTCACTCAGGCAATCAATGACAGAGTCTCTGGTAAACCAAACGGCCGGATGGATGGGTCCCGCAGCCGGCTGCAGTGTTGTTGTGCTCTCACCGGACGGCTGATGGTGGCTGTCTTTCCCTGCACCTTTTAGAATGTTCTGACTCCTGTGGTTGCCCACCGGTAGTCCGCTCCCCGGCGTATAGGTGCCGTAGGAGCCCGTTTTGCCCGCAGGCGCTGGCCCTTGGATCTCTAGCCTGTGGCGGTGGCTGTATATCCTCACGGTGTGGACTTTTGCCTTCTGTCGGGTCTTGGTTGTTGGGAAACCCCTGGGGTTCCTGTCACACTCGGATTTGACAAGCCTGGTCGGGGTCCGATGGCCCTGCCTGTGTGCTTAGCTTCACTCCGCTCCCCGGTTCGGCCCAGCCCCGGTCCTACGGCTCTGCAGAGGTCCACTACCTCCTGCAGACGGCCACCACCATCTGCCAACCTTGCTGTCAGTGACTGGGCTCCGACCCAGACACTTGCAGTTCGTGTCCTCTCACTTTCAACTCTCCAACTACACGGTCTGCTTTTCCCGCCTCCAGGCCTGTGAACTCCTTGGTGGGAGGGGCCAACCGCCTGGCTCCGCCCCACCTGGTGTGGACATCAGACCCTGGAGGGAGGCAACAAGGGTTTTTGGTTGACTGTTGTAACTGTCTAGGGTGGGGATGTGTGTGGTGTTCTGTATGTGACTGACTACCTGGCTAGTCCAGGGCGTCACAAACACCACCGCTGTGGTGAAGGTATGGGGGCTCCCGGGAGTGGTGTAATGGCGCAGCTAGGTGTTGACCCCTCCGTGGGTAGGGGGTGTTGGTCCCGGGGCCCGGTAGGCGAGGGCCGGGGTGCAGGGTGGAGTGTTGCAGTGTGGTGCGGTGCGGTGCCTGATGGCACTGGTGTACTCACTCAGACACAAGACACTGGAGTCGCTGGTAAACCAAACGGAGTGATGAACGGGGCCCGCAGCCGGCTGCAGCTTCTCCCAGAATAGGTTGGTGGTTTCCGCCTTTCTCCTGCACCTCTGTATGTAAATGTTTGACTCCTATGCCTAGACACCGGTAGTCCGCTCCCCGACTTGCATATGCCGTATGAGCCCGTTTGCCTGCAGACGCTGGCCCTTTGGGTCTCTATGCCTTGGCGGTGGCTTTACCCTGTATGGTTGGGCTGTTGTCTTCTAACGGGACTTGTGTGGGATAGGTCCTTAAGTCCAGCCCGCAATCAGTTGATTCTACTCAACCCTGTCGGTTCAGGGCTTTGTACTGGGTCTGAGTACCCTGCCTGGTGCTCCGGTATCCAGTTGGCTCCCCGGTACGGTTCCGGCGGGCCACTACCCTGTCCCGGTCCCTTACGGTTCCACCGGTCGTATTCCCGGGCTCCTGCAGGCGGCCACCACCGTCTGCCTCCTTGCCAATGGCGACTGGGCTCCGACCCAGCCACCTGGTAGTCTCTTATCAGGGCATGGACACAGCATTGCCCGTGACCTTGACTGCTCTCCACTCGCACTTGAACTCGACTCCACTAGAACCTGAACTTGACTAACTGTTTTCCCACCTCCAGGCCTGTGAACTCCTCGGTGGGCAGAGCCAACTGCCTGGCTCCGTCCCCCCTTGGTGTGGACATCAAACCTGGAGGATGGTGACAAGGTTTTTAGGTTGACTGGTGTCACCTAACCAGGAGGGAGGTGTGGTGTTGTGTGTGACTACCTGGGACGACCCGACTAGTCTGGGGCGTCACACGTCCCCTGCACAATCTATGAAGATTGTGCATGAGACGTGCGCACGTTGCTTTTTAGAATGCAGCGATTTGGGTGCTAAAATTTTGACCCAAATCCGTGCGTTCATAAAAGCAGTATGTCAATTATTCCGTGCGTTTTGGATGCAGCTCCTGCTCTGTCTATGTTGGGGGCAGCAGCCATAGCGCATGAAATCGGCTTTTTTTTAACAAAAATACTGCATTCATTATGCAGTGTTTCTGCAGCGATTTGAAGCGCACATGTGACGCCCTGGACCAGCCAGGTAGTCACAGATAGAGCCCCACACAACACCAGTCCCCTAACAAGGCGACATCAGCCAACCATTAAAACCCTAGTCACCTCCCTCAGGGCTTGATGGACACACCATGGGGGCGTGGCCAGACGGTTGGACACGCCCACCGAGGAGTTCAGAGCGCCTGAGGCAGGAAACACAGTTCAGTTTAGTTTAGTCTGGAAGTTAAGTGGAGCCAGGCCTGTGTGTCAGGTCTGCAACTAACTGACAGGTGCTAGGGTAGGAGCCCTGGTACCTCTGGCTAGGAGGCATACGGAGGCCTCTGTCTGCAGGAGCCGGGAAGACGGCTCGGTGGAACGGGACAGGGTAGTGGCTCGCCGGTACTGACCCGGGGAACCGACCCGGAAACCGGAGCACAAAGGGGGGGTACTCAGACCCTGAAGCTAGGTCCAGAAGCTACTGGGGCTAGCTAATTAACTGATTGCGGCTAGGTCCTTTCCCACCCAAAGTCTCGACTGAAGACAACAGCCCAGCGAGGGGGATACAAAGCCACCGCCACGGCAGAGAGATCCCATCGGCCAGCGTCTACGGGCAAAGGGCTCCACCGACAAGCCGGGGAGCGGACTCCTTACGTTGCAGGCGCAGGTAGTCCACCATCACAAACAGGTGCAGGAGAAAGACAGACCACCAACCGGGTGGGAGACCAGACTGCAGCCGGCTGCGGGCACCGACCACCATCACCTTGGTTTACCAGAGACTTGTGTGTTTACTAATCGTGAGTACATCAGTGCCCTCCGGCCGCCCATCTCCCTGCACCAGCTCAGCCCAGCGGGTACCAGGGCCACCACCCCTACCCACGGAGGGGTTAACAACTTGCTGCGCAACATCTCCCCCGGGTGCCCCGTAACAGCAGCGGTGGTGTCCACCTTCACCACATCCCGTGGGTGGCGTCACGAACTCGACACGGCCCCGGCCGTACACCTACGTCCCCAAACCGCCAAATCCCCTTTTTATTGGAGCGACCGCGGGACCCCCGGGTCCGGAGACCCTTGAGCCACCCCACGGAAGGTCCAGACC
Source organism: Anomaloglossus baeobatrachus (assembly GCF_048569485.1). NCBI lineage: Eukaryota > Metazoa > Chordata > Amphibia > Anura > Aromobatidae > Anomaloglossus > Anomaloglossus baeobatrachus. The sequence continues at coordinate 27,456,936 of NC_134360.1, read as the reverse complement.
CGAGCAGCTCGGTAACTGCAGAGTACGGGGGCGGCACACACATGTGCTGTCAAATCGCTGCAGAATATTCAGCAGTTACGTGCGCATGAGCCCTAAATGTGACATCAGTGTAAGCACAGCAGAGGGGAAGAGAAGGAGCTGCTCTGTTAATGTGACATCAATGGAAGCCCAATAGAATATATCAGCTCACCGTGCAAGGCTCAGTCCTGGTTTCGTCCTGGAGCACGGACAGGCACTGCCACAGCCCAGTAAATCATGAAAGAAGAAAGGATGTCCAGCTCTTCAGGCAAGGAAAACCGAGATCTTTATTTCATTATGCAGACACAACGAATGGCATGACCAGCACTACCTCAATGGAAGCACAGCAGAGCAGAAGAGAAGGAGCTGCTCTGTTAATGTGACATCAGTGGAAGTTCCTTTGGTGAGTCAAGGGACATGGGTCATTGTTTCATGTGTTTCATGTGGGACTGTCCAGTGCCCTTTCTGTATGCTAACTTGTAGAATTGCCTGCTGATTGCATCAGCCCCCTGCAGTGTATTGGTCCTCACTTCCTGTAGAGATCAAGATTGGTCAACACTTCCTGTAGAGGATAAAGACCGGTCCGCACTTCCTATAGAGGATAAAGACCGGTCGCACTTCCTGTAGAGGATAAAGACCGGTCCACACTTCCTGTAGAGGATAAAGACCGGTCCACACTTCCTGTAGAGGATAAAGACCGGTCCACACTTCCTGTAGAGGATAAAGACCGGTCCACACTTCCTGTAGAGGATAAAGACCGATCCGCACTTCCTGTAGAGGATAAAGACCAGTCCGCACTTTCTGTAGAGGATAAAGATCGGTCTGCATTTCTTGAAGCGTATAAGGACCTGCCCTCACTTCTTGTAGAGATAAAGACCGGTCCTCATTTCCTGTACAAATCAAGACCGGTCCGTACTTCCTGTAGAGAGAGAAGGATGCATCACCACTTCCTGTAATCTGTCTCAGTGAATCTTCTGCTTGAGATGGATTACACTTGACAACAGGCAGTGCACAGCAAGTTACACCAGAGGGAGACACCTAGTGACTTGCACTTTAAAGGGATTTAAGGGATTTTTTTTTTAAGTCGACTGACCTAAAATCTTGTGCCTCTGACTTTGCTTTTCCGGCTGCCTAAAATGCTGGATCATTGACGGAATGGAAGTCAGAGCAACATAAAGCTCAGATCGTGCTTCACTTTAATCTGGTTATGATATGTTTTTGATACAAAGAGAATATGATTGTATATGATAGGGTAAGAGACGTGCAATAATCCGATCACACGGCTGTGTGGTGTGTATAGTGTGTGTGTGGTGTGTATAGTGTGTGTGTGGTGTGTACAGTGTGTGGTGTGTAAAGTGTGTGTGGTGTGTACAGTGTGTGTGGTGTGTATAGTGTGTGTGGTGTGTACAGTGTGTGTGGTGTGTATAGTGTGTGTGGTGTGTATAGTGTGTGTGGTGTGTACAGTGTGTGTGGTGTGTACAGTGTGTGTGGTGTGTACAGTGTGTGTGGTGTGTACAGTGTGTGTGGTGTGTATAGTGTGTGTGGTGTGTACAGTGTGTACAGTGTGTATAGTGTGTGGTGTGTATAGTGTGTATAGTGTGTATAGTGTGTACAGTGTGTATAGTGTGTGTGTGGTGTGTACAGTGTGTACAGTGTGTATAGTGTGTGTGGTGTGTATAGTGTGTATAGTGTGTATAGTGTGTATAGTGTGTACAGTGTGTACAGTGTGTATAGTGTGTATAGTGTGTATAGTGTGTGTGGTGTGTATAGTGTGTATAGTGTGTATAGTGTGTGTGGTGTGTAGTGTGTGGTGTGTATAGTGTGTGTGGTGTGTATAGTGTGTGTAGTGTGTGTGGTGTGTAGTGTGTGGTGTGTATAGTGTGTGTGGTGTGTATAGTGTGTATGGTGTGTAGTGTGTGGTGTGTATAGTGTGTGTGGTGTGTATAGTGTGTATAGTGTGTGGTGTGTATAGTGTGTATAGTGTGTGGTGTGTATAGTGTGTGGTGTGTATAGTGTGTGTGGTGTGTATAGTGTGTGTGGTGTGTATAGTGTGTGTGGTGTGTATAGTGTGTGGTGTGTATAGTGTGTGGTGTGTATAGTGTGTATAGTGTGTGGTGTGTGTGGTGTGTATAGTGTGTGTGGTGTGTATAGTGTGTGTGGTGTGTAGTGTGTGGTGTGTATAGTGTGTATAGTGTGTATAGTGTGTGGTGTGTATAGTGTGTGTAGTGTGTACGGTGTGTATAGTGTGTACAGTGTGTATAGTGTGTGGTGTGTATAGTGTGTAGTGTGTATAGTGTGTGGTGTGTATAGTGTGTGTGGTGTGTATAGTGTGTATAGTGTGTGTGGTGTGTAGTGTGTGGTGTGTATAGTGTGTGTGGTGTGTATAGTGTGTATAGTGTGTGGTGTGTATAGTGTGTATGGTGTGTAGTGTGTGGTGTGTATAGTGTGTGTGGTGTGTATAGTGTGTATAGTGTGTGGTGTGTATAGTGTGTATAGTGTGTGGTGTGTATAGTGTGTGTGGTGTGTATAGTGTGTGTGGTGTGTATAGTGTGTGTGGTGTGTATAGTGTGTGTGGTGTGTATAGTGTGTGGTGTGTATAGTGTGTGGTGTGTATAGTGTGTATAGTGTGTATAGTGTGTATAGTGTGTGGTGTGTGTGGTGTGTATAGTGTGTGTGGTGTGTATAGTGTGTGTGGTGTGTATAGTGTGTGGTGTGTATAGTGTGTATAGTGTGTATAGTGTGTGGTGTGTATAGTGTGTGTGGTGTGTATAGTGTGTACGGTGTGTATAGTGTGTACAGTGTGTATAGTGTGTGGTGTGTATAGTGTGTGGTGTGTATAGTGTGTGGTGTGTATAGTGTGTGTGGTGTGTATAGTGTGTGTGGTGTGTATAGTGTGTACAGTGTGTATAGTGTGTGGTGTGTATAGTGTGTGTGGTGTGCATAGTGTGTGTGGTGTGTATAGTGTGTGTGGTGTGTATAGTGTGTGTGGTGTGTATAGTGTGTGTGGTGTGTATAGTGTGTATAGTGTGTATAGTGTGTGTGGTGTGTATAGTGTGTGTGGTGTGTATAGTGTGTATAGTGTGTGTGGTGTGTATAGTGTGTGTGGTGTATAGTGTGTGTGGTGTGTATAGTGTGTATAGTGTGTATAGTGTGTGTGGTGTGTATAGTGTGTGTGGTGTGTATAGTGTGTATAGTGTGTGTGGTGTGTATAGTGTGTGTGGTGTGTATAGTGTGTATAGTGTGTGTGGTGTGTATAGTGTGTGTGGTGTGTATAGTGTGTGTGGTGTGTATAGTGTGTGTGGTGTGTATAGTGTGTGTGGTGTGTATAGTGTGTGTGGTGTGTATAGTGTGTATAGTGTGTGTGGTGTGTATAGTGTGTATAGTGTGTGTGGTGTGTATAGTGTGTGTGGTGTGTATAGTGTGTATAGTGTGTGTGGTGTGTATAGTGTGTGTGGTGTGTATAGTGTGTGGTGTGTATAGTGTGTGGTGTGTATAGTGTGTATAGTGTGTATAGTGTGTGTGGTGTGTATAGTGTGTGGTGTGTATAGTGTGTGTGGTGTGTATAGTGTGTGTGGTGTGTATAGTGTGTATAGTGTGTGTGGTGTGTATAGTGTGTGTGGTGTGTATAGTGTGTATAGTGTGTATAGTGTGTGTGGTGTGTATAGTGTGTGTGGTGTGTATAGTGTGTATAGTGTGTGTGGTGTGTATAGTGTGTGTGGTGTGTATAGTGTGTATAGTGTGTGTGGTGTGTATAGTGTGTGTGGTGTGTATAGTGTGTATAGTGTGTGTGGTGTGTATAGTGTGTGTGGTGTGTATAGTGTGTGTGGTGTGTATAGTGTGTATAGTGTGTGTGGTGTGTATAGTGTGTGTGGTGTGTATAGTGTGTGTGGTGTGTATAGTGTGTGGTGTGTATAGTGTGTGTGGTGTGTATAGTGTGTGTGGTGTGTATAGTGTGTATAGTGTGTATAGTGTGTGTGGTGTGTATAGTGTGTATAGTGTGTGTGGTGTGTATAGTGTGTGTGGTGTGTATAGTGTGTATAGTGTGTATAGTGTGTGTGGTGTGTATAGTGTGTGTGGTGTGTATAGTGTGTGTGGTGTGTATAGTGTGTGTGGTGTGTATAGTGTGTATAGTGTGTGTGGTGTGTATAGTGTGTGTGGTGTGTATAGTGTGTGTGGTGTGTATAGTGTGTGTGGTGTGTATAGTGTGTGTGGTGTGTATAGTGTGTGTGGTGTGTGTGGTGTGTATAGTGTGTGTGGTGTGTATAGTGTGTATAGTGTGTGTGGTGTGTATAGTGTGTGTGGTGTGTATAGTGTGTATAGTGTGTGTGGTGTGTATAGTGTGTGTGGTGTGTATAGAGTGTATAGTGTGTGTGGTGTGTATAGTGTGTGTGGTGTGTATAGTGTGTGTGGTGTGTATAGTGTGTGTGGTGTGTATAGTGTGTGTGGTGTGTATAGTGTGTATAGTGTGTATAGTGTGTGTGGTGTGTATAGTGTGTGTGGTGTGTATAGTGTGTGTGGTGTGTATAGTGTGTATAGTGTGTGTGGTGTGTATAGTGTGGTGTGTATAGTGTGTGTGGTGTGTATAGTGTGTATAGTGTGTATAGTGTGTGTGGTGTGTATAGTGTGTGTGGTGTGTATAGTGTGTATAGTGTGTGTGGTGTGTATAGTGTGTGTGGTGTGTATAGTGTGTATAGTGTGTATAGTGTGTGTGGTGTGTATAGTGTGTATAGTGTGTGTGGTGTGTATAGTGTGTGTGGTGTGTATAGTGTGTGTGGTGTGTATAGTGTGTATAGTGTGTGTGGTGTGTATAGTGTGTATAGTGTGTGGTGTGTATAGTGTGTGTGGTGTGTATAGTGTGTGTGGTGTGTATAGTGTGTGTGGTGTGTATAGTGTGTATAGTGTGTGTGGTGTGTATAGTGTGTATAGTGTGTGTGGTGTGTGTGGTGTGTATAGTGTGTGTGGTGTGTATAGTGTGTGTGGTGTGTATAGTGTGTGTGGTGTGTATAGTGTGTGTGGTGTGTATAGTGTGTGTGGTGTGTATAGTGTGTATAGTGTGTGTGGTGTGTATAGTGTGTGTGGTGTGTATAGTGTGTATAGTGTGTGTGGTGTGTATAGTGTGTGTGGTGTGTATAGTGTGTGTGGTGTGTATAGTGTGTGTGGTGTGTATAGTGTGTATAGTGTGTGTGGTGTGTATAGTGTGTGTGGTGTGTATAGTGTGTGTGGTGTGTATAGTGTGTATAGTGTGTATAGTGTGTGTGGTGTGTATAGTGTGTATAGTGTGTGTGGTGTGTATAGTGTGTATAGTGTGTGTGGTGTGTATAGTGTGTGTGGTGTGTATAGTGTGTATAGTGTGTGTGGTGTGTATAGTGTGTGTGGTGTGTATAGTGTGTATAGTGTGTGTGGTGTGTATAGTGTGTGTGGTGTGTATAGTGTGTGTGGTGTGTATAGTGTGTATAGTGTGTGTGGTGTGTGTATAGTGTGTGTGGTGTGTATAGTGTGTGTGGTGTGTATAGTGTGTATAGTGTGTGTGGTGTGTATAGTGTGTATAGTGTGTGTGGTGTGTGTGGTGTGTGTGTGTGTATAGTGTGTGTGGTGTGTATAGTGTGTGTGGTGTGTATAGTGTGTGTGGTGTGTATAGTGTGTGTGGTGTGTATAGTGTGTATAGTGTGTGTGTGGTGTGTATAGTGTGTGTGGTGTGTATAGTGTGTGTAGTGTGTGTGGTGTGTATAGTGTGTGTGGTGTGTATAGTGTGTGTGGTGTGTATAGTGTGTGTGGTGTGTATAGTGTGTGTGGTGTGTATAGTGTGTGTGGTGTGTATAGTGTGTATAGTGTGTATAGTGTGTGTGGTGTGTATAGTGTGTGTGGTGTGTATAGTGTGTATAGTGTGTGTGGTGTGTATAGTGTGTATAGTGTGTGTGGTGTGTATAGTGTGTGTGGTGTGTATAGTGTGTGTGGTGTGTATAGTGTGTGTGGTGTGTATAGTGTGTATAGTGTGTGTGGTGTGTATAGTGTGTATAGTGTGTGTGGTGTGTATAGTGTGTATAGTGTGTGGTGTGTATAGTGTGTGTGGTGTGTATAGTGTGTGTGGTGTGTATAGTGTGTGTGGTGTGTATAGTGTGTATAGTGTGTGTGGTGTGTATAGTGTGTATAGTGTGTGTGGTGTGTGTGGTGTGTATAGTGTGTGTGGTGTGTATAGTGTGTGTGGTGTGTATAGTGTGTGTGGTGTGTATAGTGTGTGTGGTGTGTATAGTGTGTGTGGTGTGTATAGTGTGTATAGTGTGTGTGGTGTGTATAGTGTGTGTGGTGTGTATAGTGTGTATAGTGTGTGTGGTGTGTATAGTGTGTGTGGTGTGTATAGTGTGTGTGGTGTGTATAGTGTGTGTGGTGTGTATAGTGTGTATAGTGTGTGTGGTGTGTATAGTGTGTGTGGTGTGTATAGTGTGTGTGGTGTGTATAGTGTGTATAGTGTGTATAGTGTGTGTGGTGTGTATAGTGTGTATAGTGTGTGTGGTGTGTATAGTGTGTATAGTGTGTGTGGTGTGTATAGTGTGTGTGGTGTGTATAGTGTGTGTGGTGTGTATAGTGTGTGTGGTGTGTATAGTGTGTATAGTGTGTGTGGTGTGTATAGTGTGTATAGTGTGTGTGGTGTGTATAGTGTGTATAGTGTGTGGTGTGTATAGTGTGTGTGGTGTGTATAGTGTGTATAGTGTGTGTGGTGTGTATAGTGTGTATAGTGTGTGTGGTGTGTATAGTGTGTATAGTGTGTGTGGTGTGTATAGTGTGTGTGGTGTGTATAGTGTGTGTGGTGTGTATAGTGTGTGTGGTGTGTATAGTGTGTGTGGTGTGTATAGTGTGTATAGTGTGTGTGGTGTGTATAGTGTGTATAGTGTGTGTGGTGTGTATAGTGTGTGTGGTGTGTATAGTGTGTATAGTGTGTATAGTGTGTATAGTGTGTATAGTGTGTATAGTGTGTATAGTGTGTATAGTGTGTGGTGTGTATAGTGTGTGTGGTGTGTATAGTGTGTACAGTGTGTATAGTGTGTGGTGTGTATAGTGTGTATAGTGTGTATAGTGTGTGGTGTGTATAGTGTGTGTGGTGTGTATAGTGTGTATAGTGTGTATAGTGTGTATAGTGTGTATAGTGTGTATAGTGTGTATAGTGTGTGGTGTGTATAGTGTGTGTGGTGTGTATAGTGTGTACAGTGTGTATAGTGTGTGGTGTGTATAGTGTGTATAGTGTGTATAGTGTGTGGTGTGTATAGTGTGTGTGGTGTGTATAGTGTGTACGGTGTGTATAGTGTGTACAGTGTGTATAGTGTGTGGTGTGTATAGTGTGTGGTGTGTATAGTGTGTGGTGTGTATAGTGTGTGTGGTGTGTATAGTGTGTGTGGTGTGTATAGTGTGTACAGTGTGTAGTGTGTATAGTGTGTGTGGTGTGTATAGTGTGTGTGGTGTGTATAGTGTGTGTGGTGTGTATAGTGTGTGTGGTGTGTATAGTGTGTATAGTGTGTGGTGTGTATAGTGTGTGTGGTGTGTGTGGTGTGTATAGTGTGTATAGTGTGTGTGGTGTGTATAGTGTGTGTGGTGTGTATAGTGTGTATAGTGTGTGTGGTGTGTGTATAGTGTGTATAGTGTGTGGTGTGTATAGTGTGTGGTGTGTATAGTGTGTGTGGTGTGTATAGTGTGTGTGGTGTGTATAGTGTGTGTGGTGTGTATAGTGTGTGTGGTGTGTATAGTGTGTATAGTGTGTGGTGTGTATAGTGTGTATAGTGTGTATAGTGTGTGGTGTGTATAGTGTGTGTGGTGTGTGTGGTGTGTATAGTGTGTATAGTGTGTGTGGTGTGTATAGTGTGTGTGGTGTGTATAGTGTGTATAGTGTGTGTGGTGTGTATAGTGTGTATAGTGTGTGTGGTGTGTGTATAGTGTGTATAGTGTGTGGTGTGTATAGTGTGTGTGGTGTGTATAGTGTGTACAGTGTGCATAGTGTGTGGTGTGTATAGGGTGTATAGTGTGTGGTGTGTATAGTGTGTATAGTGTGTGTGGTGTGTATAGTGTGTGTGGTGTGTATAGTGTGTGTGGTGTGTATAGTGTGTGTGGTGTGTATAGTGTGTATAGTGTGTATAGTGTGTATAGTGTGTGTGGTGTGTATAGTGTGTATAGTGTGTGTGGTGTGTATAGTGTGTGTGGTGTGTATAGTGTGTGTGGTGTGTATAGTGTGTGTGTGGTGTGTATAGTGTGTGTGGTGTGTATAGTGTGTATAGTGTGTGGTGTGTGTATAGTGTGTATAGTGTGTGTGGTGTGTATAGTGTGTGTGTGGTGTGTATAGTGTGTATAGTGTGTGTGGTGTGTATAGTGTGTATAGTGTGTGGTGTGTATAGTGTGTGGTGTGTGTGGTGTGTATAGTGTGTATAGTGTGTGGTGTGTGTGGTGTGTATAGTGTGTATAGTGTGTGTGGTGTGTGTGGTGTGTGTGGTGTGTATAGTGTGTGTGGTGTGTATAGTGTGTATAGTGTATAGTGTGTATAGTGTGTGGTGTGTATAGTGTGTATAGTGTGTATAGTGTGTATAGTGTGTATAGTGTGTGTGGTGTGTGTATAGTGTGTATAGTGTGTGGTGTGTATAGTGTGTGTGGTGTGTATAGTGTGTACAGTGTGCATAGTGTGTGGTGTGTATAGGGTGTATAGTGTGTGGTGTGTATAGTGTGTATAGTGTGTGTGGTGTGTATAGTGTGTGTGGTGTGTGGTGTGTATAGTGTGTGTGGTGTGTATAGTGTGTATAGTGTGTGGTGTGTGTATAGTGTGTATAGTGTGTGTGGTGTGTATAGTGTGTGTGTGGTGTGTATAGTGTGTGTGGTGTGTATAGTGTGTGTGTGGTGTGTATAGTGTGTATAGTGTGTGTGGTGTGTATAGTGTGTGGTGTGTATAGTGTGTGTGGTGTGTATAGTGTGTGTGTGGTGTGTATAGTGTGTGTGTGGTGTGTATAGTGTGTATAGTGTGTGTGGTGTGTATAGTGTGTGTGTGGTGTGTATAGTGTGTGTGGTGTGTATAGTGTGTGTGTGGTGTGTATAGTGTGTGTGGTGTGTATAGTGTGTGTGTGGTGTGTATAGTGTGTATAGTGTGTTGTGTGTATAGTGTGTGGTGTGTATAGTGTGTGTGGTGTGTATAGTGTGTGTGGTGTGTGTGGTGTGTATAGTGTGTATAGTGTGTGGTGTGTGTATAGTGTGTATAGTGTGTGTGGTGTGTATAGTGTGTGTGTGGTGTGTATAGTGTGTGTGGTGTGTATAGTGTGTGTGTGGTGTGTATAGTGTGTGTGGTGTGTGTGGTGTGTATAGTGTGTGGTGTGTATGGTGTGTGTGGTGTGTGTGGTGTGTATAGTGTGTATAGTGTGTATAGTGTGTGTGGTGTGTGTGGTGTGTGTGGTGTGTATAGTATGTGTGGTGTGTATAGTGTGTATAGTGTGAATAGTGTGTGTGGTGTGTATAGTGTGTATAGTGTGTGTGGTGTGTATAGTGTGTATAGTGTGTATAGTGTGTGTGGTGTGTGTGGTGTGTATAGTGTGTGTGGTGTGTATAGTGTGTATAGTGTGTGTGGTGTGTGTGGTGTGTGTGGTGTGTATAGTGTGTATAGTGTGTGTGGTGTGTATAGTGTGTATAGTGTGTGGTGTGTGTGGTGTGTATAGTGTGTATAGTGTGTGGTGTGTGTGGTGTGTATAGTGTGTATAGTGTGTGGTGTGTGTGGTGTGTATAGTGTGTATAGTGTGTGGTGTGTGTGGTGTGTATAGTGTGTATAGTGTGTGTGGTGTGTATAGTGTGTATAGTGTGTGGTGTGTGTGGTGTGTGTGGTGTGTATAGTGTGTTTGGTGTGTATAGTGTGTATAGTGTGTATAGTGTGTATAGTGTGTATAGTGTGTGGTGTGTATAGTGTGTGTGGTGTGTATAGTGTGTACAGTGTGTGGTGTGTATAGTGTGTATAGTGTATAGTGTGTATAGTGTGTGGTGTGTATAGTGTGTGTGGTGTGTATAGTGTGTACAGTGTGTGGTGTGTATAGTGTGTATAGTGTATAGTGTGTATAGTGTGTGGTGTGTATAGTGTGTATAGTGTGTGGTTAGCAGAAGCCGCCTCTAGATGGCTCCGGTTATCTTCATAACTCACAATGTCACACATGTCATTGTTTCTCTGAATTCTTTTGCAAATATCCAGCGAGCCAAAACTTCACCATGAGCCGGAGCAGCCAGTGTGCGAGTATCGTATAAATAGTGTGACGGAATATAGACATTACAAGGTATTTATTATTCATAGTAATATCTATCTCGCATGTATCTATATATCCGATATTTATCAAAAAACTAACTAGCGAATCAGTGCAAGATGCAAAGAAACATAAACCAAGAAACGTGATCAATACCATATGGCAAATCCAGCACATTATAACCGAAGAGCGAGTTGATTGCTTTTCTGTAATTCGTGCCAAATTGATCAAGATGGTGCACGCTGCTCATTTTGGCACAACTCACTGAATTTAACAAAAGTATTACTCTTCCTTAGATAACTCTGCGGATACAGTACACACGGATGAGCAAACACTACCATGCTTGAATACTCTTAACTAGTGATGAGCGGGCACTACCATGTTCGGGTGCTCAGTACTCGTAACTAGTGATGAGTGAGCACTACCATGTTCGGGTGCTCAGTACTGGTAACTAGTGATGAGTGGGCACTACCATGCTCAGGTGCTCAGTACTCGTAACTAGTGATGAGTGGGCACTACCATGTTCGGGTGCTCAGTACTGGTAACTAGTGATGAGTGGGCACTACCATGCTCAGGTGCTCAGTACTCGTAACTAGTGATGAGTGGGCACTACCATGTTCGGGTGCTCAGTACTCGTAACTAGTGATGAGTGGGCACTACCATGCTCAGGTGCTCTGTACTCGTAACTAGTGATGAGCGGGCACTACCATGTTCGGGTGCTCAGTACTGGTAACTAGTGATGAGCGAGCACTACCATGCTCAGGAGCTCAGTACTCGTAACTAGTGATGAGTGGGCAATACCATGTTCGGGTGCTCAGTACTCGTAACTAGTGATGAGTGGGCACTACCATGTTCGGGTGCTCAGTACTCGTAACTAGTGATGAGTGGGCACTACCATGCTCAGGTGCTCTGTACTCGTAACTAGTGATGAGCGGGCACTACCATGTTCGGGTGCTCAGTACTCGTAACTAGTGATGAGTGAGCACTACCATGTTCGGGTGCTCAGTACTCGTAACTAGTGATGAGTGGGCACTACCATGTTCGGGTGCTCAGTACTCGTAACTAGTGATGAGTGGGCACTACCATGCTCAGGTGCTCTGTACTCGTAACTGTAAAATAGTGAGTTTATGGAGATTGATTCATAGACTGGATTACATATATTCATAAATATATGTATATTTCCCCATCCCTTTAAGGATGCCTGTGAGTTGGAAAATGCTAACCAAGGGTTTTGACATTGTAGAACCTAAGTCATCTGCTAGTTGTTCATCAAAGCCATCTGACATTGTTTGTCAAAGTTGTCGCCGTATACCCATTATTTAACATTTGGCGAGCACCAGCCTGAATGATTGTGAAACACAGCTGTTTTCTGTGCGAGGTGATTTTTTTCACGCTGCCTATTCTTGCAGAAGGACTCTTTTTTTTTTTTTTCTCACGTCATTCCCTGCCTTTGTCCGAGAAGGGGGGTCTGTGGGTCTGTGAGTAATTTCTGTCCAAGCTGCAGGCGACCGACGATACACTGTGTCCTCATCAGAACCTAAGAGAGGGTTAACGTGACAAGCTGCACGGAGGTCGTATGTGTCAAAGCCATTCCAGGACCATCCATCCAAAAGACGGTTGAAGCCATCTCAGGACCATCCATCCATAAGACGGTTGAAGCCATCTCAGGACCATCCATCCATAAGACGGTTGAAGCCATTCAAGTACAAGCATCACATATTGGTGAGAAATGGATTTTATTCATGATTATTCTAGTAACTGTCATGTAGAGTATTCTTTTGACCATACACATAGTGACGCACAGTTATGGTCAAATCTGTACCGGCAATGTGAACTTGAGAATACTAAGTTAGATAAAAAGTTTTTTACTGTGAATCGGTTACAGAAAAAGATACAGAATGTATTGGGTATGGTATACACTTACAACTCCATGGTGGGTGGGGCACAGCCATATGCACACACTATCTGCATGGTGACTGACACACCCATAACAACAGGCACGTCCAATACAACAGACACACACGTCACAGATTCAGAAGCAACAGATTGTCCAAATTGTTCGATATTAGCAGAACATATCGAACATCTGGAGGATCAGTTGGAAACAAGAGCAGATTTAATATCAAAGCTACGGAAAGATATTAAATATGTATCTGTTAATACGAGACAGAACACGACAGATGCTTCCCAATCACCTGCATCAGGTTTAGGTTTAGACGTACCGGACGGGCTGGATACGGCCGAGGACGGGACTCTGAATGAGGAGGAACTTCGGAAAAAGAAGTTACATGATAAGGCCGCCCGTCTTAACATTAAAATCCATGACCAATTAATGAAAATCATTAAAGACATACCCAAATATGATGATAAAATGGACGCCTTCCATAATGCGGACATTTTTGAGTCACATTCGGATAAATATAATCTAACAAATGAACAGAGAAACAAGATTTATAGGGTATGGCTTCCCTCCCACATGGCAAAAAGGTTACAAGCAACACCTAGGACTGACGAACACAATGACCTGATCCATGACACAAAGGAAGATAGGCTGAGACAGTTAATTCTCTTTACCACAGGAGAGACTACCCCAACAGTCGAATTGTTAGAAAACCTTAAGACACACATACAGGAGGATCCATTTGTCTTTGTAGTCAAATTTGAACAGGCCTACAGAATGATAATGGAAATCGGATCTGATCAAGACCCGCCTTCCATGATCAAGGCCTTTGTTAAAAAGTTTAAATATTTGGACCCTGCTTCATTCGAAATAGCTTCTAGAATGGAAAGTCTACAAGAGGCCACGTCATTTATTGATAGAATACGTAGACGAATGAAGCAAAATCAGGTAAAATCAAAAATAGCCATGATAGAAGGGACCACTGACACATTAGTATCCCAGGAAAAACAGATCAAAAACAACAAAAGACCGGTGTTGAATTCTAAAAACAAGAATTCAGGGGGGGGTAACAGGAAAAGCACAATTCACTGCTTTTTTTGCGGCCAACCCGGACACCTGAAGTGGGAATGCAAGAAATTCCTGAGGGCGGGAGTTGAGGAAAGGCTGGGTAAGGAAAATGGACTGATGCCAAACACATCCAGTGCACCTCCCCGATCTTCAGCACCTCCACCTTCATACACGCCCACTCGTACTGACAACAGAAATAACCAATCACCATACGCGCCCACTCATACTGACAACAGAAATAACCAATCACCATATGCACCTCTGACCAGACAGATAAGGGAAATGACCATACAGGGATTGGATGGAAGAGGCAAGACACCTGCTGCTCTTCTCCCTTCTCCATCCTCCTGACTAGCAAAGCCGGTCCCCAGGCTCCATCCACTGGAATTTGTCACTCGAGTTTCAATGGATAGCTGTGGTCGACCATTTTTAAAGGTAAATCTTGAAGGTCAGGAAGTAACATTTCTCCTTGATACAGGTGCGCAATTGAGTGTCACAAATGTTTATTTACATTTAAAGCCAGATTCCCCTGTATGTACAATTGTTGGTTTCAGTGGTAAAAATGGAACAAAGGTGACTTTAGCGCAGGATGTTTCTTTGGAAATACCTGGTTTTTTGAAAACGAAAATGGATATTTGGTGTTGTCAGGATACTGAGAATATAATTGGCACTGATTTTATGGAAAAGCATGGCTGGATTATTGATTTGGGTAACAAAACAGTTTGGAAAGATTCTAACGGTTGTAAGGCGGTAGTTATTGATCCAGATGAATATAGTCATGTCGGGACCATTTGTTTGACCGATGTAGTGTCAGCAGATCATTTGTGGCCTGAAACTGGTGGTGATGAAGTATTGACTGAGTTAGTACAGCGATTTCCTTCTTTATGGGCTCAGTACAGGAATGAGGTTGGAACAATGAAGGATGTAGTTGTCAAAATTGAAGGCCGAGATCCGCCTCCACAGCGTCAGTATAAGTTGCCTCCGGAGTCAGTTGCTCCGATGTCGAAGATTATACAGGAATTGTTGGCTCAAGGTGTCATACGTAAGGCAAATTCTGTCTGTAACAATCCATTGTGGTGTGTTCTGAAAAGCGATGGTAGCTATAGGATGTTGTTGGACTTGAGGATGTTCAATAAGTGTACTCCCAATGTAGCACCGATTGTAGCTGATACACATGACATGATGTCGAGATTGGATGCTAAGGCAAGGTATTTCTCAGTATTGGATATCAGTAATGGTTTTTTCAGTATACCGATTGAGCAAAGTTGCCAATATCGATTTGCATTCAACCACCTCGATCAGCAATATGTATGCTGTCGGCTTCCTCAGGGGGCTAGTATGTCGCCAAGTATTTTTCATCAGGCGCTAGCGAACGTTTTGTCGAAGTTTTCTCGTCCGGAATGTTTATTGCAATATGTGGACGATATCTTGTTGAGCACGGAGGATGAGGAGATGCACGTGATCTTGCTTGCAGAATTGTTTGAGCTGCTGCATGATGCAGGTTTAAAACTGAATACCAAAAAGGTCAAGCTGATGCAGACTGATGTCAGGTTTTTAGGAGTTCTGCTAAGTCCAGGTACACGGCGACCCCTACAGGACAGAATAGAGGCAATTGCATCTCTTCCAATTCCAACATCACACAAGGCACGAAGACATTTTTTAGGGCTTGTAAATTACTCAAGGGATTTCATTGAAAATTTTGCTGACAAAGCCAGACCTTTGTATGATCTTTTAAAAGGTGACAATGATGATTATTTTGGTCCCTGGAGTGTTGAACAGGAAAAAGCCTTCACACAATTGAAACATGATCTACAACACGCACCTGCGTTAAGTATGGTGGAAAGGAACGCACCTTTTGCGCTTCAAGCACACACTTCAGAGACAAGTGTCTCTGTGGTTTTGCTGCAGCTGCAAGGGGGGGAATGGAGAATCTTGGGGTACTTCTCTAAGCTTCTCTCACCTGTTGAGAGGGGGTTTGAGGTGTGCGCAAGACACCTGGTGGGAGTGTATTTTGCGATAAAAATCACTCAACACATCATCGGGTTCCAAAAGGTTATTCTCCAAACGCCACATTCCACACTGAAACTTCTCTTTGAGAAAAACATCCCAGGGGTGTCAAATCAGAGATTTGCCCATTGGTTGCTCTCATTGTCTCCAAATCAAATTGAGGTAGATTATAAGGCCAAGTATGTTCTTCCTCAATTGATGCAGTATGAAGGACAAACCCATGATTGCATAGAAACGTTCCATGAACCAAGTCCATCTCTCTTCAGACGACAGTCGGAAGACGCAGATGAACCTGTGTTTGTAGACGGTTCTAGATTTTTTCTGGAAGGACACTATCACACAGGATATGGAATTTTCTATTCCAAGCGAGGACAAGTGGTAAAACACAAGTTACCGAGTCATTTCTCAGCTCAAAGGGCAGAGATAGAAGCGGTAAGAATGGTCCTACAGCTGAATGAAGCTGATGATCAAACTCCAATGGTAATCTACAGTGATAGCTCCTATGTTGTCAGATCCCTAACCGATTACCTGCCTGTTTGGGAAAGGAGAGGCTACGTGGACTCGTCCAACAAAGCCTTGTTGCACCGCGAAACTCTAGAATCAATTTTTGAGATGGCATCTAGGGCCCCAAATAGATTTGCTATAGTGAAAGTCGCTGCACATCAAAGATCTGATGATGAGTTATCTGTAGGTAATGCTACCGCAGATGCTCTAGCCAAAGAAGCTGCCCTGACAGGAGAGGAAGTGTTTGACTCTGAACCTTCTGAGATTTCAGCGGTTCAAAGAACAGACACGTACATACCTTCATTTGCAGAAGAACAGAAAGCCATGGAACCCATAGGGTGGAGGGGCGACATGACTAGAGGGAAGGGAAGGAGTGATGGGGTTAATGGAAACGGGAATGGTTTGTTTATAAGGCAGAGTAAAGGGATTGGTGGGTAGGAGGAGTTCCCTGGAGGAAGAGGTGGGACAGTTGAGGGGTGTAAGTAAAGGACTTTGACTTACCCCCTCTCTCTTGACTTCCGGATATGGAACGATCTGACTGGAGAGGTTCCTATAAGGTGTCAGGACGTCACCTTCTATTTCTCCATGGAGGAGTGGGAGTATTTAGAAGGACACAAAGATCTGTACAAGGACGTCATGATGAAGGTTCCCCAGCCCCTCACATCACCAGACTTCCGGATATGGAACGATCCGGACGTGCGACAGGATGGCTGCTACCCGGGAGCAGCGGATTCATCATGGCAGTGCACGGGCCCCTGGCAGCGCGGTCCCACGTCTTGGCTGCTGGGGGTTAACCCGTTGGCACTTTCCCCTCGCTCCCCTGTCAGCTGCGGGCGGCGTCCCCCCTCCCTCATATCTCAGGTACTTGCCGTGTGCGGGGGGAGCGAGGAGGAGATGCGAGAGCCCCTTCGGGGACCCTCCGCGGTAGGACGTGGGCAGGGCAGTACTCAGCTGCTGCTCCGGCCGCGGGAGGAATCTCCGTCCGGGCCGCGGCAGCCGGGAGGGGGGCGTGGCTTGGCTGCGGCCTACTTCCGGTCCGAGCCGCGGCCTGGATTGCTGGATGCGGCGGCTCCCGGACGGGGAGAGCGCCCGGCGGTGACAGAGGCCAGCTTTACCCCTCGCGGAAGGCGGGGGGGGCCGCGGAGCTGCAGCCAGTTGTGGGTCCGGCACCAGGGCAGGCGGGCCTGGGGCGACGGGTGCCCAGGAAGCGTCGGTGAGTGGGGGTGACGGCAGGGGCCCTGCAGTTCCTGCTTGGTCACCCAGATCAGGTTGCAGCTCCCGGCCGCGGCGGTCCCCCAGGAGGGGGAGGGCCCAGCGGACAGAGGCTTTCATGGGGCCCAGGAGGGCTGGATGCGGCGGCTCCTGGCCAGGAGAGCGCCCGGCGAGGACGGAGGCCAGCGTTACCCCCCCCCCCCCCCCCGCGGGTGGAGGGGGGGGGGCCGGGGGGCTGCAGCCAGCAAGGGGTCCGGCACCAGGGCAGGCGAGCATGGTGCGACGGATGCCCGAGAGGCGTCGGTACGTGGGGGTGACGGCGGGGGCCCTGCGGTCCCCGCCTGGTCACCCAGAGCAGGCGTGCAGCTCCCGGCAGCGGCGGTCTCCCCCAAGGGGGGGAGGGCCCGGCGGACGGATGCCTTCTGGGCCCAGGAGGGCAGGAGGCTGGCGGCTCTGGATGGGAGTCTGCTGGCAGCGGGTCGGGCCACAGGTACCCCCTGTCCTTGCAGGTAGCAAGGGGGGGTCAGGCCAGAAGATAAGGCCCGCGGTGGCAGCCCGTAGGACGGGACGGTTTCCGGGGTTGTCGCCGCGGGACAGAAGATGGAGCTTGGAGGATGGTGCCCACGCGGCGTACCAGGAGGACGGCCGTGGTGGTGGCAGCGCTACGGCGGCGTCTGCATTACATGAGCCAGAGGCGGTCGGCTCCAGCGAGGAGGAGGAGGAAGCAGCGACGGATGAATCAGACGTCCGGATGGCGTGATTTTTATTCCAGGATATGCCGGGTCGCGGTCGGGTGAGACGGCCGTGGATTTGACAGGGCTGGGGGGGGGGCGGCTGCGGACACGGCAGCGCCGAGTGGGTTGGTGTTTTGACCAGGTATGGGGTTTACTGAAGTGGTGTATACGGTTGTGGAGAGTGCGCATGCACCGCCGGCGGCATGGACGGGATCGGTGGTTAGTAGGCGCAGGTGCGGCAGGCAGAGTGAGGGCGCATGAGGCGGCAGGGGAGCATTTTCGGGCAGAGGCGGCAAGGGCTGTGACAGAGTGAGTGGTGAGGAACGAAGAGGGGGATGAGGTGGTGCGTCTGGCTGACAGTGGCCAAGTGTGAGAGGTATGGGTGCTTCAAAGGCCCGCTGGAGGGGCTCACTTGCTGGAGGATGTGAGGGATAAGATTTGAATGGGGAACGTGTAGCAATAGTTTCGCTGCTCCCCCGGGAACAGTTTCACCTGGATTAGGTTAAGCCAAGTGATTCCAGGAAGGATAAGTAGAGGGAGGGGAGCGCCGGTGGAGGCTCACCCTCGTACATTTGCAACGTGGCTGCGGGCATTTGCGTTTTTTGGCAAGGGTATCGGGGGAAGGAATTGGGTAATTGGTTCGGCATGGTTCGGTTATATGGATCCATTTGGGGTGGCTTGTTAGGTCATATGGCGGTTTAGTCTGGCTTCAGTACGCCGAGTAATTTCAGCAAGGGAAGGTGTTGCGTGCCAGTATGCGGTAGGATCATACGGGCACATCCTTATGGCTGCAGTGGATGGCGGCTCCTAGTCAGCCCCCCCCCCCCTTTTTGGGGGGTAGTTGGCTGTTCGGGGCTTGGAACCCCGGCGACACGGACGATGAGGGTTTTTTGGGGGGAATAGAAGGATGGGTGGTGCAGATTTGGCGCGGACGGTTGTCTTAAGCATAAGTGTTGGGTTGTGGTAAGGAACATAGTAATTCTGCGTCATTCTATTTATATTGGTGGATCTTTGCCTCCTTATTGGAAGTTTGCGCTGGGCTAGGGGACACCTGGTGGTTGTCAGTGGAAAGAGGGGTCAGGAAGTGGTGTTGGGCAGGATGGGTGGGCCATTCGGGGCCCTCCTTGTCACGATTGGGTTTCTCTGTTGGGGGGTAGTGCCGGAAATGAGCCGTATATAGATGTATATATTTCGGCTTGTTCAAAACGTATCTTATCTGGAGGAGTCATCGGTGTATGCCTGCTTGGCTCCAGAATTGTCGGCGGTTTATTATGTGTCGTTTGACAGAGGGTGGGATTTGGTAAAGGCGGTGAGCCGGGGAGCATTGATGGCAAAGGCGAATTTGGAGGCGGCATTTAGGTTGTTACTGGTCCACCCTGCTAGCTAGCAGTTCTGGTGCTGCGGTGGGGAGGGGAGTTATTATTATGTTGATCGGTGGGTGCTAATGGGTTGTTGTCCCATTTTATGTTCCTTTGGAGGCGGTTATTTCTTGGTGGAGTGGTTTGTGCGTGGTGTGTCCCAGCTTACACCTCTTATTCATTATAGGTTGATTCTCTTTACATCGGGTTGGCGGGTTGATGATTCGTTGAGGTTGATTGTTTTATTACAGATGGTGGTGGATACTCTTTTGGGCCTGTTGGCGCAGGCGAAGACTGAGGGTCCAACGCCAGTGATACGGTTTGTGGGGATAAAGTTTGATGTTATGGTCAGAGGGGTAGGATTCGTGGGTAATGGTGTGGTCCTATGGGCTGCGATAGAGGCAGTTAGGTCAGCTAAGACGGTGCGGTTTCAGGCGGTGCAGTCTTTGCAGGGGCGGTCGAACCACGGGTGCAGAGTTACGCCGCTGGGGTGCGTGTCTGCTGGACGGCTGGCGATGGCTGCGCCAAGGGTGCAGCCATCGGATCCTTTGTGTGTGGTCACGAGGGAGATCAATGATGATCTGATGGTGTAGGAGGTTTTTTCTTACGGCGATTTAGTGGCCGCGGATTGTGGCTGGGTAAGGTGCTACCTGATGGAACGTAGCTGCGGTACTCGGAGGCAGCGGGTCCAGTTGTTTTCTGGTTGGGCATTGTGGGGTAGCGCTTCCAATCGGTGGTAGTGGTCGGGTGGTGGAGGTTGGCAGTTTTTTCCAAGAGGAAGGTGTGCTGTCATTCTAGCTATCAGTTGGTGGAGAATTCGATTAATAGTTGGTTTGCTAATCCTGGGGCCAAGGGTGGCGTACTTGCGACAGTTGGTTTCTCAATTGGATGTGTTTTAAAAAAAAAAAAAAAAAATGTTATGCGCCAAGGGAATAGCAGCTGCTGTGTTTCCTTCCAGTTCTGCAGGTCTCGGGAGTTGAGGCCGGGTAGCAGACGAGGTGGGCACGGTGTGTCCGGAGGGCTTGTGGAGTCTGGTGTGGCTGTGTTGGGGAGCGGCTCGGTGCCCAGTGACTGAGGTTATTTGGGGCTGATATTCAGAAGTATGGGTGGCGCGGATAACGTTTGGGACAATGAGTGAGGAAGGCCCGGTGGAGTATTTGATGGTGGCGTTGGCAGTGGTGAGTAACGGTTTTCAGGCTGCTAGGCCGGCGTCCGCAGTGGAGCAGAGGGTGGCGGCTGTGGCTGTCTTGTTAAGGATTAGATGTGGAGAGATGTTTTCGCAGGATCTTAGGGCGCGGCAGGCCTTGAAGGGTTTGGTCGTAAGGGTGTGAGGGAGCGGGATACAAGGGTCCGTCTCCGTTGTTTTGTGGCAGCGTTTGGTGAGTGGTTTGTGGCGGCTATGTTCATCTGAGCACGAGCGGGTTTTTGTTTCCCTTGTCCAAAACGGTTTGTGTTAGCCTTTTGGGGGGCTTTGAGATTGTGGGGTTGGTCAGCCCATCTACGGTCAAGAGCGGAGGTTGGATGTTGGAGGATGTGTCCGAGGTGGTGCAGTGGGTTGAGCGCCGGCTTTGTCGCTCACCGAATTAGATTAGGCGGGTGGTGAAGGTTGGTGTTGTTATACGCGGTCCCGGGTGCGGAATTATGTTGTGAGGGCGCCCAGGCTCATTATTGTGTCGCGTTTGTTAAGGTACCATTTTGTGGCAGTGCTGCAGACTTGATTGCAGGTGGCGGGGGTGGGCGCCCGGAATACTATGGGTCGTATTCCTTCTGGATTGGGCTGCCACGGAGGCCCCTCGGTGGGCTCAGAAAAGGGGTTGTGAGAAGTATTGGGAGGTGGGAGTCCTCTTGTTTCGGTGTTACGTTTGGCCTCAGTTGTTATCGGGTTAAGGCAATGGGGGCATTTGAGTCTTTTGGGAGTGGAATGGGTTGGCGTAACAGGTTGGTGTTATCTGTGGGTTTATAACCCCTGGGTTTTTGTGGTGAGGGTGTGCCTCATTTGGATATTTGGGCATTCGTTGGTTCTCGGGGCCACGACGGTCTGAGGCTCGCCTGAATGTTGCCAGTTGGGTCTGGACGGGTCGATGGTACTGGTCCAGTAAATTGGAGGCAGCGATTTGGTATCTCAAGAAGTTATTTATGAATGTTCTTAAAAAAAAAAAAAAATTGTTGGTTGTTGCATTGTGTAAGACATACCTGAGCTTAATCGTGGGGTAGGTTTGATAGTGTGACCAGGTTGGAATGGCGTGTGGCTCGTGCGATAGGCAGTATCAATCGAGCCTTATTGGGGGGGCGGCGCCAAAAGTTGGTGGCGCTGAACTGGTGGTTTTGGGGATGCGATGGGGGTGCATCTTCACGTGCTTGGTGCTGTTTTGTGGACGCTGGGATTGCGTGGAGGTGTGGTACAAGCTTTTGGTGTGTGGCGGGTCCAGGCCACGTAAGGAGTCACGTGCCCTGTCCTGTGGCGGGGGGTAGGTCTGGTCCAGAGGCGGTTGAAGGCAATGGTAACTGGACAGAGAGACACCATCTTGGTATGGTGGCTCCAGGTTCCGGGATGTTGCAGGCACGGGGTTCTGCAAAGTTGGGGGGTTAATCCGTAGGTGATTAATACCTCATCTCTGGGTCGGTGTGTTGCGGCCAGGGATACTGGGGTGAGAAGTGGTTCCTGGACTGGGCCTACTCAGGGTTGTATATTTACTGTATTGGTTACTGTGTTACCTATTGTTATTTGTTGGGGTCGCCCGTTGGACGGCGCCCCCTTGTGTTAGTATGTAAATAATAGGTAATAAAGGCTGCTGTGGCCAATTTTAAACCAAGTCACATGCAGTTCGTGTATTATTTACAGATGGTATTGGTGGGTAACACACATACAGCACGACTGGAGAATCCTTCCTCAATGGTCAAGAAAGCCATGGAACCCATAGGGTGGAGGGGCGACATGACTAGAGGGAAGGGAAGGAGTGATGGGGTTAATGGAAACGGGAATGGTTTGTTTATAAGGCAGAGTAAAGGGATTGGTGGGTAGGAGGAGTTCCCTGGAGGAAGAGGTGGGACAGTTGAGGGGTGTAAGTAAAGGACTTTGACTTACCCCCTCTCTCTTGACTTCCGGATATGGAACGATCCCCGCCCACCCTCCCTTGTGTTTAATGCCGAGGGGAATTTGGTCTGGGTTGTTTCTTTGTCACAGCAGCGGGGGGTAGGTCTGGTCCAGAGGCGGTTGAAGGCAATGGTAACTGGACAGAGAGACACCATCTTGGTATGGTGGCTCCAGGTTCCGGGATGTTGCAGGCACGGGGTTCTGCAAAGTTGGGGGGTTAATCCGTAGGTGATTAATACCTCATCTCTGGGTCGGTGTGTTGCGGCCAGGGATACTGGGGTGAGAAGTGGTTCCTGGACTGGGCCTACTCAGGGTTGTATATTTACTGTATTGGTTACTGTGTTACCTATTGTTATTTGTTG
Source organism: Anomaloglossus baeobatrachus (assembly GCF_048569485.1). Taxonomy (NCBI): domain Eukaryota; kingdom Metazoa; phylum Chordata; class Amphibia; order Anura; family Aromobatidae; genus Anomaloglossus; species Anomaloglossus baeobatrachus. The sequence goes on along the minus strand of NC_134360.1, from coordinate 27,434,432 downwards.
GGGTCGCCCGTTGGACGGCGCCCCCTTGTGTTAGTATGTAAATAATAGGTAATAAAGGCTGCTGTGGCCAATTTTAAACCAAGTCACATGCAGTTCGTGTATTATTTACAGATGGTATTGGTGGGTAACACACATACAGCACGACTGGAGAATCCTTCCTCAATGGTCAAGAGAAAAGATCCTTCTCTTGTCATTTTTCTGGATGATCCAAAACCTCCTTTCATCTGTGAAAATGGGGTTTTGTGTCACAATTCAAATGGAGAATTGCGTCCAGTTGTACCAAAACATCTACAGGTAGAATTCACTCGATACAACCATGAGAGTTTAGGTCACTTGGGACAACAGAAATTGTTAGTCATTCTCAAGGAGAAATTTTATTGGGAAAAAATGGACGAAACAGTTCAAAGTGTTGTACTATCATGTCTCATTTGTGCCCAAATAAATCCAAGACCTAAAGGACAGAAGCCACCACTTCTACGGATCGCACCTGCAGATGGTCCATGGTCTACACTGCAGATAGACTATATTGGTCCTTTACCCTCAGGTAAACATGGTCTCAGGTATGCATTGATTGTGGTAGATGTGTTCTCAAAATGGGTAGAAATATTACCTGTTAGGAAAGATGATGCTTTGTCCACAGCAAGGGAATTGGTACAACATGTCTTTTGTACTTGGGGGATCCCAAGGATGATTACCTCCGATCGAGGTAGCCACTTCACAGGTAAAATCATGCAAACTGCTTGTGCTATTCTAGGGGCGCGACAGCAATTTCATGTCCCCTATCATCCACAATCTGCGGGAATTGTGGAAAGAATGAATAGGACAATCAAGTCCAGAATTGCAAAGATGCTTTTGGACAAAGGTAACACTTGGGTTGACAAGGTTCCTTTCATACTGATGAGTATAAGAGGTTCAATCTCTTCTACAACTCAATTCACTCCGTTTGAGTTGATGACGGGAAGAAAAATGCCATTGTGGTTCCCACATGAGCCATTTTTATCCACTCCACAAAAAGATGCTATCTCAAGGTCCCAATGGTTGAGATCGCTACAGGAGAACCTGAAAGCGATTCTGCCATATGCGGCATCAAGAATGCAGAAAATGGAGCCACCCTATGAGTCCAAATTCAAGAAAGGTGCTCTAGTGATGATCAAAACCTTTCGCAAGAGTGGTCCATGGGAGTGTAATTGGGAAGGTCCTTTTGAAGTCCTTGAGACTATGGGACAAGTCATGATTCTTGTGCACCGAGTGTCAAATGTGGTAAAAAAGACCCGGAAAACACAAAAAGTGTGGGTTCACGTTGACCAGTGCAAAATATTTGTGACAAAATAATGATACTGCATTTCTTTCCAGGAAGAAATGGATTCCTATACGAACTGGAATAAAGAACCTAAAGACTGTGAAGGAAAGATGACATCAAGCCTTCTGGAGAAAGAACATCTTCCCAAGCTCAAGACAAGCTTCTATGTGATGGGATCTACGTTCCTGCTGCTTTGCTTTATTTTCGTCATTGTTTACATGTTACATCAAGGAACAATCGCCAATGATGTGAATGAACAGACTAGAGAGATTCAACATTCTCGAAGACCAAGAGGATCAGATACACGGAACTTACTGACAGAGGACATCACGGACAATTCTGTGGAGATAACAGGAAATATCTGCATGGGATATGGAACAAAATGTTGCATTGAATTACATTTCATACACGACACAGACATAATATTACATGCTATTGCAGGACCTAAAACTAGATTCACACAATTACAAGGAGAATATGTACACAATAATAAAACTGGTACATGGGAATGTTCTCCTACAGATGTACTATACTGGAACATAGAGATCAGAGGTGATGAACCTGCTGTATGGTCCGGTGATATTACAAATGACATGATTGCAAGGGGAAAGTTTGGAAGATCCAAAACAGAAATTTTGTTAAAAACTCAGGTTTTTGGGAAAATTCTGGATCCTTCTTTTCTCTCCATCACAGAAGGAGATAAAGATTGGGTCAAAACATGGAATTTCCAGATAACAGGGGAACCTGTGCAAGTTCAGGTATCTGTAGTGTTTACCGTTACTAACACTATAGTTCCGGAAATAAGGGTTTCACCACAGACAGTACATAACAAAGTAAATACATTACCCATAATGTTAAATTGTAACACAAGGTTGAAATTGCCTTCTGAGTCTTTGTTGACATGGACCAAAAATTCATCGTTTTTGGGAAGTTTTTTAAACAGTCCAACTAATGTCATTCACAGAGGTCAGATTGGTAATATCAGGTGGATGGATGATAATTTCATTTTTTCCATAGAGAATCCATCTTCCAGGGACTCTGGAATTTACCAGTGTTGCGTTGAAACAAAGACACATTACAGACATTGTAAAGACGTTAGTGTGAATATTTGGTCAGCAGCAGATAGTGCATGCACAGACACGAGGTTCATGCCGTCTACTCCTTTCCAAATTAATCAATTTCAGTCCAAGTCCTTATTAAGGGATGGAGAATTTATGACAATGGTATGGACTTTCAATATGTCTCATTGGAAGATCTCTACCAGGTTTCCTCAGTGTCAATCACATCTCATAAACATGGAGATGGGGATAGAACAGTGGTTTGGGAAAAGAACAGCTCAGACTAGGAGTAAGAGAGGAGTGTTAGAAGGAATTCTGGGAGGAATTGGGACAGTGGGAAGTCTGACTAATGCCATGAATATACAGACACTTAAGTCAGATTTGGATAATATTGGTTTTATTGGAGGAAAAGGTGTAAAGGTTCAGAAGAGTCTGAATCAACTTCTTGAAAAGATGGTAATGAATACAGCTGCTGTACTAGGCTCTTCCGTGTCACATCTACAGGATGCTACATTAGCTCTCGTGGAAAGCACACACGAAACACAAGTAGCTAAAGCGTGCCTGGAGATACAGGTAGAGTACTCTTCTAATTTAAAGTTGATTGCACAAGCTTTACAGAGTGGAATTACTCCACTGGGAATACTGCGAAATTTACCTGTAGAGTATGATTTTGCATTGAATCATACGGATTTGTGGGTAAATAAGTGGTTAGGATGTGAACGAAACATTTGTGTTGGCACATCACTAATCCCGGTGATTGGAAGAGAAGGAACTATTGTTCCTGTTACAGTTTTGGGTATACCTGTGAGCAACACACAACAAGTGTTCTATCAACTGCAGTACACAGATTTTGCATTTGATGGAGTGAACACTGAACAAGTAGACATTTCTTCATGTTTGCATTTTGTTTCTAAGGTGATGTGTTTACCTGGACAGGATAAGGTGATTTATCATTCATGTTTTCATAATCATTCTTCTTGTCATGCGAGAATAGAGACTGTACAGACACTACATGATCTGGTGACTCCAGTAAGTCCAACTAAGATATGTTTTCAGGTCATGTCTGAGACAGAGAAGGTTTCTGTTTTCTATTCTGCTTGTGTACATAAGGAAAACCTACCTATGGGTTTGTATTGTATAGAAGGAGATGTGAGATCTCTTTCAAAGAAGGAAGGAAGTTTTAATATCACTTCTATAGGAAAGAGAAACTTAACGGCATTTCCGATACAATTCAATTTATCACAGATAAATGATTTTCCTTGGGATATGTGGACAAGTGAAATAAAGAAAGACAAGGGTTTGTTAGATTTATTAACGAAACAGTTAAAGGAAGCAGAAATTATATTCAGACATGAACAAGGTGAATTAAGTGATATTGAACACGAATGGAATGGAATGTCAGGTAGAACTTGGTGGAAGAGTTTTAGTAAATCTGTACATTCCTGGTCTCAGTCATCTTTTCAGTCAGCGGTTGGTAATGTTTTATTTAATCCCATCATAATCATATTTTTATTAGTTTTGATGTGTATTATATATCAAGTTTTTGTGATGTGTAGAATTCAGAAGATATATAGGAACATAAAAATAGAAATGAAAAAGGAAGATAACATTCTTAGAGGAATGTTAAATTGCAAGATGACTTTTTGACAGAAAGTTGCAGATTGGTTTATCAAGTCAAATATTGGTCTAGAATTTCCAACAAGAATGTATGTGATACGAATGATGACACGATTGAGTTAGGGTTTCCCGGGGTTCATCAAACTGCCATATAAGGGGGGACTGTAAAATAGTGAGTTTATGGAGATTGATTCATAGACTGGATTACATATATTCATAAATATATGTATATTTCCCCATCCCTTTAAGGATGCCTGTGAGTTGGAAAATGCTAACCAAGGGTTTTGACATTGTAGAACCTAAGTCATCTGCTAGTTGTTCATCAAAGCCATCTGACATTGTTTGTCAAAGTTGTCGCCGTATACCCATTATTTAACAGTAACTAGTGATGAGTGGGCACTACCATGCTCGGGTGCTCAGTACTCGTAACTAGTGATGAGCGGGCACTACCATGCTCGGTACACGTAACTAATGATGAGTGGGCACTACCATGCTCGGGTGCTCAGTACTCGTAACTAGTGATGAGCGGGCACTACCATGCTCAGTACTGGTAACTAGTGATGAGCGGGCACTACCATGCTCAGGTGCTCAGTACTGGTAACTAGTGATGAGCGGGCACTACCATGCTCAGGTGCTCAGTACTTGTAACTAGTGATGAGTGAGCACTACCATGCTCAGGTGCTTAGTACTGGTAACTAGTGATGAGCAGGCACTACCATGCTCAGGTGCTCAGTACTTGTAACTAGTGATGAGCGGGCACTACCATGCTCAGGTGCTCAGTTCTTGTAACTAGTGATGAGCGGGCACTACTATGCTCAGGTGCTCAGTACTGGTAACTAGTGATGAGCGGGCACTACCATGCTCAGGTGCTCAGTACTGGTAACTAGGGATGAGTGGGCACTACCATGCTCAGGTGCTCAGTACTGGTAACTAGTGATGAGCGGGCACTACCATGCTCAGGTTCTCTGTACTCGTAACTAGTGATGAACGGGCACTACCATGCTCGGGTGCTCAGTACTTGTAACTAGTGATGAACGGGCACTACCATGCTCGGGTGCTCAGTACTTGTAACTAGTGATGAGCGGGCACTGCCATGCTCGGGTGCTCTGTACTCGTAACTAGTGATGAGTGGGCACTGCCATGCTCGGGTGCTCAGTACTCGTAACCAGTGATGAGCGGGCACTACCATGGTCAGGTGCTCTGTACTCGTAACTAGTGATGAGCGGGCACTACCATGCTCGGGTGCTCAGTACTGGTAACTAGTGATGAGCGGGCACTACCATGCTCAGGTGCTCAGTACTTGTAACTAGTGATGAGCGGGCACTACCATGCTCAGGTGCTCAGTACTTGTAACTAGTGATGAGCGGGCACTACCATGCTCAGGTGCTCAGTTCTTGTAACTAGTGATGAGCGGGCACTACCATGCTCAGGTGCTCAGTACTTGTAACTAGTGATGAGCGGGCACTACCATGCTCGGGTGCTCAGTACTGGTAACTAGTGATGAGCGGGCACTACCATGCTCGGGTGCTCAGTACTTGTAACTAGTGATGAGCGGGCACTACCATGCTCAGGTGCTCAGTTCTTGTAACTAGTGATGAGCGGGCACTACTATGCTCAGGTGCTCAGTACTGGTAACTAGTGATGAGCGGGCACTACCATGCTCAGGTGCTCAGTACTGGTAACTAGTGATGAGTGGGCACTACCATGCTCAGGTGCTCAGTACTGGTAACTAGTGATGAGCGGGCACTACCATGCTCGGGTGCTCAGTACTCGTAACTAGTGATGAGCAGGCACTACCATGCTCGGGTGCTCAGTACTGGTAACTAGTGATGAGCGGGCACTACCATGCTCGGGTGCTCAGTACTCGTAACTAGTGATGAGCGGGCACTACCATGCTCGGGTGCTCAGTACTCGTAACTAGTGATGAGCAGGCACTACCATGCTCGGGTGCTCAGTACTGGTAACTAGTGATGAGCGGGCACTACCATGCTCGAGTGCTCAGTACTCGTAACTAGTGATGAGCGGGCACTACCATGCTCAGGTGCTCAGTACTGGTACTAGTGATGAGCGGGCACTACCATGCTCGTAAGCCAATGGAAGTCAAAGGGACTTTTCCGTAAAAATGCTCAAGTCCCCCATTGACTTCCATTATACTCTGTTCACAAGTCGAGCCCATCAGAGCATCCAGACTGCTTGTTTTTGGGCAAATTAGAAAACAGCCAGTAAATTAAATTTGATGTGAATTGAAAGGAATTTATTATGACCCAAGGTCTCCAATGCATAATAAAAGGAGGGCAGATAAAAGGTTAAAAAAACCCTATATAAATAACCCATCACTCTCATTCCCGTCACATATCCAGTCGTTGTCGTCTCCCAGGTCCCATTAGTGCCTTCACTTTCTCCGCCGGTCTTAAAATTTACCTTCGGATCTTCTGGCGCTGACATGTATCAATAACATGCATCACCGAAGAGTCACATGGGGCACAATAGTCTTCATTGGTGTCGGTGATGTCAGTCAAGCCCCACAGGATCACTACTTGGCAGTGGAAGATGTGAAAACTGATGCGGAGACCGGTAGGAGCCACTGAAAGGCCGGTGGAGATCTGTGGCAGAAGGTAAGCCAATCAACACAAAAAAGAACCTAGCAAAATGGCCACCAGTTTGGTGGATTTGTGCAAATCAAGTCCTAAAAAAAAATTGTAACAAATCTGATTTGTCCTAATCAATTCCATCATCTTTATTCAACTGGGTCAATCATACAAAACCCCAAAAAGCCCCATTACGAGAGGATTGACCATGCCGTAATTCTTCTCGGATGGGGATAGGAGATCAGATATAACCAATCACACATTCTTCCCTTGAGTTCTATTATGAGTGGAGGTCACTCTACGGATGGGGGAGTAATGGTCACTCTACTGATGGGGATTGGGGGAGTAATTCACCCTATGATCCGTCTTCTTCACGTTTCCATCCATGTATAATTTTGGATTCTTCCGGCGGAGATTTTCTATTTCGTTTTCAGCGTCAGGTCGCGAAAAATGGTTCACGTGGATGCATAATGTGAAAAGCCGGAACACTCCTGAAAATGATTTCTTATAATACTTGGTGTCTACTGATGTGGACGGTGTCTATATTGACCTCATACCGGATATAGACAAGCAATTTAAAGAGCTGTTGCTGGAAGGCCGGGAGCTAAAATGTCAGGAGATGGAAAGGCTAATGGTCCAACAACAAAAACTAAATACATTTTGTGGTGGAGCCGACGAGTAGGGTAAATTTCCTCAATTTTCGGCCGAAAGCCTTTTTGAGCATTTCGGAATTAGGCTTAATATGTTCACTTGGGACGCAGCGCATGTCGATGATGCCCAACGGAAGTGACTGTATGAGCCAAAAGATCTGCAGAGTAAAGAGAGACTGAAGGAAGGGATAGGCGATTGCCAGGGCAAGTATGGCTACAGAGTTTTGGACACACTTGGCAGACTGTCATGGTGACGTTGGGCACTGTTCAGATTGCAGATTCTTACACTACAGCCAATCGTTTTTCTGCTGTCTGGGATCAACACAGGCAGACTCAGGCGTCGACTTGCTGTGTGCTGATTCATAGGTAGGCTAGCAAGACATAAATCTCTGCTGGTAGGTCTGCTCCTTTTGTCACACGTTGTAGGAAGACCTATCACATCTGCTCTCTTCCTATTTATGCTGGTGGAAACGTTTCTCCTATGCCAGCTATAGTTTATTCTGTGTTGATCTGTGAGGGGTGGTGTCCCTGATCTACTAGTGAAAGTTTTGCACATTGCTTGGTGTGGTTTTCCCTTGTTTTGCAGCTTCCTTATTGGTCTTATTTTTTGTCTTTAACATTGTGTGTGTGTGTGCTGGGTGACAGAGTTTTGGTTTTCGCTGTCTATTTCTGTGGGTTTCATCCCACTCCTGTCCTGTCCCTCCCTAGGTAATAGGAGGATTCAGCTCAAGACTGGTCAGGAGCAGGAACAGGAAGGAGACTCAGGCCTGTCCACCATAAGAAGTATCCCTGACATTAGAGATAGCATAAGGCCCTCAAGCTTGAGGGTGAGCTTAGGATCCCGGATTCCCTGCTCTCCTATAGTCATCGAGACAGTTTCCAGCCCTAGAAAAAAATCTAGCAAAATGGTGGCTAATTTTGTGATCAATTTGATTAGTTAATAACAGATTCACTCATCTCTAATGAATATCTATGCCACCACTGAACTTTCGAAGCAGAGGCAGCAGGGGCCCCAAAAGTTCTCAAAAGACCAATGCTAGTAAAGACTTGCAATATTGGGGGCCTTGTTGAAGTTTTTGTATTGCGGCCCATGATCTACAAGCTACACCACTGAATGGCAGTCTGGTAGGGACTACACACTGCACAGTTTATATGTTTGTGGTCTAACCATGAAGACACATAGGACTGCACAGGAGCTCTAGATACAAATATTGTAGGATATTTTAGGCGGACACAGTTTGCAAATGTGCTACTTATCCTGCCACTCTAATGCGCTTGAACTTGGCCGCGCGGCTTGGCTGACTGCCATTACCCCTAGGCCGAATCCGATCACCTAGTTGGCTTGCCAATTCGAGAGCCCCGACAGTGGACCAATCAAAAGGGCTAGATAAGCAGCCAGAGTTCTCTGGGATAAAAGGGTTATGACCTTTCAATATTGCATAGGTAGGGGTCTCATTATTAGCACACCCTCCGATCAGGTGTTTGAAGAGGTTGTAGCACCTGCCCGAGACGTGTAGCCTTTCCAATATTTGCATCAGATTAAAGGCTGATTCATTTTTGCCCACAAGCATACTTTTTTTTAGTGGCTTTGCCCCATTAAATTGAATAGGACAACATTAACACTTTACATCACTGTTGTGATCTTTAAACAATCAAATCGGAGGAGGTTCCAATAGTCGGACTTTTGGTTTCGACTTAGCGCGAGTCGATCCAAAGCTCACCTTGCTATAGGTTCTAACTAGAGATGAGCGAACCCGAGGTTCGGTGTTCATACTGAACACAGACCAAAAACAACAAAGTTTGGGTTCAGAGTTTGGGTGCTTTATGTATGTAAATCCCTTGTGCGAGCGTCACTTTGCTCCGGTACATTCGGTGCTCAGCCCAGTGGAAGCCGCTTGTAGTGTTTGAACAGCTCACACTGGGGGTAAAAGCATGATCAGATGTAATGTGAACCCCATTTTTGGGGAGAAAACACCACCCACCCGCCCTCAGAAGTGGTTATGGCTGGCTGCATTTCAGCAGAGACCCAAACTGACCAATGAGTGACTTCCATTGAGTTTCAGGTCAAGTCCGATGCCCAAAGCGAAGTTTATCCAAGTTTTCCTGCATTGGCCAAACCGAACATCCATGGATCTGCTCACCTCTAGTTCTAACCTATCGCTCCACCAAACTTTGTTCTTGGACTCCAAATTTATCTTAATACGGGTCAGTGTTTGGTTCTGACCTTAACTCCATTGATTATTTTATTCAGAAGTCTCCAACAAGCAGCTTCTCTGCAGACACAACCTGGGAACCCCTGCAGCAAAATATAGATCCCTAAAGTGAGATTGAAGGCTGAAAAGTTTAAAACAAAAACAAACCAAAAGACAAAACTTCTTAGAAAAATATATAATATTCTATCTATCTATCTATCTATATATACACACACATACACACACACACATTATATATATTTTCATATATATAATATATATGTGCATGTGTGTATATGTATGTATATGTGTGTGTATATATATGTGTGTTTGTATATATATATATACATACACGTGTATGTATGTATGTATGTATGTATGTATGTATGTATGTATGTATGTATGTATGTATGTATGTATGTATATATATATATATATATATATATATATATATATATATATATATATATAAAATATGTGTGTGTGCGTATAGTGTGTGTATATATATATAACATCTATACATACAAAAAAAAATTTGCCCATGACATTTCTGACCATGAAAGCCCATTTTCAGCTGCATTATGCTACAATTTGTGCACCGGAGCACTAAAGATGGTGGACACACCTTTAAAAGAGGACCAACCACTAGGATTTTCTTACATAGAGTAAACCTAGTTCTATACTGGCGCTATCACGCGGATTCTATACATACCTTTAGTTGCGAGATTGGATGTATACTTTCTGAAATACAGGCAAGTAAAGATTGTGAAAGGCACTGTTATTTGATTGATAGGTGCTACAGAATATCTAATAGGTGGGTTGGGTTTTGCTACTTATTCCCACCCCTGTCTGCTGCCTGTCCTTTCTCCCTCTGTTTCTGTTATTACAGGGGGAGGGAGGAAGGGAGCAAGGACAGGGGGGAGGAAGGACAGGCAGCAGACAGGGGCGGGAAACACTAGCAAAATCCAACCCACCTATTCTGTTGCACCTATCAATCAAATAACAGTGCATTTCATAAACTTTACTTGCCTGTATTTCAGAAAGTGTACATCCGACCTCACAACTAAAGGTATGTATAGAATCAGCATGATAGTGCCAGTATAGCACTGGCTTTAGTTTATATAGGAAAATCCTGGTGGCTGGTCGTCTTTAAGCAATTTATCCTGCCTGCTTTTCCAATAACTATTCTGCATACATCCAATTTAGTCTACATCTTGGACGGGTTCTCAGCGACTTCTTAAGATTTTCAACTAAAGTGATAATAACTCCTCACCTGTGACCGAGCATCTTCTGGAAGTATAAATAAGAGAGATCAGTTCGGTGATCAAATATGGTGTTTTTATAAAGCCGGCAACTACCTATCACTTCCTAATAAAAAGCTAAGCTGAAAAAAGAGTAGAAATTGTTGCAATAGATGGAATTGCCGGTTTTCTACATTTACAGCGAGGAACATAAAAGGGCAGGAATATAGAACCTCTGACAGCGTATGAAAGTTTTATTAAGTTTTCACGTAATAACCGTGAGACACAAGATGATGGCAGAAGAGTTCGGTTTTCATTACGTTCTAGTAATAGTATGTCCGGGAGAAATCTTTTCTTAAATAGAATTTTGTTATTGAGATTTTAGGCCAACAAGAAAAGAAACAAAAATATATTGGGGCACCGTAAAAAAAATAAAAAATAAAATGAAATATTCAACTGTTTGAGTAGTGGTTCGAATAGAATACACTGTTTTACAGTGCACCCCACCGGTGATTAATAGGGATGATGGAATGTGCTAAGGAATTGCTGTTTGTAACCCTAAGGATGATATGTACACACAGTGCCGAAACTAGAGTCCAATGGGCCCCGATGCAAGGTTTGAGCCACGCCCTTCTCCCCATTTGGGCCATTGTAGCATTCAAAATCCTTTAGAGACGTACAAGTTTCCCCCAATCCTCTTAATTGTGTAGTAATGATCCCCATCCTGTACTAATGTCCCCCCCATCCTGGGCCACTTCTTGGTAAATATATCCCACATCCTGGTATTTTTAGTTTCATCATGTCCCCATCCTGGTATATGTCCTCATTATGTCCCCATCCTGGTACATGTCCCCATCCTGGTATATGTCCCCATCCTGGTATATGTCCCCATTCTGTCCCCATCCTGGTACATGTCCCCATCCTGGTATATGTCCTCATTATGTCCCCATCCTGGTACATGTCCCCATCCTGGTATATGTCCTCATTATGTCCCCATCCTGGTACATCTCCCCATCCTGGCCGCATGCTTGTATATAGCCCCATCCTGGTATATGTCCCAATCATGTACCCATCCTGGTATATAGCCCCATACGTATATAAAAAAAAAACCCCACTAAACGATTACACTCACCTTCCTGCCACTTAACCGGTGTCCTCATCCAACACCGGCATACTGGCAGCTGACCAGCATGTAAGAGTGCAGTGCATGATATCACGGTCATGCGCGCCCACTTATAGCGTGGTCAGCTGTGTCAGAATATACACTGCTCCCCATGCCAAGGATTATGAGTGTGGGGAGTGTGTGAATATTCATAGCCTTAATTGGAGGCCAGTATATCTCAGAACGGGGACCAGGCAGGTCTCTGTGCTGCTATTTTGTATTTCAGCTGGATGTGCGCCCTCGGATGCACATCCAGCTGAAACAGGTGCTGGGGTAGGCGGGCCCCCTGCACCCCTGGGCCCGGTCACAAACTTTGCAACTGCGATTGTTACGCCACTATGTACAAACTGTAATATGAAAACCTACAAACTGTTACCAAACATGTGGCGAGTAGTGTGCACACTGGGCTGCAGTTCAGTACTAGCTAAAGTGAGGTCCAGTTCAAATAGTAGTCATCTACCAATGCGATAGTGGTGAATAAAAAAAAATAAATAAACACATGGCAAGAATGAGCAAAGGGCTAAGCCAGTAGAAAAGGAATATAATTTAAAGGAAAATTAACAGAAGGAAAGTCAAGAGGTCAGAATCCATGTGTAGATATATAGGACACACACAAGAGACAAATTAGTTAATGAGCAAAGCTGGGTCATACAAGCTAATAAGCAACAGACTAGAGTAAATACTAAACTGAACTGACATCCAGGCACGTTGTGAATGAACTGACTTGGTATATATCAGGCTTTCATTCCTTTATCATTGAGGGAGCCAATGAAAGGTATTGCCATAAGGCAGCAGAGCACAGCGCAGAAGGGATGACTGTGGCACAACTAGGTTAGTGCAGTTCTAAAGTAATCATCTGCTGTAGTGATAGTGGTTATAGTAGTGATGGAGAGCGCCAGGTCTGGGCCACATGGGCACCACTCTCCTTCTCCAAGCCTACGCCATGTGGGGATGCTGTTCCGGCGGGGTTCAAGACACTTGCTGCTTTGGCCCGGTGTCCATCACCCCTGCTGCCAGCCATCGACACCGTCTGGTAGTGAGACACGCAACACCAGAGTTCACTTGGCCAACCAGTCTTGTTAACTTTATTCTTCACACCTTTATGGCAGACGTGGCCTCCCTTTCTCCCTCCGTGGGGTATTATTCTTTGTTCTCTCCCCCCGTTATATCGGACCTGGTCCTCAATACTCCAGAGTCTGTGCTCCCTTACCCTCATACTACACACCGGTCAGTTTCTGGGCTCCGGCGGCTTCTCTAGCCAGACGACTGGTGGCCCGCTGAGGTAAGCTATAGGGTCCAGCCCTCCAGAGGTTACCTTGGGGTTCCCTGACTGGCCCTCACACAGAGGTCACGTGCTCTCACTTCTGAACCCACTTCTAGACCACCCTCCTCTAGAGCTCCCTGACCTTGCCACTCATCCCTTTCACTACCTTAACCCTATCTTCTCTAATATCTATTCTAAAACTCACTCTACCGCTACTAGTTACGAGTACAGAGCACCCGAGCATGGTAGTGCCCGCTCATCACTAGTTACGAGTACAGAGCACCCGAGCATGGTAGTGCCCACTCATCACTAGTTACCAGTACTGAGCACCCGAGCATGGTAGTGCCCGCTCATCACTAGTTACGAGTACTGAGCACCCGAGCATGGTAGTTCCCGCTCATCACTAGTTACGAGTAGTGAGCACCCGAGCATGGTAGTGCCCGCTCATCACTAGTTACCAGTACTGAGCACCCGAGCATGGTAGTGCCCGCTCATCACTAGTTACGAGTACTGAGCACCTGAGTATGGTATTGCTCGCTCATCACTAGTTACGAGTACAGAGCACCCGAGCATGGTAGTGCCCGCTCATCACTAGTTACGAGTACTGAGCACCCGAGCATGGTAGTGCCCGCTCATCACTAGTTACGAGTACTGAGCACCCGAGCATGGTAGTGCCCGCTCATCACTAGTTACGAGTACTGAGCACCCGAGCATGGTAGTGCCCGCTCATCACTAGTTACGAGTACTGAGCACCCGAGCATGGTAGTGCCCGCTCATCACTAGTTACCAGTACTGAGCACCCGAGCATGGTAGTGTCCGCTCATCACTAGTTACCAGTACAGAGCACCCGAGCATGGTAGTGCCCACTCATCCCTAGTTACGAGTACAAAGCACCCGAGCATGGTAGTGCCCGCTCATCACTAGTTTCATAGTTTCATAGTTTTTAAGGTTGAAGGGAGACTCTAAGTCCATCTAGTTCAACCCGTAGCCTAACATGTTGATCCAGAGGAAGGCAAAAAAAAACCCAATGTGTCAAATAAGCTCCAATGGGGGAAAAAATTCCTTCCTGCCTCCACATCCGGCAATCAGACTAGTTCCCTGGATCAACACCCGGTCATAAAATCTAATATACATAACTGGTAATATTACAGTTTTCAAGAAAGGCGTCCAGGCTCTGCTTAAATGTTAGTAGTGAATCACTCATTACAACACCATGCGGCAGAGAGTTCCATAGTCTCACTGCTCGTACAGTAAAGAATCCTCGTCTGTGATTATGATTAAACCTTCTTTCCTCGAGACGTAGTGGATGCCCCCGTGTTCCAGTCGCAGGCCTAGGTGTAACGAGATCTTTGGAAAGGTCTCTGTACTGTCCCCTCATATATTTATACATTGTGATTACATCCCCCCTAAGCCTTTGTTTTTCCAAACTTAATAACCCCAAGTTTAATAACCTGTCTTGGTGTTGCAGCCCACCCATTCCTCTAATAATCTTGGTCGCTCTTCTATCTACCTGTAAGATTATGCTATTTATAACCTTCTATACTTTTGCTAACAAGAAAAGCCTCCATTCCTCTCTTACATTCATTCAGTGAGTGGCCATCACCACTTCCTCAGGAGGAGAGTTCCAGAGCCTCACTGCTCTTACCGTGAAGAACCCTCTTCTATGCTGATGTAGGAATTTTCTTTCCTCCAATCGAAGAGAATGCCCCCTTGTTCTTGTCATAGTCCTTGGTACAAACAGATCATGGGAGAGATCTCTGTATGGCCCTCTGATATATTTGTACATATTTATTAGGTCTCCCCTAAGTCTTCTCTTTTCTAGAGTAAATAGACCTAATTTTGATAACCTTTCCGTGTATTGTAATGCACCCACTCCATTTATTATTTTAGCAGCCCGCCTCTGAACCCTTTCAAGTTCAGTAATGTCTTTCTTGAGAATACTCCAAGTGTGGTCTGACGAGTGATTTGTACAGAGGGAGAAGTTCCAGTACTTACCAGTACCTAGTAGTTACCAGTACTGAGCACCTGAGCATGGTAGTGCCCGCTCATCACTAGTTACGAGTACAAAGCACCCGAGCATGGTAGTGCCCGCTCATCACTAGTTACGAGTACAGAGCACCCGAGCATGGTAGTGCCCACTCATCACTAGTTACGAGTACTGAGCACCTGAGCATGGTAGTGCCCGCTCATCACTAGTTACGAGTACCGAGCACCTGAGCATGGTAGTGCCCGCTCATCACTAGTTACCAGTACTGAGCACCCGAGCATGGTAGTGCCCGCTCATCACTAGTTACCAGTACTGAGCACCCGAGCATGGTAGTGCCCGCTCATCACTAGTTACCAGTACTGAGCACCCGAGCATGGTAGTGCCCGCTCATCACTAGTTACGAGTACTGAGCACCTGAGCATGGTAGTGCCCGCTCATCACTAGTTACGAGTACTGAGCACCTGAGCATGGTAGTGCTCGCTCATCACTAGTTACCAGTACTGAGCACCCGAGCATGGTAGTGCCCGCTCATCACTAGTTACCAGTACTGAGCATCTGAGCATGGTAGTGCCCGCTCATCACTAGTTACTAGTACTGAGCACCCGAGCATGGTAGTGCCCGCTCATCACTAGTTACCAGTACTGAGCACCCAAGCATGGTAGTGCCCGCTCATCACTAGCTACCAGTACTGAGCACCCAAGCATGGTAGTGCCCGCTCATCACTAGCTACCAGTACTGAGCACCCAAGCATGGTAGTGCCCGCTCATCACTAGTTATGAGTGCCAAGCACGGTTATATATTTTTGACATTCTTTGTGTATTAATTGAAGATGTCTTTAAGGTTGCTGCTTGGATGGAAATCTCTGTAAATGTGGATGAAAATCTTCTCTGGCTGTGTAATGGTCATACAGGTTCACTGCTCATAACGGTGCAGCTAGCAGAGCTTTATCTTGAAACTTTGTGCAAGGATTTTGCCCTCTCGCAGGTAAGATTCTATATTTATCTGCTTTTATTAAGCCAAAAACTGAAAAAATATTGTGTTTCACTTAAATAAGATGAAGAAGTATTCCGGCTTGATGTTCTCTTTATGCTTTGGGAATCCTTTCATGTGCTCGAAAGTGGCGTCATGCTAAGACCTTTTAATGTTTTAGGCGGGCTTTGCACACTGCGATATCGCAGGTGCGATGTCGGTGGGGTCAAATTGAAAATGACGCACTTCCGGCATCGCATGCGACATCGCAGTGTGTAAAGCCTAGATGATACGATTAACGAGCGCAAAAGCGTCGTTATCGTATCATCGGTGCAGCGTCGGCGTAATCCATGATTACGCTGACGCGACGGTCCGATGTTGTTCCTCGCTCCTGCGGCAGCACACATCGCTGTGTGTGAAGCCGCAGGAGCGAGGAACATCTCCTACCGGCCTCACTGCGGCTTCCGTAGGATATGCGGAAGGAAAGATATGGGCAGGATGTTTACATCCTGCTCATCTCCGCCCCTCCGCTCCGATTGGCCGCCTGCCGTGTGATGTCACAGTGACGCCGCACGACCCGCCCCCTTAACAAGGAGGCGGGCCGCCGGCCACAGGGACGTCGCACGGCAGGTGAGTGTGTGTGTGAAGCTGGCGTAGCGATAATTTTCGCTACGCCAGCTATCACCACATATCGCTGCTGCGACGGGGGCGGGCACTATCGCACTCGGCATCGCAGCATCGGGCTGCGATGTCGCAGTGTGCAAAGCCCGCCTTACTGTGCCCCATAGAGCGTGATAATAGAAACCAAAAAAAATAAAAAATGAATATATTATATATATATATATATATATATATATATATATATATATATATATATATATATATATATATATATATATATAGTGACCGAAAGCTTGTGTGTCATAGAAGTAGTGGATGGTGCATGCTACGGCAGAACGTTTCGTGTCATTTGAGTTCTGAGGTCAATGTAGTTTCTTAGTCAGATATGAATGCATTGAAATGAGGTTTCTTAACATCTAGAACAGAAGGGTTCATTGTACAGGAACATTTGAGCCATGATAATTAGAAAATGTTATCCAATGTGTAACGTACTCCAGCCTGGAATTTTATAGTTTAGTCCTCTACTCCTCTTACCGCAATATATTGGCCTACTACAAAGGAGAAATGTATCACTCAAGTGAAGAAGTGTGAGAGTGCTGAGGTTTCAGTTGCAGTGTCTCCTCCCGTCCACCAGAGGGGTCTCTGCTAAGTTTGGATGAAGGATTCTGAGTGGAAAAGGAAGGAGAGAGAAAGCGGGTGTTAGAGGGAGAAGACAGCTTTTCCTGTGCTGGTCTACGATACCTGTGATTGATAGGGACGTGCTGGTCAAACAGAGATCACTCAGCTGAGTGCTGGGCATTCAGAGACTGTTGCCAGAGAGAGAACTTTAACCAGAGCAACCTTCCCGATAACGCCGATCTACCACCTGAGTGTTGTTCTGTTCCTGAGGTGATCTTTCGTTGTCACCGTCGGTCGCTTATGAACTCTCAGCGGTTCAAACCTATCAGGACTTCTCTGTATCAGATATCCTCAAGATCCATCTCTCGTAAGTCCTGAGCTCAGGCCCGGCACACGTTTTTTCTATTTTTTTGCGGGAAGTGTGTACACACTCAGTAGTTGAGATACACTGCAGTCAGTTACACAGGAGTGAACTTTATCTCCTGCAGCATTGTTGCAAAGAGTTTGGCACCCGGGTAGCCTGTTACTGAGTATGTGTGTAAAGGGGAGATGGGGAATAGTAATATAGTTAAAGTTTGTTAATCATTGCGCTGGTCCAGAGACAGGTCCTGCTGTACACTCAGTGATTTATACTCCATACTAGTTTAGAGGTTTTGTGCTAGCATTGCTTAGGTTTCCTGTCAGGTAAATTGTTGCAGTAGATCCTGAGACATTGGAAAGGGTCGCTGGACCAGCACATTGATCCTTCCTTAGTCGGGTGTATGTATATTTGTTTGTGGTAAATTCTGGCTATTATTCCATGTTGCGTCTCCCACATTTTAAATCGTAAATAAAGAAAAAGTTCATACTTCGTTATTGTCTGGTCTTGTTTCTAGTCTGTGACCCACTATATCCTGGGAGTAACCCCCTTGGGTCCACAGACGTACATAATTTAGAGATGTAAGAGAAAATTCTCCTTAGCAATACAACTTGTGGCTCATATCTAAAGCTGTTGCCTACCATGCTAGAGGGCGTGAGTTTGACTCCTGTGGAAGACCAGACTTCAAAAGCAATGAATGAAGGAATGAATGAATGGACAGAAGCCAGACCCACGCTCAAAACTCTTGAAGAGGAAATGAACAGTCAAAGCAGGGTCTGAGCCTGTATAGTTGCTGTGCTGCAGAGTTAAAGTAGGGACTGTTATGATTCAGGACCGAGGAGGAGAAAAAATGCGGAAACCCAAAAAGTAACCAGAGTGGCTGGAACCTTAATGGACTGCAGACCTAATCCTAACACACAACTAAAAGTCACCGTGGGTTGAGCCTACGATGACCTAGTCATCTCGACACAGCCGGAGAACTAAATATTCTTACAGATAGAAAGAAAAGCTAATCTGCCTCGGAGCAATCCCCAAAGATATAGATAGCCCCCCACATGTAACGACTACGGTGATATAGGAAAACACAATACAAAGCTAGAAAAACAGATTCAGCAAAGATGAGGCCCAAAGTATCTTTATAGGAAAGGATAGGAAAGAGCACTGTCTGCAGCCGTAAAAACCCTAAAAAATCTCAGCACGCCTGACATGGAAAAACTCTGAGACCACAAGGCCTCTCCCCCACTATATCAGTACTCTTATGTTACTGGGATCCAAAAACACTAATATAGATGAGAGACTGAATTTAATACCAAGCATGACAAAACACAATACATTTCAGAATCATGGAGCTTGGTATGCAGACACTCCCAGTAGAGAATGATCCCATTCCACCAGGAACTCCACACATGCAAAATAGGAATCAAGCAATAGTATCAAAACAGAAAAAAACAATAAGAAAGTGGAAACAATAAGCAGAAGTACAAAGACCAACTTATCTTGAGAGGAGTTCTGGTAGAGAGCAGGGCTGGTTTCAGAATGTCCTTAACACACAAGAAAATGTGTGTCAATTGAGCACCGGCAAGTAACAGGAGAAAACTACTCAGTTATATAGTCCCAATCTGAAAGGCCTGATTGCCAGTCCTCTACAAGTGTGTGGCTCTCATTCCACAAGTCAACTGCACCGCCAGCACTGACCACAAGAGGGAGCCCCAAACTGGAAAATGTATTCACAACAAGGGACATAGCCCTGACCTCTTGAGACAATGCCGACTTACTGCCCCGGCCAGGTCCCGTTCTCCCCTACTGCTTCACAGCCATGCACGTGTGCTGCTGCCCCCTTCCCCTCCTGGGCCCTGTACATGCCCAGGAGGGCATGTTTCTTGGAGGGTTTCTTGGAGTTTACCTAAGACGTGCGCGTACACACCGACCATTTTAAAGTGCTAGGGTGCCATTTCCAGAACTGTCCAACGTATTTAAGGCATCCTTCCATAAGGGGAGGTGCCTGCGCAACACCTTCAGTTAGTTAGTCTGCTACTTAGCTAGTGGTCATATCCTGTGCTTCTGTTCCATTATCCCTGTGTCCATCTCCAGTACCTGCCTTCCCACACCTGTCTTTCCCTGCCATGCCCACCACTATTCCTGTCCAGTCTGCCTTAGTCTCCCCACCTGTACCTCTCTACTCCTGTGTCCGTCACCTACCCTGGTGGTTCAGCTGCCACAGTCCCGGACACTGCCCTGGGAGTGGTACCTGGCATCCGCCTCGCAGTGAGCGCTTAGTTAAGCCTCTCCCACTAAAGGGTAAGGCTGAGTCCCCCTGTAGTCCAGTAGGTCCACTAATCCAGCTTTTTGCCCCTACACCGGCTGCGAGTGTTACAGACAACTTGACATCTCCCCCATTTAGGGATGGTTTGTTCTAACAAGGTCTTGCAGTGTCAGCACTGATTGGACGGTGTCAGTGTGTAGGAATACTCCGCCCAGATGTCAATTTATTCATAAATTTGTAGCAGGAATAAACAGAGGAACGACGCAACACAGAGTTCAAAGACAATATGCTCCCAGTGTGTTATTTCATGAAGAATACTATACTTTTCTAAACCAAACAGGTCAGGAGAGATGACTGGTTCCTCTTAGATGACAGTCTTTGTGTATAAAGTTAATTAAAGCTTTCCCATCCCCCATCAGTAGAACGGAGCTCCGGTGCCTTATTGTATTGATCTCCATGGCTTCTATCCATACACTGGTTTTTGGAAGTGTTTGTTTACATGGACGGTGATGATTGTCTGATCTCTCTATTGATCCTAAAACCACATTAAAAGGCGATATTTCACATTCTGCTTCATTTTATTTGATTTTCAAAAACTAAAAACAATGACTTTGAAACCACAAGAGAAGGCGATATTATACATTTTCGTGTTCCTTGTATAGACTTTTTGTCACAAGGACAATGGGGATAGCGAGAAACCGGGGCTCCTAAGTTGACCCTCAGACTAGGGGCTCTGTGCTATCCCTAATCTTAGGGATACCCCTAAAGGTGGGGATGCCTGCATCTACTACGTGGCCCTGCTCCTGACCAGTCCGGGTACTATTCCCCCACCCCCAGCAGGGGCTGGAACAGCAGTGTTATTTGACCCACACAAATAGATAGGGGAAGCCAAAAATGTGTCACACAGTATGCACAGAAGTATAAGACAAAGGATTAGGAGGCAAACAAGAGCAGAGAGGAAACATCAAGAAAAACCAACTGTTTCTCCAGCAAGTCTGGGACACCACAACTCACAGACCAACACATCATATACTATAGTTGATCCTCTGATGAAGGCAACGCCGAAACGTGCGTTTGGGGCTGGCGTCACATGTGATCGCAGGTCTTCTCCTGCACAGGTAAACACCTTCCACCTATCATGTCTAATTGGGTAGTCTCCTTATACACTTGCTTTGGACATCAGTGCAGGAACAAAAGGCACCAAGAACAGATGGTTCTCCTGGCCAAGTCGATCCGTGCCGGACCGGCAGCAACAACCCCGGGACCGGGTGACGACGGCAGCGTCCGGAAAGTGGTGAGACAAGCGTTGCAAAAGATGACCCCGGGGGATGATGTGGAAGCGTTCCTGGCGGTGTTTGAGCGGGTGGCCGAGCGGGAAAAGCTGCCGACCCCCCAGTGGGCTGAGGTATTGTCGCCCTATCTGACGGGGGAGCCCCAAAAAGCGTACCTGGACCTCTGTACCGAGGACGCCATAGAATATGCGACCCTGAAAGCCGAAATACTTGCTCGGTTGGGGGTGAATACCTATGTACGGGCTCAGCGGGTAAATCAGTGGTTCTATGAGGAAGCCAAACCCGTACGCTCCCAGGCCTATGACTTGTTGCATCTGGTAAAGAAGTGGTTGCAGCCTGACTCTCTGAGCCCTGCGCAAATGGTGGAAAGGGTAGTAGTTGATCGCTTTGTGCGCACTTTACCCGTCACCATTCAACGGTGGGTAGGACAGGGCGACCCAAGTACCCTGGACCAATTACTGTGCCTGGTGGAGCGGCATGTGGCTACGCAGGACTTGATACGGGACACTGAGACTTTGCGTTCCGCCCGTCGGTCCGGCCCCTCCAAGCTTAGAGTCAAGGACCCACCGCTGACACCGGTGCGGGAGTCCACTACCGTCCCGTCTGAGGCCGCGCCCGCCGTCCCTGAGGTCCGGAAGGCTATGTACCCTAAACGACAACTCGTCAAGGGGGTTTCCTTCCCTATTAGATGTTGGCGGTGCCAGCGGGTGGGACATATGGAAGCCCAGTGTCCACTCACCACGGAGCCCATGGATTGTGGGGTTACCCGGCGGGGTTCAATGTATGCTCAGGTGGTGTGTACCGCGGACCTTGTCTCCCCGGAGACTGAGCCCCACTTGTGTCAAATACAGGTGAATGGATGTTCGGTTACAGGCTTGTTGGATTCCGGAAGCTTAGTGACCCTTGTGCGATCAACCCTAAGGGCTGAAGTAAAGGCCACAGGACGTACCGTGGGGGTGGTTTGCATACATGGGGACCGCCGAGACTATCCCACGGGGATTGTCACCATCACAGCACCCTGCGGTCAGGTGCAACATGAGGTGGGACTTATTAACACTCTTCCCTATGACGTGATCCTAGGAAGGGATCTGCCCTATTTTTGGACTTTATGGAAGGGGCCTCCTAAGTCCCCTCAGATATTGGACAGTCCGGGACCTGAGCCCGACAATCCCGAATCCGGGACGCCTGCCGTAGGGGTCCCCATGATAGGGACAAAATGTGAACCCGATAGGTCGCCCCTAGAAGTATTGGCAGGAGAGGCTGAGATGGTCGAGCCCATCCCGGAGTTGGAGGCGTCCCCGGATACGTTTGGGACAGCCCAACTCCAGGACCCTACATTAATACATGCCCGGAGTCGGGTGACAGTGGTTGATGGGGTGGCACAGCTGCCCGGTGCCCAGGTAAGGTACCCCCATTTCGCTCTTAAACAGGATTTACTCTACCGGGTAGATGAAATACGGGGCGTGGGGGTAGAGCAGTTGGTGGTGCCCCAGCCATATCGCCGGCGGGTCCTCGACTTGGCTCATAAACACCTGATGAGTGGCCACCTAGGGGTCAAGAAAACGCAGGAGCGAATATTGCAAAGGTTCTATTGGCCCGGGGGGTCTTTGGGGAGGTAAAACGGTTCTGCGAAACCTGCCCGGAGTGTCAGCTTACCGCACCCCTGGCCCACTTTCGCAGTCCGTTGGTACCATTACCCATTATAGAAGTCCCTTTTGAACGGATAGGGATGGATCTGGTGGGGCCCCTCGTAAAGTCCGCTCGAGGGCACCAACACATCCTAGTGATCGTTGACTATGCCACCCGGTATCCAGAGGCGATACCTCTCAGACATACTGCGGCGAAGCTTATAGCTCGGGAGTTGTTTGCTGTGTTCTGCCGGGTGGGGTTGCCCAAGGAGATCCTTACGGATCAGGGGACCCCATTCATGTCTAAAGTGACCAAAGAGCTATGCCGGCTACTCCAGATCAAGCAGTTGCGTACGTCTGTGTATCATCCTCAGACGGACGGTTTAGTGGAACGATTCAATAAAACCCTGAAAACCATGCTCAAAAGGGTGATTTCCAAAGACGGGAAGGACTGGGATATGATGCTCCCCTATTTGATGTTTGCCAT
This sequence comes from Anomaloglossus baeobatrachus, assembly GCF_048569485.1. Classification (NCBI taxonomy): domain Eukaryota; kingdom Metazoa; phylum Chordata; class Amphibia; order Anura; family Aromobatidae; genus Anomaloglossus; species Anomaloglossus baeobatrachus. The sequence goes on along the minus strand of NC_134360.1, from coordinate 27,411,137 downwards.
ACGAGAGGTGCCACAGGCATCCACGGGGTTTTCGCCTTTTGAGTTGTTATACGGGCGACATTCCCGGGGATTGTTGGACCAGGCAAAGGAAACATGGGAGCAGGAGCCCACCCCCCATAAAAGTGTGATTGAACACATTTTAGGAATGCAGAACCGCATAAGCGCGGTCATGCCAATTGTGAAGGAGCATTTACAGGAGGCTCAGGCCGCGCAAAGCGGCCGCTACAATAGACAAGCCACCGTGCGGACCTTTAAACCCGGGGATCGGGTGTTGGTATTGATCCCCACGGCGGAGAGTAAATTCCTGGCTCAGTGGCAAGGCCCCTACGAGATAAAGGAAAGAGTCGGGGTGGTCAACTATAAGGTATTGCAGCCCGGTAGGCGGAAACCTGAACAAATATACCATGTCAACCTATTAAAACCTTGGCAGGAACGGGAAAGCCTGATGGTTGTTTTTTCCCCATCTCCCTCCTCTTCGGGTCGTTCAAACCCGGCTCCAGCGACTTCCGGAGAGGACGAACCGGAAGTAAGGATTGGAGAAGCCCTCACCAAGCAACAGAAGCGAGAGGCCAGACGGCTGGTTCAGCAGAACCCCGATGTCTTCTCCGAGCTGCCTGGTAGGACAAGTCTGATACGACATGACATTGTCACCGAGCCTCACCTGAAGGTACGCCTGAAGTCATACCGGGTGCCGGAGGCTCGAAGACAAGCCATATCCGAGGAAGTGAAGACAATGCTACGCCTGCGGGTCATCGAAAAATCCCGGAGTGAATGGGCTAGTCCCATTGTCCTAATACCAAAACCCGATTGCTCCTTAAGGTTCTGCAATGACTTTAGGAGATTGAACGAAGTATCCAAGTTCGATCTCTACCCCATGCCCCGGGTGGATGAGCTGATTGATAGGCTGGGACAGGCGCGATATTTCACCACGCTCGACCTGACCAAGGGGTACTGGCAGGTGCCACTGACGGAGTCCGCCAAGGAGAAAACCGCTTTTGTTACGCCGGAGGGTCTCTTCCACTATGTTGTCTTGCCTTTTGGGTTACATGGCGCTCCGGCCACGTTCCAGAGGTTGATGGACCTGGTGCTGGAACCCCACCAGGCGTATGCATCAGCGTACCTTGATGACATCATTATTTACAGCTCTGAGTGGCAGACCCACTTGGAACAGGTACAAGCGGTGGTGAACGCGCTCCGAACAGCCGGATTGACAGCCAATCCCAAGAAATGTGCGTTGGGGCTCACGGAAGCCCGCTACTTGGGCTACGTAATAGGCCAAGGAGTGATTAAGCCCCAAATTAACAAAGTTGAGGCGATCCAGAAGTGGCCTAGACCCCTGACCACGAAGCAGGTTAGGGCCTTCCTGGGTATCGTGGGGTACTACAGGAGGTTTGTAAAAAATTTTGCGGGACTGTCAGCCCCCTTGACGGACCTTCTCAAAGGCAAGAAGTCCGTCATGGTGCGCTGGACTCAGCAGGCCGAGGACTCCTTCCGGGCCCTGAAGGGGGTCCTGTGCGGACAGCCCGTTCTTGTCAACCCTGATTTCCGGAAGGAGTTCATAGTACAGACTGACGCCTCGGAGGTCGGCCTGGGGGCAGTGCTGTCTCAGGTGGTTCAGGGGGAGGAACACCCCGTCACCTTCTTAAGTAGGAAGCTCACCCCTCCCGAGCGGAATTATAGCGTAGTGGAGAAGGAGTGCCTGGCGATCAAGTGGGCCTTGGATTCCCTACGCTATTACCTGCTGGGACGACAGTTTCGCTTGGTGACGGATCACTCTCCGCTGGTCTGGATGAGGTCCGCCAAGGAACGGAATGCCCGGGTTACCCGGTGGTTCCTTTCTCTGCAGAACTTCTGGTTTACGGTTGAACACCGGGCCGGTAGGTTGCAGGGCAATGCCGATGCCTTGTCCCGCGGCCCGTGTTTGATGGCGGGAGTTCAACCCCGTTCGCTTGAACTGAGGGGGGGGTATGTGAGACTGTGACCGGGGTT
>NC_134360.1:27381648-27406648 GCF_048569485.1 Anomaloglossus baeobatrachus | reverse complement strand
CTGCAAAGTGAACAGAACCTGATGCCGCAGTGACAGTTGGTGAGTTTTGTGCAAAACTCTGAGTGACACTTTTCATTAGTGTTTTAAGCACACATCCATAGACCTGATGTCACAGGTGTGTCACGGGTGACAGACAGTCATGTGGTTTCTGGCCATAGAAGGTCACAGCTTTTGGCTGCGCAAAATGCTCCCTGACTTTCTATTGTTGCTCCAGTCAGTATTCATTGGTATAAATAGCTTTGCTGTTGTATTTTCATTTCTCCCCACTTTAGACCCAGCAGGAGCTCGCCTTCCTCCCAGCTGCTGATCATCAGTATTCTCTTGGTGCTTAAATACTCCTTCCTTCCTTGGACTGGTGCTGGTGATATTTTCAGTTCATTCAAGCCTTGGTTGCAAGCAAGTGGCTTGTACTCCTCTGTGGTATCGTTGCTGAACTTCTGCCTGTGTCATCTGTGGATAAGTAGTTCATACATTTTCCCCCTGTGTGTCTTCCTTGTATCTTCTCTAGTGTTTAGTGGGGTTGATGAAGAGCTCATCCCATCCGTTCCCTATTTAGGGCCCAGCACTAGGGATACCTAGGGTCCGGTATCCGGCTCGACTCATAGGTGCGGAACCTATCTAGGGTGGTGAGGGACCCCAGGGACCAGCAGTAGGTTTGGTCACTGTCCCTAGACACAGGGTTTCCCTTCCCTTTTGCCGGTCGCTTAGTATTTCCCTGTACCTAGCGTGGCACCTCACAATTGCAATGCTGAGTGGATCTTCCTGCTTACACAATTGAGAAAAGTTCCAAATCAAAAATATTCCAAAATTATCTCTATTCTTCCTTTTTTATTATAAGAAACCAGTTTTGTTCTTTATAATAGGTCTACTTTCTGCATAGGAGTCAATCTGCAAAATGTCCACAGATCAGCAAATATCAATCCATTGGTTAAAGGAGGAAAAAAAAAACAAAACAAAAAACCGTGCAGAGACGAAAAAAAAAAGTAAAAAGCAAAATTTCAGCCCCAATTGTCGAAACTGAGAGCAGAACTCAGATTCAGGGGCTAGCGGTGAAATCTGCACAATGCGGCCGACGTCTCCAATTTCCACATCACAATAGAAATATATGAAGGTTGATTTCTGAACAAAGCAGGTGCAGGACTCGTGCCCCCAACCGATAGAAAACCTGCTCATTCCCTCTTATGTTAGTAAGATTTGTAGGCACAGAAGCTGAAAAATAATACTGTTTTTAAAAAATAAATGTTGATGCGCTGGTAAATAAATACTAAAGGGGTTGGCCAGGGCCTAGATACCGATCACTTTTGCTTAGGGAGCTGAGACACTGTACCTGATAATGGCTACGACACAGGTTTTGGATTTGTGCTTTTCTATCTGGCCACTAGTGATGAGCGGGCACTACCATGCTCGGGTGCTCAGTACTCGTAACTAGTGATGAGCGGGCACTACCATGCTCAGGTGCTCTGTACTTGTAACTAGTGATGAGCGGGCACTACCATGCTCAGGTGCTCTGTACTTGTAACTAGTGATGAGCGGGCACTACCATGCTCGGGTGCTCAGTACTCGTAACTAGTGATGAGCGGGCACTACCATGCTCAGGTGCTCTGTACTTGTAACTAGTGATGAGCGGGCACTACCATGCTCGGGTGCTCAGTACTCGTAACTAGTGATGAGCGGGCACTACCATGCTCGGGTGCTCAGTACTCGTAACTAGTGATGAGCGGGCACTACCATGCTCGGGTGCTCGGTACTAGTAACTAGTGATGAGCGAGCACTACCATGCTCGGGTGCTCAGTACTCGTAACTAGTGATGAGCGGGCACTACCATGCTCGGGTGCTCGGTACTAGTAACTAGTGATGAGTGAGCACTACCATGCTCGGGTGCTCAGTACTCGTAACTAGTGATGAGCGGGCACTACCATGCTCAGGTGCTCAGTACTCGTAACTAGTGATGAGCGGGCACTACCATGCTCAGGTGCTCAGTACTTGTAACTAGTGATGAGCGGGCACTACCATGCTCGGGTGCTCAGTACTAGTAACTAGTGATGAGCGGGCACTACCATGCTCATGTGCTCAGTACTTGTAACTAGTGATGAGCAGGCACTACCATGCTTGGGTGCTCAGTACTGGTGACTAGTGATGAGTGGGCACTACCATGCTCGGGTGCTCAGTGTGAAGCCCCACAGGTGTTGTGTCGGTGCATTACCTTCAGGGACTCCACTCGGCTGGATCTCGTCACAGGTAGGGAATCTTCTATTTGATTGTCGTGACGCCACTCTCAGATTTGCGGTCAGTGGGGACCGCCACTGCAGGTTAAGGGACGCCTGGGGCTGATGGTGGGTGCAGTCAGTTGTGATAGCCTCCTGAGAGTGAGGCAAGCCCCAGGGCCCTGTGTAGGTGTGTAGAACTACAAGGCGCAGAATGACTCCACACAAGCAGGATGTCTTTCAGGGTTTTTACTCACAGTTGATGGCAGGGTGAGTGACCCGGGCATAGCTGGGATGAACCAAGTGGGAACCAGGTATCCTTCAGGCTGACTTCTGATGGTGACTACCAACTCGCCTTCCTTAGCCCTTGGTGGTTTGGGGTAACCCCGACTTTTAGTCCCTATGGGGGTCACCCAGGGAAGATGCTGCAGCCTCTCTCCCCTTCGTTTGCCGTTTGCTTGTCGCCTGGACCAGGCCACTCCAGCTACTTGCCTCCTGTGACCTATGGGCCCTATCTGTGGCTACGTGGCTGCGGCTTTTGTGGTGTTGTGGCGTGGGCTTTGAGAGCCCCACACCGGCAGGTTTAGCAAAAGAAAGCTGGATCTATCTCCGCTTCGGGATCTGCCGCCCGTTTGGGCCTGGTACTCCCTAGCAGTCTCCTTACTTCCCACTCCGTGCTCTCTCTCTAGCTGAGATGGGTTTCGGGTAGCACTCCTAGTTGACCGTTCTCCCCCGTCGGTAGCCACTGCGCGGACGCTGTCAGACTACAGCAGCCCACGGGATCTGCTCCTCACTCGAGCTCCCTGGACTCTGCACTGAACTGGCTCACATCTGGGACCTTCACTGCTGCTCCTGTCAGAGCTTCACTTTCCTGCTCCTCACTCCTCCACACTCTGCTTCAGACTCCTTTACTCCTCCTTCTCTTTTCCCTTTTGTGCCTGCCTACGCCACCTAGCAACCAGGCGCTCTTACCACACCCCTTGAGAGGAGATGGAGGCTTTTGGCCCCCTCCACTATTCCAGTGGAGGTGAAGGCTTTTCCCCCTCCTGGGATCCCCAGGGGTCCTCTCATAGGTACATGTGTGAGACCTGATCACTATGCGCCTGTGTAGTCACACCTCGGTCAGCCTTCTGGATTACCTGTATTGTACTGTCCCCAGCATGGGTGCAGTACTCAGTGGTGCCTGACCAGGTCAGGGGCGCCACATTCCCCCTTAGTTATCACCAGCACGTCCTCGGGCTGCAAGACAACATTTTAAAATGCATAAAACATTAAAACATGGTAAAACATTTAAAAGCACCAGGTACCATACATCACCACCCTCCACCCACAAGTCCGTTAACCCACCCAAAACCCTCTCACGTTGGCCGCGCCTTCAGCCACTTCTGGCAGGATGTAGAGGCGGCTTTCATGGTCTGGTGGTCTTCAGGGTATACCTGGCCTGGTGGATCCGCGCCTTCAGCCTCTTCTGGCAGGATGTAGAGGCGGCCTCCACAGTTGGTGCTGACCAGGTACCCTCTTTGTGGTGGAGAGCCAGGCCCCATAAACAGGCATGCTCTCTGGTTGCAGGTAAGCCAAGGCCCTATATACGGACGTGCCCCCTGGTTGCAGACGAGCCAAGCCCCTAAACAGGCTGACTCTGGTGGTGGTGGTGCCCTCTGGTGTAACTATTTACACTGCGAGAGTTTGTGGCTATAGCCAGTTCATAGCCTTAAGGTTCATTTCTCACATTAGTTTATGTGGGCACATTGCTTAAACTTGAAAACGTTGCAAAACTTCAAACTGGTCAAACAGTAACTTGGTGTACTTTACTTTATGCAGATTCCTCTTCACCAGGGCTTGGGCCTGTAGGGCTGCGGCACCTGTTGCTTCCTTGACCTCTTTCTTCATCTGTGGTTGTCTCATCAGTAGGTCCTTTGTCTTTTCTTTCTTTATCGCTGTCTTTCCTTTCTTCTTCTTTAGGACATGGTGCTACATCTAGTGCATACCAGCCTCTTTCTCCTTGATGCATGGTAAATTGTACGGTGTCTCCCATCTTTAAGTTTCTTCCAGGATGTCCTCTGGGCAAATTAGCTCTGACGTCTCTCCTATTGACAAAAATGCCTTCTTTGATACCAGGTGCAACGATGAACCCGTATCCTGACTTCAGGCTAAAGTCTTCCACAATTCCTCTACAAAGGGGTCCTCTGACCTGTGCCTTGGCTCTTCTCAGGAACCGTTTTTCTTCTAGGTCTCTGGCCGTTATTTCATCTCTCTGCTCTGGAGATTGCGGTGCCGGGAAAGACTGGGTTCTACTGCGGCGCCGTGTCCTACGGGCCGGGTTCTGCTGTGTGGCTGCTTCACTGCTGGCAGGCTCCCAGGTGAGGTTGCTGGATAAATCTTCCTCTTCATCCCAGCGAGAATATGGCAACATCTCCGGCTCTGGGCATGGATCCACTGCTGGTGGCTCCTGAGTCAGCTCCTCAGCTTCCTGGCCTCCCCTCCCCCTTAGTTCTTCTGAGCACTCCTTTGGTGGCAGTGCTGGGGATGGACTTTCTTCAGCAGGGACCTCTTTGGACTGGGGAGCGGTGTCTGCTCTGGCCTTGCAGGCCGGGGTAAATGGTGATGCAATCTCTTGGCGGGCCGCGCCCTGTATGGCGGCGGCCTGGTCTTGGCGGGCCGCGCCCTGCATGGCGGCGGCCTGGTCTTGGCGGGCCGCGCCCTGTATGGCGGCGGCCTGGTCTTGGCGGGCCGCGCCCTGTATGGCGGCGGCCTGGTCTTGGCGGGCCGCGCCCTGTATGGCGGCGGCCTGGTCTTGGCGGGCCGCGCCCTGTATGGCGGCGGCCTGGATCGGCGTCGCAGCTGCGATGGGATCTGTGCAGGCTGGGCTGGGCGTCGCTGCAGGGACCGGGTCTTGGTGGGCCGAGCAGGGCATCGCTGCGGCGGCCGGGGCTTGGCGGGCCGAGCAGGGCATCGCTGCGGCGGCCGGGGCTTGGCGGGCCGAGCAGGGCATCGCTGCGGCGGCCGGGTCTTGGCGGGCCGAGCAGGGCATCGCTGCGGCGGCCGGGTCTTGGCGGGCCGCGCAGGGCATCGCTGCGGCGGCCTGGGCTTGGCGGGCCGCACCTGGCGTGGCTGCGGCTTGGCTCAGCGTCGCCGCGCCGGGCGCCTCTTCAGGGACCGCGGGCGTGGCAGCAGGGGTCGGGGCATCCGGGCCGGCAGGGGTAATACTGGACTCACCCATCGGTGGCAGCATCGGGGTCTGAGTCGTCGCCGTCCGGTCTGGCACTCGTCGTGCGGTTCCCCTCTCATAGGCCTGAACCGCGGCAGCCATCTCCAGAAGTTCCATGCGTTCTTCTCTGATCTGCTCCACGACCCGGGTCTCCAGTCGGTCGCAGAACTGGGCCAGCTCCCGATACCACCAGGCAGCGGAGCCCGGTTCTGGGTTTCTGCGGTCAGACGCCATTTCTTCTGCGCCCTCTTCTGCACGATTTCCCAGCAGTGGACTCGTCGTCGCCTCTAGTAGCAAGCTCTTCAGTTTCTGCTCTGCCTCTTTCAGCAGCTCCTCTCCCAGCAGCAGGCTTGTGGCTCCCTTTCTGTCCCGACGTCTCTGGACGCTTCCGCTCTCTTCACAAGCGAGGTCAGAACTCTGCAGGGGATCTCTGGGTAGCCACACCTCTTCGTGGGCGGTAACTTCTTCCAGCGCGGGCTGCTGTTGTTTTTCAGCGCGCTTTTCATGGTGGCAATATGGCGGCGCTTCCAATTTTTCAAGCGGACCGCCCAGGCACATGGTCACCTGTCTGAACAGGTCTAGTCCTTATCCTGTTCGTGACGCCAGATGTGAAGCCCCACAGGTGTTGTGTCGGTGCATTACCTTCAGGGACTCCACTCGGCTGGATCTCGTCACAGGTAGGGAATCTTCTATTTGATTGTCGTGACGCCACTCTCAGATTTGCGGTCAGTGGGGACCGCCACTGCAGGTTAAGGGATGCCTGGGGCTGATGGTGGGTGCAGTCAGTTGTGATAGCCCCCTGAGAGTGAGGCAAGCCCCAGGGCCCTGTGTAGGTGTGTAGAACTACAAGGCGCAGAATGACTCCACACAAGCAGGATGTCTTTCAGGGTTTTTACTCACAGTTGATGGCAGGGTGAGTGACCCGGGCATAGCTGGGATGAACCAAGTGGGAACCAGGTATCCTTCAGGCTGACTTCTGATGGTGACTACCAACTCGCCTTCCTTAGCCCTTGGTGGTTTGGGGTAACCCCGACTTTTAGTCCCTATGGGGGTCACCCAGGGAAGATGCTGCAGCCTCTCTCCCCTTCGTTTGCCGTTTGCTTGTCGCCTGGACCAGGCCACTCCAGCTACTTGCCTCCTGTGACCTATGGGCCCTATCTGTGGCTACGTGGCTGCGGCTTTTGTGGTGTTGTGGCGTGGGCTTTGAGAGCCCCACACCGGCAGGTTTAGCAAAAGAAAGCTGGATCTATCTCCGCTTCGGGATCTGCCGCCCGTTTGGGCCTGGTACTCCCTAGCAGTCTCCTTACTTCCCACTCCGTGCTCTCTCTCTAGCTGAGATGGGTTTCGGGTAGCACTCCTAGTTGACCGTTCTCCCCCGTCGGTAGCCACTGCGCGGACGCTGTCAGACTACAGCAGCCCACGGGATCTGCTCCTCACTCGAGCTCCCTGGACTCTGCACTGAACTGGCTCACATCTGGGACCTTCACTGCTGCTCCTGTCTGAGCTTCACTTTCCTGCTCCTCACTCCTCCACACTCTGCTTCAGACTCCTTTACTCCTTCTCTTTTCCCTTTGTGCCTGCCTACGCCACCTAGCAACCAGGCTCTCTTACCACACCCCTTGAGAGGAGATGGAGGCTTTTGGCCCCCTCCACTATTCCAGTGGAGGTGAAGGCTTTTCCCCCTCCTGGGATCCCCAGGGGTCCTCTCATAGGTACATGTGTGAGACCTGATCACTATGCGCCTGTGTAGTCACACCTCGGTCAGCCTTCTGGATTACCTGTATTGTACTGTCCCCAGCATGGGTGCAGTACTCAGTGGTGCCTGACCAGGTCAGGGGCGCCACACTCAGTACTCGTAACTAGTGATGAGCGGACACTACCATGCTCAGGTGCTCAGTACTCGTAACTAGTGATAAGCGGGCACTACCATGCTCGGGTGCTCAGTACTCGTTACTAGTGATGAGCGGGCACTACCATGCTCAGGTGCTCAGTATTCGTAACTAGTGATGAGCGGGCACTACCATGCTTGGGTGCTCAGTACTAGTAACTAGTGATGAGCGGGTACTACCATGCTCAGTACTAGTAACTAGTGATGAGCGGGCACTACCATGCTTGGGTGCTCAGTACTAGTAACTAGTGATGAGTGGGCACTACCATGCTTGGGTGCTCAGTACTGGTAACTGGTGATGAGTGGGCACTACCATGCTCGGGTGCTCTGTACTGGTAACTAGTGATGAGCGGGCACTACCATGCTCGGGTGCTCAGTACTGGTAACTAGTGATGAGCGGGCACTACCATGCTCGGGTGCTCTGTACTGGTAACTAGTGATGAGCGGGCACTACCATGCTCGGGTGCTCGGTACTCGTTACTAGTGATGAGCGGGCACTACCATGGTCAGGTGCTCAGTACTGGTAACTAGTGATGAGCGGGCAGTACCATGCTCGGGTGCTCTGTACTCGTAACTAGTGATGAGCGGGCACTACCATGCTCAGGTGCTCAGTACTCGTAACTAGTGATGAGCGGGCACTACCATGCTCGGGTGCTCAGTAATTGTAACTAGTGATGAGCGGGCACTACCATGCTCGGGTGCTCAGTACACGTAACTAGTGATGAGCGGGCACTACCATGCTCGGGTGCTCAGTACTGGTAACTAGTGATGAGTGGGCACTACCATGCTCGGGTGCTCAGTACTCGTAACTAGTGATGAGTGGGCACTACCATGCTCGGGTGCTCAATACTCGTAACTAGTGATGAGCGGGCACTACCATGCTCGGGTGCTCAGTACACGTAACTAGTGATGAGCGGGCACTACCATGCTCGGGTGCTCAGTACTTGTAACTAGTGATGAGCGGGCACTACCATGCTCAGGTGCTCAGTACTCATAACTAGTGATGAGTGGGCACTACCATGCTCGGGTGCTGAGTACACGTAACTAGTGATGAGCGGGCACTACCATGCTTGGGTGCTCTGTACTCGTAACTAGTGATGAGCGGGCACTACCATGCTCAGGTGCTCAGTACTGGTAACTAGTGATGAGCGGGCAGTACCATGCTCGGGTGCTCTGTACTCGTAACTAGTGATGAGCGGGCACTACCATGCTCAGGTGCTCAGTACTCGTAACTAGTGATGAGCGGGCACTACCATGCTCGGGTGCTCTGTACTCGTAACTAGTGATGAGCAGGCACTACCATGCTCGGGTGCTCTGTACTGGTAACTAGTGATGAGCGGGCACTACCATGCTCGGGTGCTCTGTACTGGTAACTAGTGATGAGCGGGCAGTACCATGCTCGGGTGCTCTGTACTCGTAACTAGTGATGAGCAGGCACTACCATGCTCGGGTGCTCTGTACTGGTAATTAGTGATGAGCGGGCACTACCATGCTCAGGTGCTCAGTACTCGTAACTAGTGATGAGCAGGCACTACCATGCTCAGGTGCTCAGTACTCGTAACTAGTGATGAGCGGGCACTACCATGCTCTGGTGCTCTGTACTGGTAACTAGTGATGAGCGGGCACTACCATGCTCAGGTGCTCAGTACTGGTAACTAGTGATGAGCGGGCACTACCATGCTCGGGTGCTCAGTACTAGTAACTAGTGATGAGCGGGCACTACCATGCTCAGGTGCTCTGTACTGGTAACTAGTGATGAGCGGGCACTACCATGCTCAGGTGCTCAGTACTGGTAACTAGTGATGAGCGGGCACTACCATGCTCGGGTGCTCTGTGATCATTAAGAGAGTTGGTCACTTGGATGGGCACAACTGGAGTATCTGAGTATAATGGAAGTCAATGGGAAACTTACGCATTGTTTCGGGAACTCCATTTACTTCTATTATACTTGGGTACCTGAGTTGCACCCACCCGAACGTCCAGCTGTTCTTAACGAGTACCAAGTACTCAAGCATGGTAGTGCTTGTTCATCATTACTGGCCGCCACTGAAAACGGATGATTGGTGGTGGTTCTGGATTTTGGACCCCAACCAATCCAATAACAAATGACCTATTCTAAAGGACCTTCTTCAAAATATATCTAAAAAAAACCAGTGTCTGCAAATTGAGGTTCTGATCTGGCATAAATCCTAAGGCAGGCTTTGCACGTTGCAACATCGGTAACAATGTGTTACCGATGCTGCAGCGATAGTCCCGCCCCCGTCGCACGTGCAATATCTAGTGAAAGCTGCCGTAGCGATTATTATCGCTACGGCAGCTTCACACGCACATACCTGCCGTGCGACGTCCCTCTGGCTGGCGACCCGCCTCCTTCCTAAGGGGGCGGGTTGTGCGGCATCACAGTGACGTCACACGGCAGGCGGCCAATTGAAGTGGAGGGGCGGAGATGAGCAGGATGTAAACATCCCGCCCACCTCCGTCCTTCTCATTGCAGCCGGCGGCAGGTAAGGTGAAGTTCCTCGCTCCTGCGGCTTCATACACAGCGATGTGTGCTGCCGCAGGAGCGAGGAACTACATCGTACCTGTCGCTCCCCCGGCATTATGGAAATGTCGGAGGCTGCAGCGATGATACGATGACGACGATTTTGCGCTCGTTCATCGTATCATCTAGGATTTACACACTACGACATCGCAAGTGACGCCGGATGTGCGTCACTTTCGATTTGACCCCACCGACATTGCACCTGCGATGTCGTAGTGTGCAAAGCCCGCCTTAGTCATATGAAAAGGCTCATTAAAGGTCCACTTTTGACTTTTAGGATCGCTACTTCCAATAGGTGGCGCTAGAGTTTGTCTCCTTTCTCCCTGAAGAGACAATTTGAAACTAGGAAATAGATCATAGAAAGTGTCCCAGGCTCAGAGGGGGGTCCATGGTTTTCAGCCTTCATTCACTTGAGATCGATCTCCTAGTTATTCTCAAGCAATTGCACCCATTATGTTCTCTTTCTTAGGTCCTCTTCACATGTCCATGTTTCTGGTACGTGTGATTCCTGTTTCCACACATGCCGGAGACACGGACACACCTAGAACCATTAAAACCAATGGGTTTGCTCACACGTCCGTGTTTTGACATGTCAGTTTTTGGCCTGCAGCACGGGGCTTAGACTTGTGTCTCCAGATATGCTCATTATGCCTCATGAATATTCACTGCACTGACTGTGGACCTGGAAGCAACAGCAGCACCGGAGACAGGTAAGAATACAAGTTCATGCTGTCCGTGTGCTATCCAGATGTCATAGGGATAGCACACGGAGAACACACATAGGGACACAGACTGTCATATGGACCTGCACCACGGACTGTCACAAGTACATTCAATGTACGGACATGTGAAGGGGACTTAGGGCATTTTTGCCACCATTCGTTCAGATATGTAGCTTGCAACTACTTGACCTCAATGAAACATATGTGTGACGCCCTGGCAAAACCAGGGTGTCACAGAGCCTGTGTGGCGCCCCTGACCTGGTCAGGCACCACTGAGTACTGCACCCATGCTGGGGACAGTACAATACAGGTAATCCAGAAGGCTGACCGAGGTGTGACTACACAGGCGCATAGTGATCAGGTCTCACACATGTACCTATGAGAGGACCCCTGGGGATCCCAGGAGGGGGAAAAGCCTTCACCTCCACTGGAATAGTGGAGGGGGCCAAAAGCCTCCATCTCCTCTCAAGGGGTGTGGTAAGAGAGTCTGGTTGCTAGGTGGCGTAGGCAGGCACAAAAGGGAAAAGAGAAGGAGGAGTAAACAGTCTGCAGCAGAGTGTGGAGGAGTGAGGAGCAGGAAAGTGAAGCTCTGACAGGAGCAGCAGTGAAGGTCCCAGATGTGAGCCGGTTCAGAGCAGAGTCCAGGGAGCTCCGAGGAGAGCTGACCCCTTCCCCTGGGCTGCTGTAGTCTGACAGCGTCCGCGCAGTGGCTACCGACGGGGGAGAACGGTCACCTAGGAGGGCTACCCGAAACCCATCTCCAGCTAGAGAGAGAGCACAGAGTGGGAAGTAAGGAGACTGCTAGGGAGAACCAGGCCCAAACGGGCGGCAGATCCCGGAGCGGGGATAGATCCACCTTTCCCTGCTAAACCTGCCGGTGTGGGGCCCTCAAAGCCCACACCACAACACCTAAAAGCCGCAGCCACGTAGCCACAGTTAGGGCCCACAGTTCACAGGAGGCAAGAAGCTGGAGTGATCTGGCCCAGGCAACAAGCACACGGCAAACGAAGGGGAGAGAGGCTTCAGCAACTTCCCTGGGTGACCCCCATAGGGACTAAAAGTCGGGGTTACCCCAAACCACCAAGGGCTAAGGAAGGCGAGTTGGTAGTCACCATCAGAAGTCAGCCTGAAGGATACCTGGTTCCCGCCTGGTTCATCCCAGCTACGCCCGGGTTACTCACCCTGCCATCTGAAGTGAGTAAAAACCCTGAAAGACACTCTGCGTGTGTGGAGTTATTCTGCGCCTTGTGGTACTACGCACCTACACAGGGCCCTGGGGCTAGCCTCACTCTCAGGGGGCTATTCCAACTAACTGCACTCACCATCAGCCCCAGGCGTCCCTCAACCTGCAGTGGCGGTCCCCACTGACCGCAATACTGAGAGTGGCGTCACGACAAGAAGAAGATCTCCTACCTGTGACAAGATCCAGCTGAGTGGAGTCCCTGAAGGTAATGCACCGACCCAACACCTGTGGGGCTTCACATCTGGCGTCACGAACAGGATAAGGACTAGACCTGTCCAGACAGGTGACCATGTGCCTGGGCGGTCCGCTTGAAAAATTGGAAGCGCCGCCATATTGCCACCATGAAAAGCGCGCTGAAAAACAACAGCAGCCCGCGCTGGGAGAAGTTACCGCCCACGAAGAGGTGTGGCTACCCAGAGATCCCCTGCAGAGTTCTGACCTCGCTTGTAGAGAGAGCGGAAGCGTCCAGAGACGGCGGAACGGAAAAGAAGCCAGCAGCTTGTTGTTAGCGAAAATGGCGTCTGAATGCAGAGACCCAGAGCCAGGCTCCGCTGCCTGGTGGTGTCGGGAGCTCGCCGAGTTCTGCGATCAACTGGAGGCCAGGGTCGGAAGGCTGATCAGAGAGGGACGGACGGAGTTTCAGCGGTTCAGGCCTATGAGGGGAGAGCCGCGCGCCGAGTGCCAGACCGGGCGGTGACGACCCCGATGCTGCCACCGATGGGTGAGTCCAGTGATGCCCCTGCCAGCGCGAGTGCCCCGACCCCTGCTGCCACGCCCGCGGTCCCTGAAGAGGTGTCCGGCGCGGCGACGCTGAAGCAGGCCGCAGCCACGCCCGGTGCAGCCCGCCAAGCTCAGGCCGCCGCAGCGATGCCCTGCTCGGCCCACCAAGACCCGGTCCCTGCAGCAACGCCCAGTCCGGCCCGCAAAGAACCGGCTGCCACCGCGACCCTCATCCACGCCGCAGGTGTGACGCTGACCCAGGCCGCCGCCTTGCTAGGCCCGGCCCGCCGAGACCCCACCGCAGCAGCAACGCTCGTCCGCGCCGCAAGTGAGGTGCTGAACCAGGCCGCAGCCCCGCCAGGTACGGCCCGCCAAGCTCCGATCGCTGCAGCGACGCCCAGCCCAGCCTGCACCGATCCCATCGCGACAGCGACGCCGATCCAGGCCGCCGCCATGCCAGGCGCGGCCCGCCAAGACCAGGCCGCCGCCATGTCAGGCGCGGCCCGCCAAGACAAGATTGCATCACCATTTTCCCCGGCCTGCAAGGCCAGAGCAGACACCGCTCCCCAGTCCAAGGAGGTCCCTGCTAGGAAGCCCACGCTGGGGGAGGACCCTGCATACTGGCAGCTGAAGGCTGATATGGAGGCCAAGTTCCCACAGGAGATGGTGGACCGGTACATGCTCCCTCCGCATACCCCCAAGACGACTCCTGCAGCAACCATGCCAAAGAGTCCCCCGCCTGGGCCTGCTGATGAAAGTCCATCCCCAGCACTGCCACCAAAGGAGTGCTCAGAAGAACTAAGGGGGAGGGGAGGCCAGGAAGCTGAGGAGCTGACTCAGGAGCCACCAGCAGTGGATCCATACCCAGAGCCGGAGATGTTGCCATATTCCCGCTGGGATGAGGAAGACCTAACACCGTCTGCTGAAGAAGATCTACCCAAAAGCCTCACCTGGGAGCTTGTAAGCTGTATCTCGCAGAATCCAGTCCGCAAGACACGGCGCCGTAGCAGAACCCAGTTTTCCCCTGCACCGCCATCCCCAGAGCAGAGAGAAGTCACGGCCAGAGACCTAGAAGAAAAACGGTTCCTGAGAAGAGCCAAAGCACAGGTCAGAGGACCCCTTTGCAGAGGAGTTGTGGAAGATTTTAGCCTGAAGTCAGGATACGGGTTCATCGTTGCACCTGGTATCAAAGAAGGCATTTTTGTCAATAGGAGAGACGTCAGAGCTAATTTGCCCAGAGGACATCCTGGAAGAAACTTAAAGATGGGAGACTCCGTACAATTTACAATGCATCAAGGAGAAAGAGGCTGGTATGCGCTAGATGTTACGCCATGTCCTAAAGAAAAAGAAACAGATACAGAAGAGGAAAGAAAAGACAAAGAACCCACTGATGAGACTACCTCCGATGATGAGAGAAATGAAGAAAGCAACAGGTGCCGCAGCCCTACAGGCCCAAGCCCTGGTAAGGAGGAATCTATGTAGAGAAAAGTAAAGTACAGCAAGTTAAAGTTTTGAAAAGTTTTGCAACGTTGATGTTTAAGAGATGTGCCCACATAAACTAATGTGAGAAATGAACCTTAAGGCTATGAACTGGCTATAGCCACAAACTCTCGCAGTGTAAATAGTTACACCAGAGGGCACCACCACCACCAGAGTCAGCCTGTTTAGGGGCTTGGCTCGTCTGCAACCAGGGAGCACGTCCGTATATAGGGCCTTGGCTCACCTGCAACCAGAGAGCATGCCTGTTTATGGGGCCTGGCTCTCCACCACCAAGAGGGTACCTGGTCAGCACCAACTGTGGAGGCCGCCTCTACATCCTGCCAGAAGAGGCTGAAGGCGCGGATCCACCAGGCCAGGTATACCCTGAAACCACCAGCCCATGAAAGCCGCCTCTACATCCTGCCAGAAGTGGCTGAAGGCGCGGCCAACGTGAGAGGGTTTTGGGTGGGTTAACGGACTTGTGGGTGGAGGGTGGTGATGTATGGTACCTGGTGCTTTTAAATGTTTTACATGTTTTAATGTTTTATGCATTTTAAAATGTTGTCTTGCAGCCCGAGGACGTGCTGGTGATAACTAAGGGGGAATGTGGCGCCCCTGACCTGGTCAGGCACCACTGAGTACTGCACCCATGCTGGGGACAGTACAATACAGGTAATCCAGAAGGCTGACCGAGGTGTGACTACACAGGCGCATAGTGATCAGGTCTCACACATGTACCTATGAGAGGACCCCTGGGGATCCCAGGAGGGGGAAAAGCCTTCACCTCCACTGGAATAGTGGAGGGGGCCAAAAGCCTCCATCTCCTCTCAAGGGGTGTGGTAAGAGAGTCTGGTTGCTAGGTGGCGTAGGCAGGCACAAAAGGGAAAAGAGAAGGAGGAGTAAACAGTCTGCAGCAGAGTGTGGAGGAGTGAGGAGCAGGAAAGTGAAGCTCTGACAGGAGCAGCAGTGAAGGTCCCAGATGTGAGCCGGTTCAGAGCAGAGTCCAGGGAGCTCCGAGGAGAGCTGACCCCTTCCCCTGGGCTGCTGTAGTCTGACAGCGTCCGCGCAGTGGCTACCGACGGGGGAGAACGGTCACCTAGGAGGGCTACCCGAAACCCATCTCCAGCTAGAGAGAGAGCACAGAGTGGGAAGTAAGGAGACTGCTAGGGAGAACCAGGCCCAAACGGGCGGCAGATCCCGGAGCGGGGATAGATCCACCTTTCCCTGCTAAACCTGCCGGTGTGGGGCCCTCAAAGCCCACACCACAACACCTAAAAGCCGCAGCCACGTAGCCACAGTTAGGGCCCACAGTTCACAGGAGGCAAGAAGCTGGAGTGATCTGGCCCAGGCAACAAGCACACGGCAAACGAAGGGGAGAGAGGCTTCAGCAACTTCCCTGGGTGACCCCCATAGGGACTAAAAGTCGGGGTTACCCCAAACCACCAAGGGCTAAGGAAGGCGAGTTGGTAGTCACCATCAGAAGTCAGCCTGAAGGATACCTGGTTCCCGCCTGGTTCATCCCAGCTACGCCCGGGTTACTCACCCTGCCATCTGAAGTGAGTAAAAACCCTGAAAGACACTCTGCGTGTGTGGAGTTATTCTGCGCCTTGTGGTACTACGCACCTACACAGGGCCCTGGGGCTTGCCTCACTCTCAGGGGGCTATTCCAACTAACTGCACTCACCATCAGCCCCAGGCGTCCCTCAACCTGCAGTGGCGGTCCCCACTGACCGCAATACTGAGAGTGGCGTCACGACAAGAAGAAGATCTCCTACCTGTGACAAGATCCAGCTGAGTGGAGTCCCTGAAGGTAATGCACCGACCCAACACCTGTGGGGCTTCACACCTGCAGAAATCCAGCAAAGTGCAGGCCATTCTCCTCCTTGGTAACCTGATCCCACACCAGTGCAGCAGGACAGACACCCCCCCCCCCAGGGTAAGAGCAAAGCAGAGCAGCGGGTGAGGGGCTGGAGCAGAGTGAGTGAAGAGAGCAGACCAGGGGAGGATAGCTTCTGGCTGCTGTAAGGAAGGGAAGTGTGAGGAAGGGGCCTGAGGTGACCGGGGCAGAGTAGCGGCCCGCCGGCATCAAGGGAAGACCCGGATCACTGCAGGGGGAGTGGGCTCCCTGTTCCCGACTGAGGAGAGGGAGTGGAGAACAAGGCAGGAGAAAGAGGCATCTGGATGCAGGGCAAGAACAGGGGTCTGCTGTACCGTGTGTGGCATCCCAAAAACACCCTCCGTACCAAAGGCTGCGGACACCGGCAGTTGGTAGTTTAACAGTGACTCTGTGTGGTTTAATTGTGAGTATAACAGTGCCATCCGGCACCGCACTGCGCTGCACCGCAACCCTGCACCCGGCCAAAACCCATCCTGTGGAATCCTCCTCCCTCCTATCGGGCCCCGGGACCACCAGCTCTTACCTACGGAGGGGTCAACACCTAGCTGCTCCCCGCCATCGCTCCCGGGAACCCCGTCACCAGCAGCGGTGGTGCCTACCACCACCACAACCCGTGGGTAGCTTCACGAACTCTCCACATCCCGAAAAAAAACAAATTCCCCCTTTCACTCGAGGGCGAGGAGCGCTGCTCGAGCCCCGGGTCCGGCCCGCTCGAACCACCGAGGAGGAGGCACCGGATCCGAGCGCAATCTCCCCGAGCAGCCCCCGCGACGGGGAAGCTGGCCCCCGCCCCAGACATATGTAACAAGTTCCCCCAATTTCTTATTTGTCAGAGAGGTCGTTGACCCTCCTGTTGAATTTCTACCCCCCACCAGCTACATACTTCGTGCAGCGGACTTGAGAATTTGGGAGTCAGACTAATAGAATCAATATGGCTGAAAATTCATAAAAAATGTTGGCAGCACCATATATTGTTAAAGTAGGTGGTCCCATTGCGGACAATAGCTTACAAAATGTGGATATTGCAGGATTTCGGTCTCACTCTTGGCACCCTTGAAGAAAGCCGATTTTTAGGAGGAAAGCTATGTTCGGCCTGAAAATTCCCATGCTGGTGTAATGCGGCATTGCATGGGGGCCATAGAAACAAATGAAATCCGAGAATTGCTCGAAAGATCTTGATACTTGACTTTCAATAAAAACTTTTTCTAATCAGAATCCCCTAAACTCGAGTCCAGACGGCTGGAAGGTCACAGGTCACAGATGTTCCATCCTAACCCCGATGTTCATGCATCCAGATGGCGAAGAGGAAAATAGATTTTTTTTTTTAGAATTTTTGGAATATATACCATTTGGGAACTTGACAGGAAATAGATAGAAATGAGAAAAGTAATGTAATAGGATTCCAGAAGGGGGAAAAAAAGAAAAGCCACTATGAGATGGACAAGATGCAGATTCTCAGCATGTATCAATACTTATATGTAAATATAGTGTAAATTGTAACATGGAGGTGGGAAAAATGTATGCAACGTTCTCATCATAGATCTATCAAAAATAAAGTAAGACATGTTGGCCAAAATAAAATAAATTCTCATACGAGAAAAAGAGAGAGTCACTCTCCATCTGGTTACTACTAGGGAGTCCGTGTTGGTTATCTCTTAAAAGGGAACCTATCACCAAATTTTGTGACTATAACCTTTGGCCACCACTAGTGGGCTCCTATATACAGCATATTAGACTGCTGTATATAAGAGCTCAGGCCGCTGTGTAGAACGGAGAAATCACTTTATAATACTCACCTAAGGGCCGGTGTGGTGCAGACTGGTCGTATGGGCGTCTCCATTCTCCGGTATTGGCGCCTCTTCTTTCGGCCATCTTTGTCCTCCTTCTGAAGCCTGGGTGCATGACGCGTCCTTCGTCATCCACACTAGCCGGCATTGAGGTCCTGCGCAGGCAAACTTTGATTTGCCCTGGGTAGGGGAGTTCAAAGTATTGTAGTGCGCCTGCGCCGGCTACCTTTGGCGAAGGAGTGTAGGGCCCTCATGGGCCCTAATCTGCTCTGTCAACTTTATTCTGCAACTGGGAAGCTAGAAGCTGTGCAACACAAAGTGTCTAGTCCATGTTCTATATGAAGGAAGGTTCCTTCATATAGAACATGGACTAGACACTGTGTTGCACAGCTTCTAGCTTCCCAGTTGCAGAATAAAGTTGACAGAGCAGATTACATGGGATAACAAGCCTTTACTTAGTGTAAGAGGTAAAACTATGCAGTCATACAGCATTGCATCAGGAAGAGAAAGTGAAACCAAAAATAACAAGAGACTTTTAACAATTCAGTGAGTAAGGAAACTTTACACAACATCGCCATCTACTGTTAGATCAGCATAAAGTCCTCCTTCACACATACAAAGAAGTCCTTCAACTGTTGTATATACCAACATTTTGAAGTGGATCTCTTTCCTGGGGAATTAAAAGGGATGTCTGGTGATACAGGGGGCTTCCCTTCATTGCACAGGGCACATTTATAGAGACGGGCTTAGCTGGTCATATCCTTTGGCGCAGCCTTTAAAGAATAACATTGGGTTTTCTTGATCAAACCCACATGAACCAAAAATCACAAATGTTTTATTCTTTTCTGGCTCATTTTATTCATAACTGTAGAAGGGTTAACGCAAAAGGTCTCCAATCTAGACCGCAATCACATCGTCGGTGGTATCTATTTTTCCACGTCTTCGTGGTATTTATTCTCTGCTTTCGCAGGATGGCGGATCAGATCGAATACATTCTTTCAGTAAATGTAACATGAGAGGAAGAACACGGGCAGGATCAGATTCTGAAAGTGCTCAGTGTCTACTCCGCAGACAAAACAAGTTACCGGGCAAAACCAGAAGAGCGTTTCAAATCTCTAATACAGCGTGACAGCGGCGCTGAAAAATTCATGATTCTGCAGAACAAAAAGGAAAAATAAAAATAAAAAAAAAATAAATAACACCTTCAATCTGTTTTCCCTATTGTCAAAATTTCTGTTTTCGATTGGAAATACAAATCAGGGCAAAATGTATATAGATGGATACGGAGCATGGAAAAAAAAAATTGGATTTGAATAAAATGTATCGTTTCGCCCGACGGTTGCTTTAAACCTCCATTGTTATTTGCGCAATTATACAAAAGGATCAACTTGTCTTTCTGCGACGGCTTCCGCTCTACCCTGTGTTATTGCAAATAAAGAACAAGACCGGGTCAGTAATGTACCATTGAAATGCAAAAAAGGACTGGAAATGTATTAGTTTCTACGGCTTTGTGGAATGTATTGTAATTTTTGAAAATTGATTTTCGTTTTCATGCTATTCCACCGGCTGAAAAGAAAAAAAGATGGGGCGGGGAGGAAGGGGGGGGGGGGTGACACTCCGGAACCGCTGCAGCTCGGTGCTGAATGACCAGCTGAGGGAGGATTCTCCGGTCATGATGTCTGTGTAACCAAACCCCCTTATCCTCTAAAAATAAACACACGGACTGCATGCGACTTGGTTCAAATGGCCACAGCAGCCTTTTTATTGCCTATTGTTTTACAGACTAGTACCTTAGGGACGCCGTCCAACGGGCGACCCAAAACAACCACATAACGGTAACAATAGACAATAACATTTACAATACCCCCCGGGGTAGGCCCAGTCCACTACTACTACTCCCCCTGTCCCCGGCCGCAACACACCGACCCAGAGACGAGGTGCCAATCACCCACGGATTGACCCCCACACTTTGGCAGAACCCCGTGCCTGCCACATCCCGGAAACCGAGAGCCACCATACCAAGACAATGACTCCCGGTCCAGCCACCAATCACTTCCAAACCTCTGGACCAGACCTACCCCCACCGCTACTGTGACAAAAGGTATCCCAACTACCCAAAAACATCTCCCACATGACAACACAAAGGGAGGGTGGGCGGGGATCGTTCGGCGTCCGGAAACAGAAGAGGAGGTAACTCCTTCCTCTCCCAGCTAACCCTTTCCCTGCTCCTCCTCTTCCTCCCCGGCTAAAACCATCCCCCAAAGCCATATTAGGCATATACCACTGTCCCTATTAACCCATCACTCCCTACCTCCCCCTTGGTCATGTCGCCCCTCCCCCCAAGTGGGTCCGTGGCTTTCTTGACCAGCTGAGGGAGGATTCTCCGGTCATGATGTCTGTGTAACCAAACCCCCTTATCCTCTAAAAATAAACACACGGACTGCATGCGACTTGGTTCAAATGGCCACAGCAGCCTTTTTATTGCCTATTGTTTTACAGACTAGTACCTTAGGGACGCCGTCCAACGGGCGACCCAAAACAACCACATAACGGTAACAATAGACAATAACATTTACAATACCCCCCGGGGTAGGCCCAGTCCACTACTACTACTCCCCCTGTCCCCGGCCGCAACACACCGACCCAGAGACGAGGTGCCAATCACCCACGGATTGACCCCCACACTTTGGCAGAACCCCGTGCCTGCCACATCCCGGAAACCGAGAGCCACCATACCAAGACAATGACTCCCGGTCCAGCCACCAATCACTTCCAAACCTCTGGACCAGACCTACCCCCACCGCCACAGGACAGACCACGTGACACCTTACGTGGCCTGGACCCGCCACACACCAAAAGCACGCTCCACACCATCCTGCAGACCCAACGCCCATAAATCCAGACCGACCTCGTTGAGGTGCACACCATCACCCCTCCGAAATCGCCAATCAGCCGGCTCCAAATCCCTGTGCCGTACCACAATCCCACCATTCCTGGTCACAAACCTAGCCACTACCCTATTCACCTGGGCCCTGGCCTTATTAACCTTCTCCACCGACCGAGCCCCTCTCCATGCCAACCTGGTCACTATGTCAGACCATACGACCAGCAAACCAGGATACCGCTTCCACAACTGCAGTAAATCAATCTTTATGTCTCGGATCAAATCCCGCGACGCCCTGGCACCAAGATCATTACCCCCCACATGCAATACCAGCACATCCGGGGGCCGCTCAACTTTACAATGGAAACGAAATTCCGGGACCACCCTGCCCCACTCCATGCCCCGAACTCCGATCCATCGAACAGTCGCCTGCGCACGATCCAAACCCAGCTGTCGACCATTCGGGCGGACCTCCGCCCGACGGGCACCCCAAAATACGAAGGAGTGCCCCAAGATCCAGATCAGGCACTTCCCTATAACAAATAAAACAAAAACGAAAATATCAAAACCAATAACAGCACAACCACCAACACATCAAAAAAACACCCCTTTCCTCAAACCTTCCGCACGTAACCAAAGTCCCATGATGCTACAACAACTGCGGTCTCACATACCGCCGAAAACAAGAAGATTCCCATCTACCAATACGCTTTACCACCTCATCTCCAAGCCCCCAACGGGCTGCCTCCGTTGCTGCACCAATTCGGAATGAATGCGACCCGAATTCCTCCGGGCGCTCCCCCGCGTTACGTAGACTTAGTCGCAGCACCGCCACAAACTGAAACCTCGACAAAAACGACCCATTCAAATGCCGCAACAACGGGCCAGGTAAGCCTCCCCTCACGGCCATAAATCTCTCGACTAAACGCACAGGGCACAATTCCTCTCCTGGAACCGCATATAACACCACCAATCTACCACGGCCCAGCTGATCCATTTTTGACCGGCGAATCCGGCACTCCACCTGACTACTGCTCACTTGCACGTCCTCAAACATCAAACCACCACCCGTCACCCTGGACGGGCTCACCAGCTCGCCTATCCGGAACGCCCCATAAAAAGCGAGACCGAAAGCCGTTGTAAATAGAACCGTCTCGTACACAGACTCACAAATGCCGCTCAGGCCACCCACCATCCGTCTCAACAAACCAAACGATACAGGGCGCCTCTTGTCCCTCTCCCGTACGCCACGGCGAAAGCCCCGCAAAGCCTGACGAACCCGAAAATCCTGTGAAACATCACGCTCCCCTCTCATTTTTAACCAAAATGCCACTGCCGACACCCGATGTGCCACAGCCGATGCCGATCGCCCGGCTGAAAAATCCGTACTCACCAATGACAACAAAGCCACCAAGTAATCCACGCTTTCCCCACCAAACATCAGACGCAACAACTCCTCCCATTCAGCCCACACCTTAGCATACCGGCACCAAGTCACCTCGGTCACCGAGTTCCGAATCAAGTCTGAGATCACCGCCTCACCAGATGCCACAAATCCTCGGGGCACTCCACTCCAACTTCGTCCGCCCACGGCAACAGCGCCCGAAACCTGCTGAACTGAAAACGAGACAAAGCATCAGCCACCTCGTTGTCAACACCCGGAACGTGCCTTGCCACTACCTGCACATTCAACTGCAGACATCTCAACACTAAATGCCGCAAATACACCACCACCGGCTCCGACTTAGCAGACAAGTTGTTAATCGCGTGCACCACCGCCTGGTTATCACAATGAAAACACACTTTCCTTCCGGCAAAGTGCGACCCCCATAGCTCCACTGCCACTACCATGGGGAATAGCTCTAACAGAGCCAAATTCCTAACCAAGCCGCTCTCCCGCCACGCCTGTGGCCACTGCCCGACACACCAATGACCTCTGAAGACAGCCCCAAACCCGGCCGACCCCGCCGCATCCGTAAACAGCTGCAACGCCCCGTTAGACGCCACCCTCTCCATCACCAGCGTCCGGCCGTTGAAATGCTGCAAAAATTGATCCCATACTTCCAAATCGTCCCTGATCGCCTTTGTGATCCGCACAAAATGCGCCGGCAACCGTACCCCGGCCGTCGCCGTCGCCAAACGCCTCGCAAACACTCTCCCCATTGGCACAATTCTGCAAGCAAAATTCAATTTTCCAAGCAAAGACTGCACCGCCTTAAGCCGCACCTTCTTCGCCGCTTTTACCCCTGACACTGCGGACCTCAAATCACGGACCTTCTCCGCCGGCAACCTGCATTCCATAGCAATGGTGTCAATTTCAATTCCCAGAAAACACATCACCGGCGCCGGGCCTTCCGTCTTATCCGGCGCCAAAGGAATCCCGAAACTGGCCGCAACTTTTTGCAACGCAAATAGCAAACCCGCACAAACCATCGAACCCGCCGGCCCGACACACAGGAAATCATCCAAGTAATGAATGATGGACGTAAGCCCGGACACGTCCCGAACCACCCACTCAACAAACGAACTAAATGCCTCAAAGTACGAACACGAAATGGAACAGCCCATTGGCAAACAACGATCAACATAATAACTGCCATCCCACCAGCAACCCAACAAATGCTGACTATCTGGATGAACCGGTAACAACCGAAACGCTGCTTCCACATCCGCCTTTGCCATCAATGCACCCCGCCCCGCCGCCCTAACCAGGTCCAACGCCTTATCGAACGACACATAATATACCGCCGACAACTCCGGCGCAATGCCATCATTCACCGATAACCCTTCCGGGTAAGACAAATGATGAATCAGCCGAAATTTATTCCGCTCCTTCTTTGGTACCACCCCCAACGGTGACACCACCAAATTCCCGCACGGCGGGGCGACATAAGGGCCGCCCATCCTGCCCAAAGCCACCTCCCTTTCCAGCTTCTCATCCACCACTTCCGGGTGATCCCGAGCGGAACGCAAATTACGATACGGCGGAACCGATGCATTAACAACCGACGGAATATGAAAACCATCCGAAAAACCAGAACTTAACAACGCCGCCGCCTCCTTGTCCGGATACCTATTTAAAAACGGAACCATCACTTCTACTTTCACCGGCGTCGTCCCTCTTACCAGCCCCATCACCAGCCTTTCCTTTTCCTTTTTTAAAACATTTGGACAAGCTATGTCCCCCCCCACATCCGGAGCATTCATGCTTAAAACGGCACGCCGCTCCAAACCTGCACTGCCCTTCATTGTACTGCCAACACAAACCTTTCTTGAAACTTGCCGGGGACCCGGCCCCCCCCGAACCCCCGGCGCCCCCCCGAAAGGGCTGAGCCGGTGCCGACATCAATCGCATCCATAAGGAAATATCCTTATGGTCCCAACGCATATCTGGCCGCAATGCCTTCCGCTGCCTAAATTGCTCGTCGTAGCGCAGCCACGCCAGTCCGCCATAAACTCGATAAGCCTCCCCTATCGCATCCATGTAGCCGAACAAAGCCGAACAATGCTCCGGCTCCTTCTCCCCGACCACGCTCGCCAAAATCGCAAATGCCTGTAGCCAGTTGGCAAAAGTCCGAGGAATAAGCCTATAACGGCGCTTTTCCTCCTCGTCCTTCTCCTTTTTGGAATCACTCGGCTTAACCCTATCCAAATTAAATTTCTCCAGGGGAAGCAGAGAAAATATCTCCACATATTCCCCTTTCCAAATTTTTTCCCGCACCTCCTTCTTTAAATGGGCCCCCAGCGGGCCCTCAAAACAAACATAAACTTCGCTTTTAGCCCTATCATCTAAGCGCACCACCTCATCCTCCTTCTCCTTTTCCTTCTCCTTTTCCTTCTCCTTTTCCTTCTCCTTTCCCCCCCCCCGTCTCACTCCCCCCTTCGCCCCCCCCTCTACTCGCACCCGCTCCGTCACCCCCCGTCGCCGCCGAGGCCCCTAAACCGGCTGCACCCCACCCACGCCGCCACCGGCGCCTGGGCCCCCCTCCCCCCCCGCTCCCGAAGCCGCCGCCAGCCCCTGCAACAGCCCCAACAATTGACTCCACACTGCGAAACCAGCGGGCGCTGCCGTAGCCGCAGCCGCCCCCCCCCCGAAGCCCCCCGCCAGCGCAGCCCCTGCCGCCTCCGCGGCCGTCTCACCCGACCGCCGCTCGGCGTCTCCCGAGACCGCCGCCTCGCTGTCCTCCGTCTGTCGTCCATCCGACTCCTCCGAACCGAAAGCCTCTTCCCCCTCCTCGCCGCTGGCCTCATCTTCCATCCGACATCCGGGGGGCGCCGCCGCAGCACCCCCCCCACCACGGCCGCCAGACAGGGCCGCCGCGTGGGCAGAGTCATCCCCGCTCCATCTCTTGCCCCGGGGTGACAACCCAGGAGACCGTCCTGTCCCCCGCGCCGGCACCCCGGGCCTCGACCTCTTGCGCCCGCC
>NC_134360.1:27189449-27381448 GCF_048569485.1 Anomaloglossus baeobatrachus | reverse complement strand
GCGGGCGCTGCCGTAGCCGCAGCCGCCCACCCCCCCCGAAAGCCCGCCCGCCAGCGCAAGCCCCTGCCGCCCTCCGCGGCCGTCTCACCCCGACCGCCGCTCGGCGTCTCCCGAGACCGCGCGCCTCGCTGTCCCTCCGTCTGTCGTCCATCCGACTCTCTCCGTAACCGAAAGCCTCTTCCCCCTCCTCGCCGCTGGCCTCATCTTCCATCCGACATCCGGGGGGCGCGCCGCCGCAGCACCCCCCCCACCACGGCCGCCAGACAGGGCCGCCGCGTGGGCAGAGTTCATCCCCGCTCCATCTCTTGCCCCGGGGGTGACAACCCAGGAGACCGTCCTGTCCCCCGCGCCGGCACCCCCGGGCCTCGACCTCTTGCGCGCCCGCCCCCCTGCCGACTGCAAGGGGCCCTCTGGGCGCGGACGACCAGACGCCCGGCTCCGGATCTCAGCCGTCGTCGCCTCTGGCCCTCCTGGGGCTATTGCAGGCCTCCATCCGCCGAGTCCCCTCCCGCTCCCACGGGAGACTGCCACATCCGGGGGCTGCACAGCGGTACTGAGTGACCCGGCGGTTGCCGCAGGGCTCCCGCCGTCACTCCTTCTCTCAGCCGCACCGGGGTCAGGCACCGCAGACCCCCCCCCCGGCGCCGGACCTACCGCCACGTGCAGCCCCGCGGTCCCCCCCGCCGACTGCAGGGGGGATCTGCTGGCCTCTCTCCTGCGCCGAGCGCGCTCCCCGGCCTGGAGCCGCTGCAGTCTCAGTAGACTCCAGCCCGGAGGCCGGGGACCGGAAGCAGGCCCCGTGCTGGCCACTCCCACCTCCCGACCGCCGCGGCTGGGAACGAAGATTCCTCCCGCCGGGCCCTCTGCAGCAGCCAGACGCTGCTGCTGGCGCTGCACTCTGCGGAGGGTCCACCTGGAGGGGCTCTTACATCTCCTCCTCGCCCCCCCCGCGCCCGGGGGAATACCTGCGGGGGGGCCGCGACTGAGCGCCCGCCGCTGCTGGGGGGACGAGAGGGCAAGCGCCGACGGGTTAACCCCGGCAGCCCTGATGGGGGTCTGCACTGCCAGGGGCCCGTGCGCTGGCGACCGCTGCCTGAATCAGACGCTGGAGCTCCTGAAGATCTGCCATGGAGGTGCACGTGCAGATCGTTCGGCGTCCGGAAACAGAAGAGGAGGTAACTCCTTCCTCTCCCAGCTAACCCTTTTCCCTGCTCCTCCTCTTCCTCCCCGGCTAAAACCATCCCCCAAAGCCATTATTAGGCATATACTCACTGTCCCTATTAACCACCATCACTCCCTACCTCCCCCTTGGTCATGTCGCCCCCTCCCCCCCAAGTGGGTCCGTGGCTTTCCTGTTTCAAAGGAGGTTTTTACTTTTCCTATTTTAATGTGAGTTTTCTAGTTGTCACTTGCTTTCAAAAGATGGGAAAGATACATAAAAAATTATTATATACAAAAAGGTGTAAAGTTGACATCATAGTCTCAAAAGGCAATCCCCATCGCCACAAAGATCAGATCTATTTGTGTTACACATTTGTATCTGGGGGGGATGTTTGGCTATACTTTTCTGAAAGCTGTAGAGGTGGTCGAGTACATACAGTGCTGGCCAAAAGTATTGGCACCCCTGCAATTCTGTCAGAGAATACTCAGTTTGTTCCTGAAAATGATTGCAATCACAAATTCTTTGGTATTATTATCTTCATTTATTTTGCTTGCAATGAAAAAACACAAAAGAGAATGAAACAAAAATCAAATCATTGATCATTTCACACAAAACTCCAAAAAATGGGCCAGACAAAAGTATTGGCACCCTTAGCCTAATACTTGGCTGCACAGCCTTTAGCCAAAATAACTGCCCACAACCGCTTCCAGTAACCATCAATGAGTTTCTTACAATGCTCTGCTGGAATTTTAGACCATTCTTCTTTGGCAAACTGCTCCAGGTCCCTGAGATGTGAAGGGCACCTTCTCCAAACTGCCATATTGAGATCTCTCCACAGGTGTTCTATGGGGTTCAGGTCTGGACTCATTGCTGGCCACTTTAGTAGTCTCCAGTGCTTTCTCTTAAACCATTTTCTAGTGCTTTTTAAAGTGTGTTTTGGGTCATTGTCCTGCTGGAAGACCCATGACCTCTGAGGGAGACCCAGCTTTCTCACACTGGGCCCTACATTATGCTGCAAAATGTGTTGGTAGTCTTCAGACTTCATAATGCCATGCACACGGTCAAGCAATCCAGTGCCAGAGGCAGCAAAGCAACCCCAAAACATCAGGGAACCTCCGCCATGTTTGACTGTAGGGACAGTGTTCTTTTCTTTGAATGCCTCTTTTTTTTCCCCTGTAAACTCTATGTTGATGGCTTTTTCCAAAAAGCTCTACTTTTGTCTCATCTGACCAGAGAACATTCTTCCAAAACGTTTTAAGGGCTTTCTCAGGTAAGTTTTGGCAAACTCCAGCCTGGCTTTTTTAGGTCTTGGCGTAAGAAGTGGGGTCTTCCTGGGTATCCTACCATACAGACTACAGTCCCTTTTCATTCAGACGCCGACGGATAGTACGGGTTGACACTGTTGTACCCTCGGACTGCAGGGCAGCTTGAACTTGTTTGGATGTTAGTCGAGGTTCTTTATCCACCATCCGCACAATCTTGCGTTGAAATCTCTCGTCAATTTTTCTTTTCCTTCCACATCTGGGGAGGTTACCACAGTGCCATGGGCTTTACACTTCTTGATGACACTGCGCACCGTAGACACAGGAACTTTCAGGTCTTTGGAGATGGACTTGTAGCTTTGAGATTGCTCATGCTTCCTCACAATTTGGATTCTCAAGTCCTCAGACAGTTCTTTGCTCTTCTTTCTTTTCTCCATGCTCAATGTGGTACACACAAGGACACAGGACAGAGGTTGAGTCAACTTTAATCCATGTCAACCCCCTGCAAGTGTGATTTAGTTATTGCCAGCACCTGTTAGGTGCCACAGGTAGGTTACAGGGGCTGTTAGTTACACAAGTTACAGAAGCATCACATGATTTTTCAAACAGTCCCAATACTTTTCTCCACCCCCTTTTTTATGTTTGGTGTGGAATTATATCCAATTTGGCTTTATGACATTTATTTATTTATTTTTTTTCATTGAAGACAAATGAAATGAAGATAATACCAAAGAATTTGTGATTGCAATCATTTTCAAGAAGAAACTGAGTATTATCTGACAGAATTGCAGGGGTGCCAATACTTTTGGCCAGCACTGTATGTGGTTTTATGCTAAATGTGGGGATAGACCCCCTTCCCCCGAGTTATGCCGGCGTCACACGGTACGATATATCGGGCGATATGTTGGTAGGGTCATGTCGTTAGTGACGTACATCTGGCATCGTTTGATATATCGTAGCGTGTGACAGCTACGAGCGACGATGAACGAGCAAAAATACTCACCTTATCGTTGCCCATTGACACGTCGCTCATTTTCAAAAAGTCGTTTCTTCTTCTCTGTGCTGGTTGTTCATCGTACCCAGGGTAGCACACATCGCTATGTGTGACACCCCGGGAACGATGAACACAGCTTACCTGCGTCCCGCCGGCAATGCGGAAGGAAGGAGGTGGGCGGGATGTTTACGTCCCGCTCATCTCTGCCCCTCCGCTTCAATTGGCTGGACGCTGTGTGACATCGCTGTGACGCCGAACGTCCCACCCCCTTCAGGAAGAGGATATTCGCCGCCCACTGCAATGTCGTCCGGGAGGTAAGTGCGTGTGACAGGGGGTTACCGACTTTGTGCGACATGGGCAACTAATTGCCCGTGACGCATAAACGACGGGGGCAGGTACGATCGCACGATAGATCGTACCGTGTGACGCCGGCATTAACCCACGCGAAACGCGCATTGGGGTTGCAGGGGTACCTCTTTGCCAACAGGGAATACTATATTAAAATCAAAATACTTCAGCACTAATAAGAAAAAATAAAACTTCAGTCTGTCCAAAATTGTGATTTTAGTTATGCAGATAAGTAAAGACAGCATCCAGACGTTTCAGCATTTTTTGCCTTTATCAATGCACCACTGTCAGCTGATGTAATGGACGGTTTTTGGGAGAAGATCAAAGCCTAATGAAAATGCTGACTAAAAATACTAGAATTGATGACGTCACAGGTATAAGTACAGTATTCCATATCAAGAAAGACGAACCATTGCATCCTCAGACTCTCCTGATGAATGCTTAAGGGAATTAAGATACCACAGTAAGGAACATCGTTTCAGACAAGGACCATAATATTGTGACGCCCTGGACTAGCCAGGTAGTCACAGATAGCGCCCCCGCACAACACCAGTCCCACACAAGGTAACACCAGCCAAACCATACACCCTAGTCACCTCCTGCAGAGCTTGATGGACACAGAGGGGCGGAGCCAGGTGGTTGGCCATGCCCACCGAGGAGTTCAGAGGGCCTGAGGCAGTAAACACACGGTCAGATGAGTTTTAATGAGGAGTGAGTAAGGAGTGAAGGAGTCTGAAGGGTGCCAGGGTTGGAGCCTGGGCACCTTTGGCTAGGAGGCATACGGTGGCCTTAGCCTGCAGGAGCTGGGAAGACGGCTCAGTGGAACCGTGGTGGACCGCCGGTACTGACCCGGGGAACCGACTCGGAAACCGGAGCACACGGGGGTACTCAGACCCTGAAATGAGGTCCAGAATCCACTGGACCGAGTTAATTCACCGATTGCGGTCTGGACTTTAGGTCCTTTCCCACCCAAGCCCCGACTGAAGACAACAGCCCACCGAGGGGGATAGAAAGCCACTGCACAGGCAGAGAGATCCCATGAGCCAGCGTCTGTGGGCAAACGGGCTCCTCCGACATATACAAAGCCGGGGAGCGGACTCCCATCGCTGAAGCGCAGGCAGTCTACACATACACTACACGGTGCAGGAGAAAGGCAAAGACCACCGAACCGGGTGGGGGACCAGACGCAGCCGGGTGCGGGCACCATCAACTTTGTTTACCAGAGACTTGTGTGTGTCAATAACAGTGAGTACAACAGTGCCATCTGGCCGCGCACCGCCCTGCACTGCTCAGCTACTCTCCCCAATGGGTCCCGGGGCCATCATCCCTGCCCACGGAGGGGTTAACATCTTGCTGCATCACCATCTCCCGCGGGTTCCCCGTAACCGCAGCGGTGGGGTCTACACCTTCACCACGTCCCATGGGTGGCGTCACGAACTCAAACACGGCTCCGGCCGTACACCTACCTACCAACCCCCCTAAGTAGCGCCAGCACCCCCTTTCAGAGCAAAGTGACCCCGGGTCCGGAGGTGCTTGAGCCACCTACCAACGAGCCCGGATCAGAGCGGCTCAGCTGTAGCCGAGCACGGGGCGGTACATAATCACCATACACCCTCTATCTCTTTTGGCCCTTGTGTGGCTGTACAAGGTTGCACCAATGGTATGTCCGCCCCTGGCAGTACCCTATGCACCTTTTACAGATCGCCTTCATACAGTCTGTTATCATGGTCATAATCGTTCCAAAATTTGGTTTACAACGTCACAATTTTTTCAGTCTCTGCTGAATTTAAACAGGAATAATAAAAAAAAAATTCTATGCTTCAAAATGATGTCCTGGTGTGGTCCTAAAGCAAAAACGGGAACAAAACTGTCCGTGAACAGTCCTAATTTTTTATGACTGTTTGCTAAAGCATTAAAAGGGAACATTTTACTAGAGAAACTAAATTGTATAGCTATACAGTGTGTCCACCCATATCCTGTCCACCGCCATTAACTTGAGAGCGGCGGCAGCTATAGGCATAGAAGTGGTGTCTAGGTATAGTAAAGTAGCCATGCGCTTCGCAATGAAACCACCTATAGCGCCACCTGGTGGAAAACAACGGAGTTAGCATTTTTATCTCAAAAACGGAACGAGATAGAGAAAAAAAGTGAAATACAAAGTTGTAGGGCATCCTCAATTCAATACGAATCGACACCTTGCATACAGAAATGCTGTGATTAGAACGTGTAAAACTCACAAGGCTGCGGACGTAAAGCGATACCTCATGGAGACTCATACCCCAATGACTTCCTACAAGTCATTGGGTATGGTGGCTGTGTGGAGTGGCCTCCACGCTCACCTGACCTGACCCCATGGACTTCTTTCTGTGAGGTCACATCAAACAGCAGGTGTATGCGACCCCTCCACCAACATTGCAGGACCTACGACCACGTATCATAGATGCTTGTGCAAACGTGTCCCCTACCATATTGCACAACGTGCAGCAAGACACAGTATGCTGTGCAGAGTCCAGATGTGCATTGCAGCTGACGGGGGCCACTTTCAGCATCAAAAGGTAATTGGGCGCCATATGTGTGACCAGCATTCAATGGGTTTTTTTTTGGGGGGGGGGGGGGTCATGGGTTTCATATCATAGCATTTCTGTATGCAAGGTGTCGATTCGTATTGAATTGATGATGCGCTACAACTTTGTAATTCACTTTTCTCTCTCTATCTCGTTCCGTTTTCGAGATAAAAATGCTAACTCCGTTGTTTTCCACCAGGTGGTGCTATAGGTGGTTTCATTGCGTAGAGCATGGCTACTTTACTATACCTAGGCACCACTTATATGCCTAAGTTAATGGCGGTGGACAGGATATGGGTGGACACGCTGTATAGTTCCTAGCGGAACAATTAATATCACACCTGCCATGTAGTGATCTGATGTGCCAGCGCTGAGAAATCATCATTTAAAGCCCCATGCAAATTAGTCTGAAAGTGCATTGGGGCGTGTCTGTGCACCGAGTATATGGTCACAGCCCATGTGGCTTCAAAGCTCGATTTCTCAGGTCTGGAACATAGGAATTCCACCAAAGTGGTGCCATTTTTTTCAACCACAACACTAGTTTCATTGGTAAAATCATCCTGACGAGTTCCCTTTAATGTCTATATCCTATTAACCCAAACTTACCGGTTACATTTTATTCCTTCCACTTGACCTGGCGGATTTATGGAACGAGTGTATCCAGACTCGGCACATTACAATAACCTCCTCCATGCTACACAATCTAATATGACTTTATGGCACGGTGTATTGTTGCGCAATGTCGCCGGCACGACGGAGCACCGGTCCCCGAGCCCATTAATGTTACAAGTGGCAGACTGGATGACTTCTGACTATAATGAGCTTGATTTAACATATCGCTCCGTTTCCAGAAGTCATCTATATTTTGCAGCTGAGAATCCGTCATTTTGTATTTGCACCTCTGACTTTTAACTGTCAAAAAAGTATATTTGATGGACAGTGTTATTAATCCTCATTGTCACTGACTCGTAAAATCATCAGTCATGTGTCTGAGCCATTGTATTAAATGTATTATTGGATATTCTTACAATCCCCCTGTCTTTCTGAACACAATCAGATGGAGGAAACACATAACACAATGCCAAGTGCATGTCTCTGCCGATTTAGGGGAGGAAATTGGTCTGTAACGCTCCGTTTAATGGGGACTTATTTTATATGGAAGTAGAAATATGGGGCTGGATTATATATTGTTTCTGGAATGTAGTCCTGCTGAACTGACTGCAATGGGAAAAGTAATACATGTACACTGAGTAAACCAGCTGAATAGTGAGTGCAGCTCTGGAGGATAATACAGGAGGTAACTCATTGACAGTACAGGATAAGTAATATAATGTATATACACAGTGACTGCACCAGCAGAATAGTGAGTGCAGCTCTGGATGTAACTCAGGATCAGTACAGGTCACTAATGTAATATATGTACACAGTGACTGCACCAGCAGAATAGTGAGTGCAGCTCTGGAGGATAATACAGGAGGTAATTCAGGATCAGTACAGGATAAATAATGTAATATACTGTATGTACACAGTGACTGTACCAGCAGAATAGTGAGTGCAGCTCTGCAGAGGATAATACCGCAGGTAACTCAGGATCAGTAATGTAATGTACACAGTAACTGCACCAGCAGAATAGCGAGTGCAGCTCTGGAGTATAATACAGGATGTAACTCAGGATCAGTGCAGGGTCAGTAATGTAATGTATGTACACAGTAACTGCACCAGCAGAATAGGAAGTGCTGCTCTGGAGTATAATACAGGATGTAACTCAGGATCAGTACATGATACCTTATGAAGTTGACTCGCCCACCCCAGGGCTATGGGACACCCGGTGCCGGGCCGGACTAGTCCGGGGGTAGTCAGTGGTGGCGGGGCCCGACTCCGTGGCCCTGGTGGGTGTCAGTTAAATATGGCTGGTGACTTGGGGTTTGTGTTCGTGACGCCACCTGTGGTATGCGGCTATTAAGCCGCCGCTGCTGTGTGAGGCCTCCGGGGTGATGATATGGCAGCAATGGTGGTACTGCTCCCCACAGGTGGAGCGGTGCCCCAGGGCACAGTTGGTGCTCGTGAGAGTCTATGGTGCAGTGGAAGTCTAAGCAGACGGAATAACAGAGGCAACGCCAAGGGTGCAGTTTCAAGTTGTTTACTCACACATCCTGGTATGCGCACACTGGTGCCCTCAGACGACTGGAACCCACTGTCAGGGACCTCCGCCGTTTCTGGGTGATTCTTGGAGTGAAAACCGGTACCCTTCTCTCTAAGGTGTCTCTGTCTTCAGCTGTCCTCCTAAGCCTAGCTCTTTTAGGATGAACCTGCTCGGCCTCCACTACAGCCTCCAGGCTGGGGGGTCACCTGTCGGTTGATTGTCCCCTTTCTAAAGGTTCTGCGGTGGGCTGTGGCCCGGGGAGTTTACAACTTTCCCTGGGCCTCGGTTTTTACTGTTTGGAGATAATTTTGCACTCCTCCGGTTTCTAGGGACCGTCCCCTGTTGCAGCTTGATCCCTCCACCGATGTTCCTGTGGAACAGGCCACCGCAGCTCTACAGCTATCCGTGGCCCTGGGACCCCTTCTTCTCTCTGCTTGGTGTCACCTGGACCCTCAGAGTCCCAGGATCTTCAGCAGGAAGCGTCTCTTTCTTTCCTCAGCTCCTGACTGACTAGAGCCTTTCCTTCTTCTCCTTCTCGTCCGCATCACGCAGACCTCCTCCTCCTTCCCTCTCTCTCAGACTACTCAAACTTGACCTTCCTTTCTCTCACTGCTTTCTGGTGGCTCCTCCCACCTCCCCAGTTGCTCTGATCTACCCTATAGGAGCAGGGATGGGTCTTACGGCCCCTCCCAGCATGCAGCATGGGAGGGTTGCTGCCACTATCCCTGGTCCCAGTGTGTTCCTAACAATGGGTGTAGTGTAGATTTGCCAGGGGACCGGCGTTCACTCCTTTCCTCACCCAGAATGGGGCATCACACCGCTGGATGGGGTGCAATGTCCTGTGGCGACGGAAGCCTCAGGGGCGCCACATAATGTATGTACACAGTGACTGCACCAGCAGAATAGTGAATGTAGCTCTGGAGTATAATACAGGATGTAACTAAGGATCAGTACAGGATAAGCATTAGTATCTATAAACCAAAACATGCAGTGCTCAATGCAGTACCACATATACTTGTGTGCCTGCATACCATAGTGCCATAAAGCTCATGTATGTCCAGTATTAACCTCTTACCTGTACGTCCATAGTCGTATCTGCTACTTTACCGGGGCTCGTGCGACGAACCTGCATATTTTTTTCTCCCTGCACATTTCGGCTGATCTGATCGGCAGACATGTGCAACTAATAGGCACAGGTGGATCGGAGATCAAAGATCCACCTGCGTCTGTTAAGTAGTTAGATCGTGTTGTCACGAGGCGCCAATGTGTAGCTATGACAGCGTGGGGTCAGATGATGACCCCTGTTGCTGTCATGAGTTGCCTGTGAATGTCGGCGCTCAAGGGGAGCAGCATTTCTGTTGTACAGGGCGGTGATTATGCACAGCATCGCTCTGATCAGCAGAAGCGATTGGACAGTGCAGGCAAAAAAAAAAAACCCTGAGGGGACCAGTAAAATCAATCAATAAAAACATTAAATAAAGAAAAAATTAAAAAAAAATGTATAAAAACCCATAAAAACTAAGAAGTTCAAATCATTCCCTTTTGTCCTATTGAAAATAAAACAATTAAAAAGAAAAAAGAAATCAACACTTTTGTTATCACCTCGTTCAGAAATGCAGAGTCTATCAAAATATAAAATCAATTATTCTGATTGGTACATGGTGGGGAGAGAAAAAAAAAATAAAAATCAAAAATAAAATTTTTTTGGTTGTCGCAACACTGCATTAAAATGCAATAACAGGCGCTCAAAACATCGCATCTATACAAAATATGTATAATTAAAAACGGCAGCGCAAGATGCAAAAAAATAAGCCGTCACTGAGCCCAAGACACTGAAAAATAAGAACGCTATGGGTCTCGGAAAATGGCGACAAAAGAGCAATTTTTACTTTTTTTTTTTTTTTTTTTTACAAAAGTTCAGATTTGATTCCACCACTTAGATAAAAGTAACACTATACATGTTTGCTATCTACAAACTCGTCCTAACCTGGGCAATCATACGGTCAGGTCAGTTTTACCATATAGTGAACACAGTAAATAAAAAAACCAAAAAACAAAACAATCGTGCAATTGCATTTATTTTGCAATTTCACCGCACTTGGAATTTTTCCCCCCGTTTTTCAGTGCAATATGGGGCAGAATAAATGGTATCATTAAAAAATGCAACTAGTCCTGCAATTAACAAGCTCAGATATGGCAATATTGATGGGAATATTAAAAAGGTTATGTCTCTTGGAAAAAAGGTAGGAAAAAAACAAAATCGGAAAATCAAGGGGGGGGGATTAGAGGGATTACGTGCAAAAGGCAGGAAATTCTCCTCTCTAGACAATATGTGTGTTTCCTAGAATATCATAGCAATTGTAAAATATGTGACATTGATAAACTATAGTCCAGTGACCTGTCCCTCGCTGCAAGTCTCAGTGGGGAACGGCCGCAGGTTACGGCAGCTGTCTAATCTCTTCAGCACAATTCTGTCACCTATAATTTAGTTTAGGTAGAACATATAGGCAATGCGCAAATGGTAACTTACACCTCTGATATTTGGGAATCTTTTTGTAAACCATGCACAGGTTATATTGGACATGGGCCTACTTGGGGGAGGGGACATATTTTGTAAACATTTCTTCTGCCAACATTCCAAGCCTTAATGACCAAAGTATATTTAGCAATTTTGATAAAGCCTTATATCTATGAAATTGATTTTTTTATTTGGAGCAGGACTTTAAATTTTCCAGCCTGATAATACCAGCCCCCAGCTGTCCGCATTACTTTAGCTGGTTATCACAAATAGAGAGGAGTCCACACCATTTTTTAATAATTATGTACGTAATTTAAGAAAATGGTGTGGGTTCCTCCCTATTTTTGATAAGTAGCTAAAGTAAAGCAGACAGCTGAGGGCTGGTATTATGAGGCTAGAAAATAAAGTTCTGCTCCAAAAGAAAAAAAAAAAAAGAAAAAAAGTAAATTTCCTGGAGATTATGTAACAAGTTATTTTCATTTAATTGATTTTTTTTCTCATTTTGGAGCAAGACTTTAATTTTCTAGCCTGATAATACCAGCCCTCGGCTGTCTGCTTTACTTTAGCTGGTTATCACAAATAGTGGGGATCCCACATCATTTTTAAAAAGTATTTATTTAAATAATTTAAGAAAGTGACATTGGCTCCTCCCTATTTTTGATAACCAACCAAGGTAAGGCAGACTGCTGGGGGCTTGTATTATGAGGCTGGAAAATAAAGTCTTGAGTCAAAAGGGAAAAAAAAATAATTTCATGGAGATTATGTAACAAGTTATCTCCATTTAATGTTTTTTTCCCTCTTTTGGATCACGACTTTAAATTTTCCAGCCTGATAATACCAGCCCTTGGCTGTCTGCTTTACCTTGGCTGGTTATCAAAATTAGGGAAATGCCCACGCCGTTTAAAGTATGTGCATAAATAATTTTTAAAAATGGTGTGGGATCCCCTGTATTTGTGATAACCAGTCAAGGTAAAGCAGACAGCCAAGGGTTGGTTTTATCAGGCTCGGAAATAAAGTCCTGCTTCCACAAAAAAAAAAATATAAAAATATCAATTTCATGCAGATAACTTGTTACAATAAGGCTTATTGGTTATCTCCATGAAATTGATATTTTTATATTTTTTTTGTG
Organism: Anomaloglossus baeobatrachus; assembly: GCF_048569485.1. Lineage (NCBI taxonomy): Eukaryota > Metazoa > Chordata > Amphibia > Anura > Aromobatidae > Anomaloglossus > Anomaloglossus baeobatrachus. The sequence continues at coordinate 27,369,328 of NC_134360.1, read as the reverse complement.
GGAGCAGGACTTTATATCCGAGCCTGATAATACCAGCCCCCAGTTGTCTGCTTTACTTTGGCTGATTATCACAAATAGACGGAATTTCACACCATTTTTAAAAATTATTTATTTTTTAAAAAACGGCATGGGATATGCCCTATTTTTGATAACTTGCTACATAAAGCCTTATTGGTTATCAAAAATAGGGCATATCCCATGCCGCTTAAAAAAAAAATAATAATTCAATAAATAATTTTTAAAAATGGTGCGAGATCACCTCTATTTGTGATAACCAGACAAAGTAAAGCAGACAGCTGGGGGCCGGTATTATAAGGCTGGGGAGGGCCATGGTTATTTGGCCCTTCCCAACCTAAAAATAGCAGCCTCAGAAGTCATCCATTAGATGCGACATTTCTGGCATTTTGCCCGGCTTTTCTCGATTGCCCTGGTGTGGTGGCATTGGGGTAAATACTTTTGGGGTTGATGTCAGCTGTGAATTAACAGCAGGCAATTGCCCCCATTTGCCTCCTCCTGCAGCCCCCTAGTTCTTACTATGACCATTTTACAGCACAAACGTTAGGGTCCCCCTTGACCTATATGGGGTTTGGAGTCTGGGGTCAAGTCCAGTCCCAAATGGAACTTTTTACTAAAGTCCGGCCGAATCCGAACTTCCACGAGGCCGCTCATATTTAGCCATGAAGTGACCTTCAGCCATTGATTGCACCATCGTGCATGCCCTATGGTTGTCTGGAGAGATGGCGGTAGACATCAGGACTTTTGGCAAGTATATTAGACCATCCATATGCCACCATACAGGCGCCATTCTCACAGCCGTGCCAGATACAAGAGGCCTTACACTCATATGAGTGAATTACGGTACTTTTAAAGGTTTAATGTTTAGGGGAAAAAAAAATCTTGAAAAACTTCAGCAAAAATAACAACATGTAAAGATCTATAAGAAGCCCAAGATCCTAGCGGTGTCTCATGGTGATACATCTTTTGTTCCTTCTTTATTTTTAGATATTAAAACACAAACTATGAACAAAAGAATCAAATAACAAAATATGTTGTAGTATTTTTAAAAAAAAAAAAAGGAGTCAACCTCGGAGCGTCGTGTGCTCCGCATATATCAAAATGCATCCGCGCTAAGACACAAACAGCGGAATTTTAATTATCGCCGCTCGGCTTCAAACTCCCTGAGAGAATGGCACTCAGAATTGGATTTGAAGACTTTACGAGTGTGATACGGGTCTCTTTCATATCAAGGGGTTTTTTGTTCAGAAATTCCCAGAGCGTTCAACGACTCACATAAAAATGGAACATTAGTTTTTAACATTTCAAGTATTACCAAGACGGAAAGATTGCATCCGTTAATTAGAAAGTTATTCTTCTGTTGGGAATTTTTGGCAGTAATTGCAGGTGCATAAATTACAAATCATTTTGTCATTTAGATCGCTTACCAATAAAGTCACACTGTGTGTTTTGCAGAAGACCATTATTTGTTCTGTACGTCTTCATCGGTAATTGTTTTTAGGTTTGTCGAAAACTTTTTAAATGTATCCGTAGGATTGTGGAAAGACAAAAAAAAATCTCCAAAAGAATACTGGAACGAATGATAGTAATGAGATTTTCTATATTCACTACATAAGAGCTTTGTGATGCTCAATCACTTGATACAACTAGTAAGTAGTGAATAGAGGAGAAATCAAACAAGCCGGGGGTCAGGAGCCAAGAGGTCACATATGGAACACAGGGAGAAAGAAGAGCCGAGGTCAGGGTACGAGCCGGAGGTCAGGGTACGAGGCCGGAGGTCAGGGTACGAGGCCGGAGGTCAGGGTACGAGGCCGGAGGTCAGGGTACGAGGCCGGAGGTCAGGGTACGAGCCCGGAGGTCAGGGTACGAGCCAGGAGGTCAGGGTACGAGCCAGGAGGTCAGGGTACGAGCCAGGAGGTCAGGGTACGAGCCAGGAGGTAAGGGTACGAGCCAGGAGGTAAGGGTACGAGCCAGGAGGTAAGGGTACGAGCCAGGAGGTAAGGGTACGAGCCAGGAGGTAAGGGTACGAGCCAGGAGGTAAGGGTACGAGCCAGGAGGTAAGGGTACGAGCCAGGAGGTAAGGGTACGAGCCAGGAGGTCAGGGTACGAGCCCGGAGGTCCGGGTACGAGCCAGGAGGTCAGGGTACGAGCCAGGAGGTCAGGGTACGAGCCAGGAGGTCAGGGTACGAGCCAGGAGGTCAGGGTACGAGACAGGAGGTCAGGGTACGAGACAGGAGGTCAGGGTACGAGACAGGAGGTCAGGGTACGAGACAGGAGGTCAGGGTACGAGACAGGAGGTCAGGGTACGAGACAGGAGGTCAGGGTACGAGACAGAGGTCAGGGTACGAGACAGAGGTCAGGGTACGAGACAGAGGTCAGGGTACGAGACAGAGGTCAGGAGCCAGGAGGTAACGTTTGAGTCAGGCGATCAGGTGGAGAAGGGTAGCTAAGGTCCGGGGTCGAGAGACCAGATCTGAACTGTACACTATGGTAGCCAGAAGCACTTACTGCGGAACAGGAACTACGAGTAGCAGGATTCTGGGTGAGGTTGCTCCCTAGTGAAGCAGAGGAATCACCCGGAACGTGGTGCCTGTGAAGAGACTCCTCCCAGCACCAACGCAGGACCCCAGGCTGGGAACAACCCGTCCACCAGAGCACAATCAACAGACCACTGGCTCTGCAGGAGATCAGAGCACCACAAATCAGAACCATGACAGTCTTATGTATTTATTTTACTCATTTATATACCACCATCATATTCACACAGACATCATCCAGCCATTAAAAGTGCCTGCAAAAACGAAAAAAAAAAAGAAACAAACAGGGGCAAGCAGGTCATTGGTGCAACCTGTGTGGTCACAATGAGATCCAAGTGGTCACAGGGCTCATTTCTACCTTCAAATTCAATTTACGGGCAACAGCTCTGATAGACATTACTGCAGTCAGCCGCCAAGTACACACTGCTCCAAAACCCACAACATCTATGGCATTGTGCGTGCAATAAAACTGCTCATTTTAGGGTGTTTTTTTATCGTGACCAGCCTAAGGCACTCCTGTGAAATTATCAAGTTGGTCAGGTTAAGGCGCACTTGTGTAATCATCAAGTTGACCAGCCTAAGGCGCACCTGTGCAATCATGCTGGCTAGCCTATGTTACATCTGTGCAATAATCATGCTGGCCAGCCTAAGGTGCACCTGTGCAATCATGCTGTCTAATCAATATCTGGATATGTCACACCTGTGAGGTGGTTGGATTATCTCTCCAAAAAGAGAAGTGCTCACTAAAACAGATTTGGACAAATTTGTGAACAAGATTTAAGAGAGAAAGGCCTTATGTGTCCACAGAAAAAGTAAAAGATCTTCGCGTTCAGCTCATGAAAAAATGGAAGCAAAAACAAAAAAGTGTTGTGTTTATATTTTTGTTCAATGTAGATATGGAAATATAACCGAACTTACTACATGAATACGGGAACCGACCAGAGCTTCCTACATGAATACAAGAGCAGGACCGTACCTACTACATAGATACGAGAACAGAACTACACCTACTACATAGATACAGTTACAGAACTGCGCTTACAACATACATACGGGAACAGAACTGCGCTTACTACACAGATACAGGAACAGAACTACGCTTACTACATAGCTACAGGTACAAAACCACGCTTGCTACATAGCTACAGGAACAGAACTGCGCTTACTACATAGCTACAGGAACAGAACTGCGTTTACTACATAGATACAGGAAAAAAACCAAGCCTACTACAGAGATACAGGAACAGAACTGCGTTTACTACATGGATACAGGAACAGAACCAAGCCTACTACACAGATACAGGAACAGAATTATGCTTACAACATAGATACAGAAACAGAACTGCACTTACTACATAGATACGGGAACCGAATTGCGCTTACAACATAGATATGGAAACTGAATTGAACTATCTACATAGATACTACTGTACCAGTGCAATATGCAGCCATGAACATACATAAGACATGCACACATGAAAACGTGCATACATATAGTACGTTATGCAGACATACACAGTATGCAGCCATGCACATAAAGAAACATATATAAAGACATGTACACAGATACATACACATATAAGCATATGCATACTTGAAGACATCCACAAAAATACACAGAAATATATATGTAGTCATATAGACATCATACATACACTTGGAGATTTTTATTATGGGGAATTCGGCAACAAGCCTCACTCACCTCCCCCGCTTGTCTCCCATCCAGCTCCTCTCACCATATGGTGGTGCATGGTGCGCTGATTGATGGCAGTCAGTGCGTCACTTTAGTAGACATAGCCGGTTGCGATGCACTGTGCGGCTGTGTGTGCTAGCAGTGATGCAGCCAGTCCAGCACTGTGCCTTTAATTCTGCTTGCATGTCGGCCCAGTTGTGTAACTACTAGCAGACACAGACGTACAGTGCACAGCGTGCAGCTACATCTACCAAGGTGACAGCCATTACGCAGAATAAGGAAGAGGTGCCCTGCACAGCTGCTGGAGGAACGGCCTGGGAGGCATTTACCGTACTGCCCCCCGGCCCAGCACTCATGCTTTTTAAAAATGGATCTTTGTCTCCGGACTAACATGGCAAAATTTAAAAAAAAAAGAGTACTCTACCCCATAATATAAGGAGTTCTGCTGTTTGTTTGCATTATTCTATTTGCTACTTTCCTTCCTTTATTAAAAAACAAAAAAGGAACATAAAAACACATACATGCAACTTTGAGTACAAATTCTGTTGTGTGCCATGTGGTAGTGATGAGACAAGTCCTTGCAAGGACATGACGCTTCTCTTGTGATGCGATTATACGATTTTTATGGGATATTCCTCTAATTTTCATTACTGTGCGAATAGCAGCTTTGATGCTACAATGATACTTTGTAGCTTTATTTGCATAAACAAATGTGAAAATAATCCAAATTTAAAAAAATACACATTGTAATATTTACTATAGAAATATTCATTTCCAAGCCCGACTCTCTAAATGTTCGACATTTAAATGCCATTACAGCCGTCCTGATCGCTCTTCTGCTTCCAAAATGGATTGTTGGACACATCGAATCGTCGCGTTTTAGATTTGTATTGCCTTTGGAACATCTGGTCAGAAAACTCAGATGTAGGAATGGCCGGGCGGAAAGCTTCTATGAGAAACTGAGCTGCTGTGACCTGGGCAGACCAACTGCGTGTGTAATTCAGATTAGGGCTCATACATGTGTCAGGTTTTCACGTACAGGAGCTATAAGACTTTTTAACAGATAGACATATGAACAGCGCAATAGACTGATTTTTTTGCAGATTGAGTGCCCCATGCAAAATTGCGGTGACATTTCCAGGGTTGATTCGAGTACTGGATAAAACGAGAGTTAATCTCTGCTAGTCTTCTGGTTAGGCTCTTGTGATCACATGTGGTGGGCAAGCCAATCACATCTGCTCCCCTCCTATTTATGCTGGATGAAATCTTCCACCTATGCCAGCTATAGGAGATTCTGTGTTGGTCTGTGAGCTTTGGTGTCCTAGACTTTTTGGTGAAAGTGTTGCGTTTGCTTGGAGCAGTTGTTGACGTATAGAATCAGTGGAGCAGAAGTATAGTATGTGCACCTCTGCTCCATTCACGTTTAGGCTGGAACTGGAATATTTATTATATATATATATATATATATATATAAAAAATATTTTACACATTACACATACATGCACAGTATATACTGTATATATTTATTTTAATTTATTCATTTATTTTTAAATCACAAAAACTAAAATAAAATAAAATCAGTGAAAATCAAAAATTCCTAGAAAACACTAGAAAGTTAAGGAGGCTAAAATAATAAGGTGATGGCTCTCCAGCAAAGAGTCCCTGGACGCATTGCGTGATAATTTCAGACTTCAGGAGCTCCTCGACTCTGTCACTTTCATTCCCGTCGAGTAAGTGGTGAGTGAAAAGTTATTCAAGGATGGTGTTATGTACCCTTCATGAATTATGCATCTTAAACAAACTTACAAGATGTGGAGCAGCCGAGCAGAAGCCTTTTAGCTGGAAGCAAGCCATCGGAGACACCAATACACGTCTCCAGTGGTGGTTTAAAATAGATGGGCAGCCTCCAAGTCCTTGGCCTTTCCGAGAGTGATTTGCTTCACTTCACCTTTACCATTGGTCCTTTCGAAATCCAAGATGAAGACCTATAATGGGGAAAGGTCTCCTGAGGGTCTGAGTTCTTTGTTATCCCACGTGGGCAAGAAATCTGAAGACGTTTCGAATACAAGATTCACGCGAGGATACACTCGAGGCAATCGCAAGTGTGGCACCAGCCTTAGGCTCCTGTGATCAAATGTGGTGAGGAAGCCAATCACATCTGCTTCCCTCCTATTTATGCTGGATGAAATCCTCTACCCATGACAGCTATAGGTTATTCGGTGTTTGTCTGTGAGCTTTGATGCCCCAGACTTTCTGGTTGAATTGTTGCTTTTGCTTGGAGCAGTTGTGGAGTTTACCCCTGTTGTCTTGTTGCTTCCTTCCTGCTTTTGTTTTCCTCCTAATCTTATTGTCTTATACCTCTGAGTGACAGAGTTTTGGTTTCCCCTGTCTATTTCTGTGGTTTTCAACACCCATCTGTCCCCGCCCTCCCTGGGGGAAGAAGAAGAGGGAATAGGATCAGGACTGGTCAGGAGCAGGGTCAGGAAGGAGACTCAGGCCTTTCCACCATTATGAGTATCCCTGAGGTTAGAGATAGCATAGGGCCCTCTAGCTTGAGGAATAGCTTAGGAGCCCCAGTTCCTGGCTAGCTCATCCCATAGTCATCGTGAGGGAATAAGATCAGGACTGGTCAGGAGCAAGGCCAGGAAGGAGGAGGCTCAGGCCTTTCCACCATTAGGAGTATCCCTGAGGTTAGGAATAGCATAGGGCCGTCTAGCTTGAGGAACAGCTTAGGAGCACCGTTTGCTAGCTATCCCACAGTCATCGTGAGGGAATAAGATCAGGACTGGTTAAGAGCAAGGCCAGGAAGGAGGAGATTCATGCCTCTACACCATTAGGAGTATCCCTGAGGTTAGGGATAGCATAGGCCCTCTAGCTTGAGGAACAGCTTAGAAGTCCTGATTCCCAGCTATCCCATTGTCATCATGAGGGAATTAGATCAGGGCTGGTCAGTAGCAAGGCCAAGGAGGAGGAGACTCATGCCTCTACACCATTAGGAGTATCTCTGAGGTTAGGAATAGCATAGGACCGTCTAGCTTGAGGAACAGCTTAGGAGCACTGGTTGCCAGCTATCCCACAGTCATCGTGAGGGAATAAGATCAGGACTGGTTAAGAGCAAGGCCAGGAAGGAGGAGACTCATGCCTCTACACCATTAGGAGTATCTCTGAGGTTAGGGATAGCATAGGTCCTCTAGCTTGGAGGTTCACCTTAGGAGCCCCGGTTCCTGGCTATCCCGTAGTCATTGTGACAAAATGGTTCTTTGCTCCTTGGTGCCTCAGCTCAGTAGAAAGTTTGCAGCCTGAATAATCAGGAAGTTGTGACCCATCGGTGTTAGACGCCCACCAATCTGACATCAATGACCTATTCTAAAAGGATAAAATCAGTAATATATTTTATTAGACAACCATTTTAATGATGCCCTGAAGCTTCTAGGGATGTTTTCTTCTTTTTCAGTTGCATTACTTTTTGTATATAATATTCCATAAGAATCTAATGCACCAATTCCGAGTAACATAAACCCTCCTCCTATATTCCAGCCTTTATATAAAATATGCCTGATTCATAAACAATTGCCATTTCATTAAATTTAATGGGACTTCTTCAGGATTTTTATGCCTTCCTTCGAAGACTGTGTCCTTAATAGTAGACTCAAAACGCGCGCTAATAATGGCTTTACAAAAACATAAAACAAAATTGTTTTTTTTTTTGCCATTTATGAGAAAATTGCTTATTACTTAGTTCTGTACAATATTTCCCTATTATGATCCATTATGGCTGCCAGGAGGAGGCGGCGAGAGTCGCGGATGCAGATTAAGCTCCATAAATGACCTCATTTAACACTGAAGTCCATAAATTCCGCACACATGTTTGTGCCAAGCAGATTTCATAATCCTCCCTGAACTGTAATCACACAATACTGGGAGGCTAATTGTTGCATTGTAACCGGTTTAGTACACACCAGCTCTTCGTAGGGGCGACATAAATCACACTTTTCCGCCTGAAACATCCTTTATGTGGAATAAATGCACAGAAACATTTTCATTAAATCTTAAAATAAATTAATTGATGTTTTGGAGTTTATTTATGCTAATCCAGTTAGAATTGGAATAATTAAAAGGAATTAGGAACAATTTATAGAAAGTCAAAAATAACTAAAGCAAGGGCAGGATTACGGGGAGAGTAAATGGGGTACGCGACTACCTACCCTCCCTGCACGTCATCTTCCAGACTAGTTGTTAAAATCCTGACCGTATGAGCGGCAATAGAAGTCAAAGACAAAAAATACTCAATGGCTTGCTCCACTAGATACGGAGTGTTTAGAAAGCCAGTAATGGCTGCTTTGGGGAGTTCCGAAAACGTGGAAAGGGTCAAATGCACCTTAAGGCTACTTTACACACTGCGATATCGGTCCCGATATCGCTAGTGTGGGTACCCGCCCCCATCTTTTGCGCGACACGGGCAAATCGCTGCCCGTGCCGCACAACATCGCCCAGACCCGTCACACATACTTACCTGTCCGGCGACGTCGCTGTGGCCGGCGAACCGCCTCCTTTCTAAGAGGGCGGTCCGTGCGGCGTCACAGCGACGTCACTGAACCGCCGCCCAATAGCAGCGGAGGGGCGGAGCTGAGCGGGACGTAACATCCCGCCCACCTCCTTCCTTCCTCATAGCGGCCGGGAGGCAGGTAAGGGGAGCTTCATCGTTCCTGCGGCGTCACACGGAGCGATGTGTGCTGCCGCAGGAACGAGGAACAACCTCGTTACTGCTGCAGTAACGAGATTTGAGAATGGACCCCCATGTCGCCGATTAGCGATTTTGCACGTTTTTGCAACGATGCAAAATCGCTTATCGGTGTCACACGCAACGGCATCGCTAATGCGGCCGGATGTGCGTCACGAATTCCGTGACCCCAACGACTCCGCATTAGCGATGTCGTAGCGTGTAAAGCCCGCTTTATTCATATGCATTCCTGCTAACTTAGAAGTGCGGCATCCGGGAAAGCCTTGTATGGTATGCTACTGGAGATTTTTGGCCACGCCTAATTTCTAAAAGCCTACCCCGCTCCCCCTCAAGGCCTCCCGCGCTCTCCCTCAAGGCCTACCCCGTTCTCCCTCAATGCCTATCCCGCTCTCCCTCAATGGCCTACCCCGCTCTCCCTCAAAAGGCCTACCCCGCTCTCCCTCAAAAGGCCTACCCCGCTCTCCCTCAAAAGGCCTACCCCGCTCTCCCTCAAAAGGCCTACCCCGCTCTCCCTCAAAAGGCCTACCCCGCTCTCCCTCAAAAGGCCTACCCCGCTCTCCCTCAATAGGCCTACCCCGCTCTCCCTCAAAAGGCCTACCCCACTCTCCTCAAGGTCTACCCCGCTCTCCTCAAGGCCTCCCCGCTCTCCCCGCTCTCCCCAAGGACTCCCGCTCTCCCCAAGGCCTCCCGCTCTCCCCAAGGCCTCTCGCTCTCCCCAAGGCCTCCCGCTCTCCCCAAGGCCTCCCGCTCTCCCCAAGGCCTCCCGCTCTCCTCCATCACCTTCCAGAATTACTGATTTCTGGCGGACTTCTATAGGACCCAGATGTGTTTTCTCAAGGACATTTCAGGTGAATTGCAAGCAAGTTTTTACAGTATGTTGATGCAAAAAAATTTGGACTGGACCCCATGTAGGATGGGGGTCTATATCAAAGATTTTGCCCAGTGCCCTCCAACAAACTGGCCAAAACCCAGTATGCTAAACTATGTGGATTTTAAAAAGCTCCAGAATTTATTTTTTTTTTTAAGGCTGGGTATACATTTTTTTCCTTATGAAATAAGGAAGATAAACAGTTTTTTGTCCTTTTCTTTTGCCCAATGATCCTTAAAGCACACACTGCATGTTGTCCTTGAGGTCTTTCTGTATCTCCGAGAATAACCCCATCCACCAATTGTGTTCCCAGAATTCTTACACTACAGCAAATGTCACAAAGCACAATAGCAAGCATCGTAGTGTCTAATATCACATTATGGGTTTACACAATCATTTTCTGATTGCGCATGCAAAATCTGTTTTGTACATGCGCTGTTAGAAGCAGTGCTAGATCCAGCTAATGTACCGTACATGTGTTATCACTAGTGATGAGCGAGCACTGCCATGCTCAGGTTCTCGGTAATCATTAAGAGCAGGTTGGACGCACTGATAGGTGAGACTTGAACACCCGAGTATAATGGAAATCCAGGAAATCTTCCTGAAAAATTCTTGTGTCCCCCATAGACTTCCATCATGCTCGGGTATTCGAGCTCATCCTAGTGTCTGATCTGCTCTTAAATATTGAGCACCTGAGCATGGTAGTGCCCGCTCACCACTAGTTACGAGTACTGAGCACCTGAGTATGGTAGTGCTCGCTCATCACTAGTTACGAGTACTGAGCACCTCAGCATGGTAGTGCTCGCTCATCACTATGTGTCGCCCTGGGCAAGCCAGGGGACACAGGTCACAACACCACCACACCCCACACTCCAGGTAGGCACATCACAGCTAAACTACAAATCCTTGTTGCCTTCCTCCAGAGGCTGATGATTCACACCAGGGGGTGGGCCAGGCAGTTGGCTCCGCCCACCAAGGAGATCACAGCTCTGGAGGCGGGAAGTACCGGGCAGATAGAGTTTGGAGGAGGAAGTGGAAGGAGTGGGGAGTAGCCCAGGCAGGGCAAGAGTGAAGTCTAGCTGAGGGCTTGAAAGGAGTAAACAAGCAGTGAAAGTAGAAAAGTGGAAAAGGAGGAAAGCAAGTGAGGTGACAAGAAGGAAGGAAAGCCTGAAGGGTCCAGCTTTGTGTAGGGCCAGAACAGCAAGGTCAGCGACGGCGGTGACCGTCTGGAGGGGGACCGTTTGGAAGTTCCGGAAGGACCCCGTTGGCTGTGTGCCCGGTGGTCTGGAGCAGTGTTCCGAAGGACAGTCAGCACCAGGGCAGGGGCCTCTCGGACCCCGGCAAGGCTAGGAGTCGCCAAATTTGCCGAATCCGTCAGTGAAGGGGACGTAGATCCCCCAACAACCAAGTCCCGATTGACGGCAACAGCCCAACCTGAAGCAGAGAGACACCGCCACCGCCAAGGCACCAGTTTCTCAGGGCCAGCGCCTGCGGGCAAAGTGTAGAGCTCCTCCGGCCCAGATTGTAGTCGGGGAGCGGGTAACCGGAGGGAATCCACCGCTACCATCAGTCAAACATAGGTGCAAGGAAGAGAGACACCACCGTCAACTACCGGGAGTGCAGGTGCAGCCGTCTGTGGGACCGTCCTACCAGCCGTTTGGTTTACCGTACAAACTGTGTCCAAGTCTCAGGCTGAGTGAGTACCACAGTGCCGCAAGGCACAGCGCTGCCCCCGCGTCCCTGCGCCCACTAGGCCCCGCACCTCCTTCTCCACCACCGGGCCCCGGGATCACCAACCCCTACCCACGGAGGGGCAACACAACACCTGGCTGCTCCGCATCACCATCCCCGGGACCCCCGAATTGAGCAGCGGTGGTGAAATCACCACAACCGTGGGTGGCGTCACGAGCTATAACAATTCCCCCACACCCAACCACAACCAACCCCTTTCACTCACGGGCGAGGAGTGTCGCTCGAGAAACCCTGGGATCCGGCCCACAGCTCCAGCCACCACTGAGCAGCTGCCGGACCCGAGCAGAGGGGGTGAGCGCGGTGTGCTGACACCCTCCTCCCCGCCCGCGACAACTTGGCGTCACGAACAGGATCTTACCGCTCTGCCGTCTGGTAGAGGTGCGCCTTGTTACCGCCGGAGGTATCCGGCAGAAAAATTGCAGAAGCCGCCATCTTTGGCGCGAAAAGTTCCCGCTCGAGCGTCTTCTCGAGCAGTAGAGGCGCGAAGGCCAAGACCCCGCCCCGAGAGAGGAGGGGCCGAAAAGAGCTAAGGGGGACGCGATGGCGGCTGGCCGCATGTAGCTGCGGCTATAAAAGCAGGGACGCCAGGACTCTGCAAACATACCGTTCCTGGAAGCAAAAAGAGAAACCATCATGTGGATGCCGTCCCGCGACACCGTAGCCCCCGCACCTGGAACCGCGGCGTGGGTGGAAATACGAACCGCGCAGCTTTACCAAAGGCTGCAGGTCAGGATGCAGCTCCTCATGGAGGAGTGGGAGGCCGACATGGCGGACGTTGTAGCCACCGTGCGGAGACGCGAGGAGGAGGCGGAGAAAGGGAGGGTGAGTGACCCACGTCCCGATGCCCTTGAGGGGCCGGTCATCGCGGCTGTGGGGCCCGGTCCAAGCCCTCTCCCCCCGTTGCCTCCCTCGCCACCCGTTCCGGAGGCCGTGACCCCGCCACTAGGCCTGCTACCACCGCAACCGGTAGCAGTACCCAGCGTCCCCGCCCAAGCGGGCCGACCTGTAACCGGAGCCCGCGGCACACCGGAGGTGTTACCGTGGAAGACGCCGAAAGTAGAACCGGAGGCATCCCTTGAAAAACTCCCCGAGCCGGAGCCGATGACCCGTTCCGAGCCGAAGGCCCGGCAGCGGAAAGCCCCTATGCCCATCCCCCACACCTCGGCTGAGGTGGCGCCGGGTTGTTGCTGTAAGGCAGCGCCCAAGGCCAAGACACCGCGGGACATGCCACCCGTAGTCCTGACAGTGGGTAACGTCCAGGATGTCCCGCGGGGCCCGACCCGTGCGCCGGCGCTGGCAGCAGCGCCGTACTGGGATAGGGAGCCGGTACCGCTGGGCCTGGAGATCGCCGAGAGGGAGCGGAAGAAGGCCGAACTGGTGGCCAGAGCGATCCGGGAGAAGGAGCACCTCCGGCAGGCAACCTCCCGTGCCCGAGGACCGTTGTACGTGGGGCAGGTGAGGCGGTTTGATGTCCGCCGGGGCTACGGATTCATATACGAACCGGGCCTGGAGGCCGAAGTTTTTGTAGCCCGGCGGGATGTGAATGCCCACCTGCCCGAGGAGCATCCTGGCCGTAATCTGATGTCGGGTGATATCGTCCAGTACACTCGGTTCTTTGGGGAGCGAGGGTGGTTTGCGCTGGACGCTAGATTGAAGGGCAGCCCAGAGGCCCTAGCAAGCGCCGCGCCCCCTCCCTTGGAAGGAGCACTGGAGCCTGGAAGTCCGGAGTAGGGCAGCGGATGCCCGTAGCACCGTCCCCGTGGGGACTACCTGTTTGTTGGTTTGTTGTTTGAAAAGTTTTGAAAGTTCTGATGATGAAGAAAATGAAAATTAACCGAGTTTTCACCTGATTGTCTGCTGTGATTTGCAACCGGCTGGAGCCGGCACCGTTGTCCCCGTGGGGAGCGTTTAAAATGCATGGGAACTATCCATGGACAAGCCCGTGAACTTGCAGGGCAACCACAGACGTTAGTGGCTTGTAAATATGTTGGTTACCGTTACCGTTTTCCGCAGGCCGCCTCCGGAGAGGCAGGTTGGAGGGAGGGCCCTCAGCAGAGCAGGCTGGGGCCCAGCCACCAAAGGAACCGGTGGCTAACCTCTGGAGGGCAGGACAGATCCCGCTCGGGTACCGTGTGCTGGACTGTGGGTCAAGGGGTGCTGCCTGGGTTTTAGGGGCAGCATCAGGGCCAGGTTGCTTGGGTGGGAGAGAGCGGAAACCGTAACCGTAAACCGTTGCAACGTTAAAAGTAAATGTGCCTCCCGTCTTGGGAAGAAGTTATTAAAAATGTTATTCCTGTTTGCTTAACCTTGTTACCCCTTTTTCAGAAAAATAAAACCGGTGTAGGACGGCAGCCCGCGGACGGTCTGCATTTTTCTAAGGGGGAATGTGTCGCCCTGGGCAAGCCAGGGGACACAGGTCACAACACCACCACACCCCACACTCCAGGTAGGCACATCACAGCTAAACTACAAATCCTTGTTGCCTTCCTCCAGAGGCTGATGATTCACACCAGGGGGTGGGCCAGGCAGTTGGCTCCGCCCACCAAGGAGATCACAGCTCTGGAGGCGGGGGAAACCAGGCAGATTAGCCCCGGGCAGGGCAAGACTGAAGTCTAGCTGAGGGCTTGAAAGGAGTAAACAAGCAGTGAAAGTAGAAAAGTGGAAAAGGAGGAAAGCAAGTGAGGTGACAAGAAGGAAGGAAAGCCTGAAGGGTCCAGCTTTGTGTAGGGCCAGAACAGCAAGGTCAGCGACGGCGGTGACCGTCTGGAGGGGGACCGTTTGGAAGTTCCTGGAAGGACCCCGTTGGCTGTGTGCCCGGTGGTCTGAAGCAGTGTTCCGAAGGACAGTCAGCACCAGGGCAGGGGCCTCTCGGACCCCGGCAAGGCTAGGAGTCGCCAAATTTGCCGAATCCGTCAGTGAAGGGGACGTAGATCCCCCAACAACCAAGTCCCGATTGACGGCAACAGCCCAACCTGAAGCAGAGAGACACCGCCACCGCCAAGGCACCAGTTTCTCAGGGCCAGCGCCTGCGGGCAAAGTGTAGAGCTCCTCCGGCCCAGATTGTAGTCGGGGAGCGGGTAACCGGAGGGAATCCACCGCTACCATCAGTCAAACATAGGTTCAAGGAAGAGGGACATCACCGTCAACTACCGGGAGTGCAGGTGCAGCCGTCTGTGGGACCGTCCTACCAGCCGTTTGGTTTACCGTACAAACTGTGTCCAAGTCTCAGGCTGAGTGAGTACCACAGTGCCGCAAGGCACAGCGCTGCCCCCGCGTCTCTGCGCCCACTAGGCCCCGCACCTCCTTCTCCACCACCGGGCCCCGGGATCACCAACCCCTACCCACGGAGGGGCAACACAACACCTGGCTGCTCCGCATCACCATCCCCGGGACCCCCGAATTGAGCAGCGGTGGTGAAATCACCACAACCGTGGGTGGCGTCACGAGCTATAACAATTCCCCCACACCCAACCACAACCAACCCCTTTCACTCACGGGCGAGGAGTGTCGCTCGAGAAACCCTGGGATCCGGCCCACAGCTCGAGCCACCACTGAGCAGCTGCCGGACCCGAGCAGAGGGGGTGAGCGCGGTGTGCTGACACCCTCCTCCCCGCCCGCGACAACTAGTTACGAGTACAGAGCACCCGAGCATGGTAGTGCCCGCTCATCACTAGTTACCAGTACTGAGCACCTGAGCATGGTAGTGCCCACTCATCACTAGTTACAAGTACTGGGCATCCGAGCATGGTACTGCCCGCTCATCACTAGTTACGAGTACTGGGCATCCGAGCATGGTAGTGCCCGCTCATCACTAGTTACGAGTACTGAGCACCCGAGCATGGTAGTGCCCGCTCATCACTAGTTACGAGTACTGAGCACCCGAGCATGGTAGTGCCCGCTCATCACTAGTTACGAGTACTGGGCATCCGAGCATGGTAGTGCCCGCTCATCACTAGTTACGAGTACAGCGCACCCGAGCATGGTAGTGCCCGCTCATCACTAGTTACGAGTACAGAGCACCCGAGCATGGTAGTGCCCGCTCATCACTAGTTACCAGTACTGAGCACCTGAGCATGGTAGTGCCCACTCATCACTAGTTACAAGTACTGGGCATCCGAGCATGGTACTGCCCGCTCATCACTAGTTACGAGTACTGGGCATCCGAGCATGGTAGTGCCCGCTCATCACTAGTTACGAGTACTGAGCACCCGAGCATGGTAGTGCCCGCTCATCACTAGTTACGAGTACTGAGCACCCGAGCATGGTAGTGCCCGCTCATCACTAGTTACGAGTACTGGGCATCCGAGCATGGTAGTGCCCGCTCATCACTAGTTACGAGTACAGCGCACCCGAGCATGGTAGTGCCCGCTCATCACTAGTTACGAGTACAGAGCACCCGAGCATGGTAGTGCCCGCTCATTACTATTTATCCCACCTAATCACATAACCAAAATATGAAGAGAAGTAACACATTACAAAAGTAATCTGATTTGACACTGCCTTGTGTAGACAACGTAAAATCCCGTAAAACTCCTTTAAATTAAAAATTATTAAAACGCCCCTGACTCTCCCTCCACAATTGTGGACTTTTGTTTAAGACTCTGTTGGCAACATTTGGCTTTGATGGGATGCATTGGTCAATCATGGAATGGTCACAGCTTGACATTGCAATTATGGGTGAAAATATATTTGTTTATCCAATTTAAGGATTTTATCCAATTTTAACATAAAAAAAAAAAAAAGTAATTTCAGTGTTTAATCCAAAAGTAAGTGAATGCCCTTTATAATTAGAGGCTTTATCAAAAACAAAAATACATTGCTGCCTTCTTATAGAAACAGTGCCACACCTGAGTGCAGTTTGTGTCCGGTATTGCAGCTCAGCTCCATTAAAGTGAATGCGGCTGAACGGCAGCACCACACACGCGATCTGTATACAGATATGGCATAAATTCATCCTCTAATGACTATAAACTAATTATTCAAGCAAATAAGCGTAGAAAAATATTTTAGAAAAAAAAACCCACGTTAATTTACTCACATAAACATAAATTATACATCATTTTGATGATTTTGACCAGATAATGAGGACATCCCAGGATATGCCAACTCCCTGGTAATTGGACGCAGTCATTATCCGCTGGTAAACAAGTTATGGCGATATTTCTCATGCTGCCCCCTATTATTTTATTACTCTTCACATTCTATAAAACAAACACATCAAATGATAATTAAACACTTAATGAAGCGCAGAAAGACGGCAGTCAACGATTTCAACCATATTCACTGTATGAACCAAAGAATCTGTCCTGTGTAGTGCAATAATATAATACCGCTAATGGTAAAGATATCAGATATATATGGAAATAGCCAAATTATACATAAACCCCTATAAAAGCAAAGGACCCTAAGGCTATGTGTCCACGGGAGAATGTTGCCGCGGATTTTGGTGCGGATTTTTTTTTTCCCAATTCTGAAGCCAAAATCCGGATCAAAATCCGCAACAATAATTGACATGTTGCAGATTTTTCCGAATCAAAATCCGCACCAAATCCGCCGCGGAAAAATCTGCAGCATGGGCACAGCATTTCCAAAAAGCCATAGAAATGGCTGTGAAGTGCCGCTGCTGCAGATTTTCAGGAAATCCGCGGCTTTTCCGCGAGAAATCCGCGGCAAAATCCGCGCATTTTCCGCAGCGTGGACACATAGCCTAAGGCTATGTGCCCACGCTGCGGATTTACCGCGGATTTTGCCGCGGATTTGCCGCGAATTTACCGAAAATCTGCAGCAGCGGCACTTCCAAGCCATTTCAATGGCATTTTGGAAATGCTGTGTCCATGCTGCGGATTTTTCCGCGGCGGATTTGCCGCGGATTTTGATCCGGAGAAATCTGCAGCATGTCAATTATTGTTGCGGATTTTGGTGCGGATTTTGGGTATAGAATGGGGGGAAAAAAAAAAAATCTGCATCAAAATCCGCGGCAAATCCGCGGTAAATCCGCGGCAAAAATAAGGTGCGGATTTGCTGCGAAAGTCGCGGATTTTCATGCAGAAAAATCCGCAGGTACATTCTACCGTGGACACATAGCCTAAGGCTATGTGCCCACGCTGCGGAAAATGTGCGGATTTTGCCGCGGATTTCTCGCAGAAAAGCCGCGGATTTTCCAGAAATCTGCAGCACAGCTACTCCCCAGCCATTTCTATGGCATTTGGGAAATGCTGTGCCCACGCTGCGGATTTTTCCACAGCGGAAATCGTGCGGAAAAATCTGCAGCATGTCAATTAGGCTATGTGCCCACGCTGCAGAAAATGCGCGGAATTTGCCGCGGATTTTTCACGGAAATTCCGCAGATTTTTCAAAAATCTGCAGCACAGCTACTCCCCAGCCATTTGTATGGCATTTGGGAACTGCTGTGCCCACGCTGCGGATTTTTCCGTAGCGGAAATAATGCGGATTTCCCTGCGGAAAAATCTGCAGCATGTCAATTATTCCTGCGGGTTTCTCCGCAGGGTCCCATATACTTACCTGCCTTGATAGCAGACACCCGAGTCACTTTCTTCGTCCGGTGTACAGCAGCGCGGTGGATCCAGGTACAGGAAGGAAGAGGTGGGCGGGGCCTGCACGAGCTCTGGTCATGTGACAGCCGGAGCTAGTTCAGGCCCGCCCACCTTCTCCTGCACAGTGCAGCAGACGATGACAGAGTGACCCGGCCGCCAGAAAGCGAGGTGCTGCATGATGGAGCCAAGTATGAACACCCGATCACTGCAGCACTTGTTCTGCATTGAGGATGCAGTGCCGAAGCCATGGTACTGTATCCTCAATGCAGAATGCCCGCACCATATCTGCAGGACATTCCGCAGCATGGAAACAGACAAAAGTTGTGGTGCGGTTTCCTGGGAGTTCCAGCGGAATGTCCTGCGGATATATCCGCAGGACACTGTCCCCGTGGGCACATAGCCTTATTGTTGCGGATTTTCGTGCGGATTTTGCCTATTCAATTGGAAAAAAAAACCCCGCAAAATCCGCAACAAAATCTGCATCAAATCCGCGTCAAATCCGCATCAAATCCGCACCTATGAAAAGGTACGCCAGACCCAAGGTGTGCTCCCTTCATTAAGGCTAGAGCACACAATGCCAGTGCTCAATTTGGGGCCATGGTGTTTTACTAAATCACTTTCATTACCAATTTTGCTTTGAAAATTAGTGCAGACCGGCAATGGTCCAGCCTGTCTTCTAAAATTTCCGTATTGAGTAGAGCAGCCAATACTGTAGACCATAACGCAACTCGTTGGTGTCTGCTTCTGCACTGGTGGCGGAAACCCTACAAGGATCACGCGGCAGAAACCCTACAAGGATCACGCGGCAGAAACCCTACAAGGATCACGCGGCAGAAACCCTACAAGGATCACGCGGCAGAAACCCTACAAGGATCACGCGGCAGAAACCCTACAAGGATCATGCGGCAGAAACCCTACAAGGATCACGCGGCAGAAACCCTACAAGGATCACGCGGCAGAAACCCTACAAGGATCACGCGGCAGAAACCCTACAAGGATCACGCGGCAGAAACCCTACAAGGATCACGCGGCAGAAACCCTACAAGGATCACGCGGCAGAAACCCTACAAGGATCACGCGGCAGAAACCCTACAAGGATAAAGCAAGTCTGTGCTGCTGTTCAAGGCAAAATCATTAATGAAAGTCATAATCAGTTCTGCACTCTAAGGGGCCAATTCAGGTTTTTTGCCAAGTCCCTTCTGTGAACTTTTCAAAAGTGGTTGGAGTATATTTTAATCAAAGTTTACAGTCAGAAAAGTGGCGTAAATTATAAAAAAAAAATCTCCAGGAGCGGCGCCTCCTTTTTCGGCCATCTTTGTCCACCTTCTTCTGAAGCCTGGGTGCATGACGCGTCCTACGTCATCCACAATAGCCAGCGTTGAGGTCCTGCGCAGGCGCACTTTGATCTGCTCTGAGCAGGGCAGATCAAAGTATTGTAGTGCGCCTGTGCAGGACCTCAATGCAGGCCAGTATGGATGACGTAGGACGTGTCATTCACCCAGGCTTCAGAAGAAGGTGGACAAAGATGGCTGAAAGAGGAGGCGAGGGTCCTGGAGAACGGAGACACCCATCTGACCGGTCTGCACTGCACCGCCCCTTAGGTATTATAAAGTGATTTTTACATTCTAGACAGCGGCCTGGGCTCTTATATACAGTATGTTAGAATGCTATATATAAAAGAGCCCACTGGTGATGGCCGCAGCTTATAGTCACCAAATCTGGTGACAGGTGCCCTCTAAATGTCCAGCTAGAGTGCTCACCATGTTGCCCAATCAGGAGGTCCAGGAGGGTGTGGATCAGTGATCCTAGACTTCGCTGACCAGTATACCCAGTGCCAAAATGACTTTTACCACCCTTTATAGAGGGCAGGCCACCCAATAATGTTTGCCTGGATAGACTTACTATAGATCACCACTGAGCGTGCAATCTAATAGTCTGCATTGAGAAGTATGGCTGGATACAGTCCTGATGAAACAACCATGACAAGCCCAGAATAGCATCAGTAGTAACACTTCCCCAGAATGTGGATATTTTAAACACTTATTATATCGAGTGATAATGTAAAGAGATAAGTGCTCTCCGAAAAAAAGAAAAAAAAAAAAAACCACGAGAGAAAACGAAAAAAGCTTCACAACTTGACCCTGTAAACTCTCCCGTAATCTGTGCTCTGATCAGGATATTCCCCGATGAGTGCGGTCAGCATCCCGGAAACATCTTCCCTGGCACGCAAGCCTCGTCCATACGGAATAAGAAGGCAGTGATCTGTCAGACACCCCGAGACGTACAGTTATTCTTCTAAATTATTCCTACACAAGCTCTGCCCTCCCATGACCCTTCTCACTGTCTTTTCCAGTTCCATAACTTTCTCTATTTTCCCATCTTCAATTCTGGACATGAAATCTATAACATTTCTGCCAACCAGAAAAAAAATTAAACTTTACAAAAAAAAAAAAAAAAGAAAGAAAAAACAAACAAACTAGAAACTTTACTTCTTTCTCACTGTACAAACTTTCATGTGATTGAAAATGAAAAATCCTTATGGGCCAAGCAGTACTTTACTTGGCAGAGCAGAAGTTTGCGACCAAGAGCTGTCCTTCATTCGTGGCGTCCACTCCTGGCTCACACGTCCGTTAGAGCGGATCCTGCAAAGATCTGTTGGCAAAAAAAGTTTTGTAACCAACTTTTTTTGTCCGTTGCTTAAATATCAGATTTCTGCCGGATGCGTTTTTTAATATTGGAGTCCAAAGCGAACAGATCCATTAAATGATTACTATTTAGCTTCCATTTGAAATGGATCCTGTAAACAAAAAAAAACCGGATCCTTTACAAATATAAGAAAAAATAAATACAAAACGGATGGCTAAATAATCAATTAACAGATTCGTTCTCCATAGACTTCAATGCTCAAATAAACGGATCCGACAGAAATCAATTATTTAACAAAAGGACAAAGAGTTATGTTTGCAGACCCTTTTTGCCAACAGATCCCTGCAGGATCCATTCTAAACGGATGATCCTGACTAGGGATGATCAAATACTTCGATTATCCGGATTCGCGAATATTCGATGCGCAATGTAAGTCTATGGGAAACCCAAATAACAACTATTCGGAACTATTCGGGCTTCCCATAGACTTACATTGCGCATCGAATAGTTGAATAGCGGCGAGGTATTTGGAAAATATTCGCAAAGCCGAATAATCGAAGTATTCGATCATCCCTAATCCTGACAATAGAATCAGACATTTTGGAATCTATTGAGAATGCCGTTTTGCTAATTTTGCATGGGTATTGGACTTTCGTTGTAAAAACTAACAAATATGTTATGGTTATTCTTATCAGGAGTGTAGGGAAAACTGCAAATTGGCCAGATGGTGGACTGCCGGGTAGATTGATAGATTAGATGTTTGCACATATTGCGCATGCGCCATGCAGCAGTGCTGCCATGGAAGAAAGCTAGTCCTGTGAGAACAATATATTTTTCTATGTGCTCTTCTCCTGTGAGAATGCAATATATATTTTTCTATATACTTTTCTAGAACGAAGCTTTTTTTCTATATGAGTAAGAAGATAGAGCCTGTAAGCATGTGTACACCATGGTCAGCAGCTGATGTCATGAGACAAGGAAACAGAATGAAGATGTTGATAACAATGACCAGCTGCATCTGTGCAAGTCCTAATTTATGACTGCGTTACGCAACAGGGACTCTGCAAGTTATGGCGAGTCGGAAAACAGGAGGGGCTGGAGAAAAAGTCCTAAAAATGAACAAACATCACAGGCTTTCTGCATATGCTTTTAATATAACCAATGGCATACTTAGGAATTTTGCTAAAAGATTAACCCATTACTGTTCAATAAAGAGACTTTGAACAATAGACCACGACACTCATGTGAATTTATATCAGCATTCTGTGTGGTCTGAATTTCTCCACATGCTCTCAGTGACCTTCAATCCGAGATTACAGCAGACATTCACGCTTAGGAAGGAGATTTCTGAAACAGTGGAATTTCTCCTTAACAGTGCTAACACATAAGCTCAACAGTACCCTTTGTATGTGGTATAGCAGTATGCATGTTACATTTTATTTGTGGGAGGTTGAGGATTTAGTTCGGTTCTAGTTGGGTGTTTGCAGCAGTGGCAGACATATCATTGGTGCAACCTGTATGGCCAAACTGGGGCCCAAGAGGTTGAGAGGCCACATCAACCTCCAAAGCAGGTGACATTTTTTATTTTTACAACCTCTTTGGGCTGCAAAGGGCCCTATATATTGTTAATGCACAGGGGCCCTTTTCTGTCTTTGTCCGCCAGTGTTGTGGGGGAGTGCCTCGATTAATTTTCAACCTGGGTGAGAAAATACTTCCCAACTGCTCTAATGTCTTTCTTGTATTTCTAAAAATACACAACTCATAAAATCAGACAATTCTTTAAAAGAGGAGGACTGGTCACTTGCAATAAATATGTAACTTAAAAAATAAACAAAAAACCATCCATTGTAAATGCCGCTGTTCTCCTGAATCCAGCTATGTTTTTCTTTTTTTCCTGCTCCTTTCCGTTCCAGAGATATGGCCCCTTTTTCCCTGTATGTAAATCATTTTTTGGAGGCGGTCTTTACATTTTCTCTGTGGGCGTCTTCTTGGAGAGTCACACCCACTTGTAAAACAAGACTAGATTTACATTCCCAGAAAAAAAAAGGTCATATCTCAAGAAAGGAGATTCGCAGGAACAAAAGAAAAACATCGCTGGATTCAGGAGAACAGCAACATTTATATCGGGGTAAAAAAAATTACATATTTATCGTAAGTGACAGGTCCCTTTTAGACAATCACAGGATTTTCCTCTGCTATAACCCCAGCAAATCAGGTTGGATTTATGTAGAAATTTGGCAACAAGTGTACAGTATCCCTGCGGCGCCACTACAGGTGAATTGTAGAATTGCACCTTACTCAAAAACAATGCATACACGTGTGCTGGCTGAAGCCATCTTTGTGGTAGATCTCCACTTTTAAAGGTTTTAAAATGGGGGAAATAAATTATAACTTAGAAAATGCTATTTTTGCCACTGAATTCTAACTTAGACAGTCCCTTTAAAAGGCAACCTGTCACCAGATTTGGTGACTATAACCTGCGGCCGCCACCAGTGGGCTCTTATATACAGTATTCTAACATGCTGTATATAATAGCCCAGGCCGCTGTGTAGAACATAAAAATCACTTTATAATACTCACCTATGGGGCGGTGCAGACCAGTCGGATGGGTGTCTCCATTCTCTAGTATCAACGTCTCCTCTTTCGGCCATCTTTGTCCTCCTTCTGAAGCCTGGGTGCATGACGCTCACTACGTCATCCACACTCGCCGGCATTAAGGTCCTGCGCAGGCGCAGTACAATACTTTCATCTGCCATGCTCAGGGCAGCTCAAAGTGCACCAGCGCAGGACCTCTGTGCCGGCTGGTGTAGATGACGTAGGACGTGTCATGCACCCAGGCTTCAGAAGGAGGACAAAGATGGCCGAAAGAGGAGGTGCCAGACCCGGAGAACAGAGACACCCATCCGACCAGTCTGCACCGCACCTTAGGTGAGTATTATAAAGTGATTGTTACATTCTACACAGCGGCCTGGGCTGTTATATACAGTATTCTAGAATGCTGTATATAAGAGCCCACTGGTGGTGGCCGCAGGTTATAGTCACCAAATCTGGTGATAGGTTCCCTTTAAAGACTTATAGAATAAGGACTTGCTTTAAAATTATTGAAATTAGGAGCTCAGAAATATGTAAGGAGGGGACTAAGTTGAATAATTCAGATTTTTCTCAATTTTTCCTACTGGTAATTAAACTTTCAAATATGGAAGATATAGGAGAAGTAACACAACTTGCCACTATAAGAAATGTATCCGTCCGTCTATAGAATAGTGATTCGGTGACATCACTCGTTAGTCCAATTAACGAAGACTAAAATGTTCTCATTTCTTCTCTTAGGCCCACTATAACTTACTAATTATTTTGTACATTAAACTTTTAGTGGTGTGTAAAATCTTTGGGATTTTATGTACGCCCGCGCTGCCAGTGTTTTTAATTCTGAATTAATCTGCTTTAAAGTTAATTGCAATTGATCTAAATTATTAATGACAGCTGATTGCGGTTTAGGGTGTTGTCAGGTGCGGATTAGCACATGATAAATGATCCTTCACTGGCCTGGA
Organism: Anomaloglossus baeobatrachus; assembly: GCF_048569485.1. Taxonomy (NCBI): domain Eukaryota; kingdom Metazoa; phylum Chordata; class Amphibia; order Anura; family Aromobatidae; genus Anomaloglossus; species Anomaloglossus baeobatrachus. The sequence continues at coordinate 27,344,971 of NC_134360.1, read as the reverse complement.
AAGCAATAGTATGAAATCTGCAAAAAAAAACAACAAAAAACGGAGATAGCGACGCAACAGGTAATTGTTTCTAGACGGGAATAAAAAAAAAAAAAAAAGGAACAATAAGAAGGTTTCAGTATGCAGGAACGTTTACAATTATATGACTTTAAAGGGAACCTGTCAGCAGAAATTTAGCTTTAAACCTAAACGTTTCCCCCTCTGAGGCTCCTGGGCTGCATTCTGGAAAGGTTCCTATAGTTTCTGTGCCCCCTTTTAAACCAAATTAAATACTTTATAAAGTTGTACCTTTTGGTATACAATTCTTGTAAATTATCCATGGGGGCGGGCTGTCTGGTGTCCGTTACTGTCCCTCCTGCCGATTTACGCCGTCCCCCAATGCTCCATTTCATACATCAGGATGCCGCCCACTGCGCCCTAGGTCCCGCGCATGCGCCGTGCGACTGTGCACTGTGTGCACAGTGACCGCTGGTGACGTGTGTCGCAGGCACGATGTTATGGGCAGCGTCAGCAAGTGCCCGCCCATAATCTCATGGCCGCGCTTTCCCCTCTGCCTCCAGCGTTCTGCGCAAGCGCTGGCCAGATGACCCGACGTCACCTCTTTCCCATCTTACCCTGCAGCAGGAAATAGATAGGAGGAGCGGAGCAGGACACCACCGGTTATGAGAGGGGATGTCGGGTCATCTGGCCAGCGCTTGCGCAGAACGCTGGAGGCAGAGGGGAAAGCGCGGGCACGAGATTATGGGCGGGCACTTGCTGATGCAATCACAGCGCCGCCCATAATCTTGTGCCTGTGACACACGTCACCAGCGATCACTGTGCACAGTCGCACGGCGCATGCGCGGGACCTAGGGCGCAGTGGGCGGCATCCTGATGTATGAAATGGAGCGTTGGGGGACGGCGTAAATTGGCAGGAGGGACAGTAACGGACACCAGACAGCCTGCCCCCATGGATAATTTACAAGAATTGCATACCAAAAAGGTCCAACTTTATAAAGTATTTAATTTTGGTTTAAAAGGGGGCACAACAACTATAGGAAACTTGCTAGAATGCAGCCCAGGAGCTGCAGAAGGGGAAACTTTTAGGTTTAAAGCTAAATTTCTGCTGACAGGTTCCCTTTAAAGGGGTAAAATCAAAAGCAAAATTACCCTTTATTAGAAATCCTGTCTGTTTTCAATAATGGAAGGATTTTTCAACTTTATAGTTTAGCGGCCACCGCTGTAAGTCGTCAGGAGGTGGCCGGTTTCCTAAGCAAGGAGTGCATGATTGAAACAGTTTCCTAAAAACCATCTCTGATCATTGGATCTGGGCTTTGCACTCTTCCGAGGCAAAGAGGTCTCTTTTAGCAGCGTAGGACGAAGAGGTCGACCCCCTCTATGGTTTTATGCCATTTTCCTGTGCAGAATGAGTTTTATACTAAGCATAATATATATGTTGTTGAGTGTTTTAAGTGTGTGATAAGATGGACTTCTGCTAACAAGGTGCAAGTCCCTGACCTAGCATGGCCTAGACAGTGGAGTGGCCGGTCAAAGAGCGGCGGTGGACCAGATGTTAGATACGATGCGGGATGAGTGACATATGGCCAGTGGACTGGTAAGGGAACCCTGAGGTAACCTCGTAAGGTCCGGAGCTTACGGCTCACCTTGGCGGGCCTAAGGAATATGTGATGCTAGGTAGTCATTGGGAGCCCAGAAGCAGACAGCGGTGAGACGAACAGTGTGGAAACAGACACGGCTGCCAGGTAACTTGCCAACCAGATCCAAGATAGTGAGGATAGGTAGAGTGAGAGTACCCCAAAGTATAGTAACAGACGGTTCTGCTAGGTCTGTTATAGCGTGGAAAGAATAAATTGTCAAGTTTGGTTTGCCAAGAGAACTCCGGCATCACGTTTTACTATTTAGTCTACGACTGGGAGAGGAGGGAGGAAAGAGGAGGAAGATGAAGAGGATGAAGCGGATGAGGCTGAAGAGGATAACGAGGTTGAAGAGGCTGAAGATGATGAAGAGGCTAAAGAAGATGAGGCTGAAGATACTAAAGAGAATGAGGCTGAAGAGGCCAAAGAGGATGAGGCTGAAGAGGCCAAAGAGGATGAGGCTCAAGAGGCTAAATAGAATGAGGCTCAAGAGGCTAAAGAGAATGAGGCTCAAGAGGCTAAAGAGAATGAGGCTCAAGAGGCTAAAGAGAATGAGGCTCAAGAGGCTAAAGAGAATGAGGCTCAAGAGGCTAAAGAGAATGAGGCTCAAGAGGTTAAAGAGAATGAGGCTCAAGAGGCTAAAGAGAATGAGGCTCAAGAGGCTAAAGAGAATGAGGCTCAAGAGGCTAAAGAGAATGAGGCTCAAGAGGCCAAAGAGAATGAGGCTCAAGAGGCCAAAGAGAATGAGGCTCAAGAGGCTAAAGAGAATGAGGCTCAAGAAGCTAAAGAGAATGAGGCTCAAGAGGCTAAAGAGGATGAGGCTCAAGAGGCTAAAGAGGATGAGGCTCAAGAGGCTAAAGAGGATGAGGCTCAAGAGGCTAAAGAGGATGAGGCTCAAGAGGCTAAAGAGGATGAGGCTCAAGAGGCTAAAAAGAGGATGAGGCTCAAGAGGCTAAAGAGGATGAGGCTCAAGAGGCTAAGAGGATGAGGATAATGAGGTTGAAGAGGCCAAAAAGGATGAGGCTGAAGAGGCTAAAGAGGATAAGGATGACGAGGCTAAAGAGAAGGAGGCAGAAGAGGCTAAAGAGAATGAGGCTGAAGAGGCTAAAGAGAATGAGGCTGAAGAGGCTAAAGAGGATGAGGACCAAGAGGATGACAAAGAGGAAGATGATTTTGTCTGGCTCTCCAAGGGGTTAAATGTGCTGGCCCTGTGCGTACCCTGTGGTTCTTGCCACGGATTTGCCGCGGTTTTGCTGTAGAAAATGTTCATAATGTTTCTGTAGTCATTCCCCAGCAAAACCTATGGTTAAAAATAAATAATCATTAAATAATGCTGTGTGCACACTGCGTTTTTTCCCCCTACAGGTTTTGCTGCAGAATTTCTGCAGCAAAAAGAATGAGCATGTCACTTCTTTTTTGCCATAGATAAAATGGTAAAAAACTGCAGGGACCAACCCGCGGAAAAACAATGGGCAAACCGTGGCAAAAACGCGGTTGCGGTATTTGCTGCGGGTGCGGTATTCTGCCAGAGGGTGCGGCTTTTTCTCAAGAAAAGTCCATTTTCTAGTGCGCACAGGGCCTTATGGGTTTTTGCAAACCAGTCACCCCTTAACCCACGGAACAGTAATGATGACGGCCTAATTCTATTAGTTATTCAGTAAAGGTGACAATAATATGGCCTCTGCCGCGTTTTTTTAACGTCACACAATCGTCACTCACTTTTCTCAGTAGCAACCGAATTGCTCTAAAGAGGATTTTTCAATTTTGCATTCTAGGAAACCCAAGTGACACATCCTGTAGGAGCAATAAAAGGTAACCATCTTGGATGTTAATTGCCGTGCATTTCCTGAGAGGTTCAGTATGAAAATTTTGAGAAAAATCCTTGTACAATGTTACTTAAAATTGCCCCATGAAATCACGTTTGCTTTCTACAGTATTTATATATTTATTTTTACTCATTTTGGTATCAAACATTTCGCAACTCTCCGGCTGCTTACTTAAGGATATGTATTAGAATTCCCCGGTAGCACTTTACAGCAGATTTATTTTAATTACTTTAAAAGAAATAAAAGAAACTCCTTCCGTTGCCATAAAATGATCCATTTAGTGGTGTTCCGAGGGGACCAGAAGCAACCGAAAACGCTGACATCTAAATTCTCCAGTAATTTTATGTTTCAAGTCCTCTTTATATATAATTAGTGCCAACGTTAATGAAATTTCCATTTTAAAACTCATGCGGAACGAAAACTGTATATATTTGTTGAAAAACCACTTTTCTGCACTCTAAGGATATAATCTCCTGCACTGTTATTGCACATTCTACTTCTTCTGAAGTCTCTTTTTTCCCCAAGTTTTCAATTACTTGATGTATAGGTGACCGCAATGTCTATATATGTATTTGACAGCATGCCCATGGTCACCACTATGCACCAGGGATCTCAGCTTCGCTCTAGTAGTGCCCCCTAGTGTAAGCGATACTGACAAGAAAAGCTTCCATCCAATTACCCTTTTACGGATGAGAAATTGAGCTGGAAGCCATAGCCATATTCCAGCTCAATTTACAAGGGGTCTTTAAAATAAAAGTTCTATATTCTAATAGATTACCTTCCGTTGAACCAGGCCGATCTGATACTTAGGGGGTTCTCCTGACTCCCTGCCATCAGCTACACTGGATTTCAACACATCCAATTGTGCCGCCCCCGTGTCAGCAGTCGGAGCGGCTCGAGGAACGTCCGGACACGGGGGTCGTGCGGCCACTCAAAGGAAAGGGGTATTTACAGGGGATTGTATATTTAGAGTTCGTGATGCCACCCGTGGTGTGTGGTAAGGTGGAGTACCACCGCTGCAGTTGGGAGTACCCGGGGGTGATGGAACGGGGCAGCAAGGTGTTTCAACCCTCCACGGGTAGAGGGAATGCCCCGGGACGCGGTGATTGTGTTTGGGGAGTGCCGTTGAGAGTAAAGGGGTCACTTTCGTATTCACTCAGTCCATAAAGCTGACACCAACAACTGGATAAACCAAAGTTCTAGACACCGCTGCTGCTGAGGGGAGCTAGTTTGGATCCAGTCTCCACTGGTGTTGCCTGGTGATCCGTGACCTGCCTCCTGGCACTAAGTCACTTGTCAGTTGGTCCCTGTAGTGTAGAACTAGTCGGGTTCCGCTCCCCAGTGTGGCTAACTGAGGGAGTTTGCTCTCAGGGTTCACACTTGGGATTTCCTGGACCGTTTTAGTGGAAAGTTCCTTTCCCCCTCGTTGCGCTAGTACCCCGATTTTGGAGCGGGTGGAGAGCCGATCTTGAAGGCTCCGTTCTCGTCGGGTCAATTGTCAGGTTGCCTGAAGCTACTCTCTGACCTAGGGTCCACGTACCCAGTCGTGCCCTGGTCCAAGCCCAGTGATGGTACAAGGCCGCCGGCTGTCCTCCACGACAGTTCCGTGCCCCTTGTCATGATCCCCTGCGACCGGGGGTCCAGCTCCTACTAGGCCCAGACCACCATCTGCTACCTAGTTTCTTCCAAGGAGCCCAGCTCCTGACCTCCTCTCTCCTTCACTTCCAAACTACTTCTCTCTTCTGACCTACTCCTAACCTCCTCTCTTTCACTTCCTGACTCTGACTGATTGACTCCTGACACTCCTGACCTCCCCTAATCAACCCCCCAAGTAGGCGACCCTATTCCACTCAGGCCGTCCACTGGTGTGTCTGATGGGTGTGGTGCAGAGTGTTCCTAGGATTTTGATTGGCTGATGTTGGCAACACCACTTAGTTGGGGACCCATAACCAAAAGGAGGAGGGGGATATTGCACAGAAGGGCAGATTGCACAATACCCTTTGACGACCTGATAGGCCCGGGCGTCACACAATAATTTGAGAGAAGACAAGCCAATAACAAAAATTTCTGGTAGCAGCATGTTCCCCCCTGCCTCTTTCACGTGTGTACTCCCCTGAGCTGAGTGTGCATTTGTATGTGAGTGGTCAAGAGAGAAATGCCCAAACAAACAAGTGCTCGGTTGACATCCAATGTGTATGACTTTCACACGGAGATTTTTACAAACTTCGCCAACTGTTATGGCAGTGGAGGAATCTGTTCAGACTACCGATTCTTACACTCCACCCGATAACTTCTCTGGTGATCAATGCAGGCAGTCTCTGGCATCGATCTTCAGAGTGGTAGTTCATAAGTAGACTAGCTAGCTCTGATAGCCTGCTTGTTAGTCTCCTTTGATCACATGTTTCAGGGAAGCCAATTACATCTACTCTCCTACTACATATGCTGGCTAGATCCTTCATTCTATGCCAGCTATAGTTTATCTATACTAGTCTGGTGAGGTGTTATGATACAGACTCGCTGGTGGTTCATATACTTGTTACGGAGTGCAGTTGTGGAGTTAACCCTAGTTGCCATCTTCCTGCTCTTGCTTTTTTCCCTTAGTCTCTCACTGTCTATTCCTGTGCATGTGCAGTGTGTCAGAATTTTGCTTTTCCCTTGTCTTTCTTTGTCTTTGTTTCCTTTTCTCTTTTGCCCCTTCCTTCTCTGGGGGAAATCAGATTAAATCTGGTCAGGAGTAAAGCCAGGCACAGGACCAGGCATCCCCACTATTGGGAGTAACCCTAAGGTTAGAGATAGCCTAGGGTCCCCTAGCGTGAAGGACAGCATAGGAACCTCTGTCCTACAGTCACATTGTGACAATGACTATCTTAAAGAGTAGCTGTACTTTCAATAACTTTTCAGAATAAGCTGTCTCGTGGGTGTACATGAGGAATATCACCATTTCTGACCATTACATGACAAGTATCCACATTATTTTTTACCAGTTCTCCTCTATGCAGATGTTCTCTTACTTTACAATTGACTCCAAGATGCTATGATATCTCCAACACAAAGCACACACAGAAGGCTCCTGCTCCTCATTACTTCGTGCACAGACTGGAGGCAGCAGCCGCATGGAGGTCATCATACAGTACTACTGAGCAGTGTAGATGTGAATCCAGCTCTAGGTTTAGTTAAGAGACTTGTTAGAAGGCTCGGAACAATCTTTGAGTGTCCTCCTCTGCTCCTCATTCTAGTCCCTTCGTCACATAGACTGTTAAACTATCTAACCTGACGTCGCACTTTGCCGGCAGTCCATCTTGTCTGATCAAGACAGAGTTGAGATGTTTTCTACTAAGTGAATGACAAGCTCAGAAAGTAAAAACATACAAATCAGGAGAAGAAAGGGGTCAAATCTACACTGCCATGTACAATAAAGAAGGATCCAGGAAAATCAGTATCGTGATTTTATTGTTCTACGCGTTTCGGAGTCTTGTTCCTTCTTCAGGACAAAATAACTGATGTACAAGTTCAGAAAGTAGGGAAGATATATAGTTTGTTGATAAGATATATTTTAAAGTTTGCTTTATTCACCTGTACTATTTGAAAAGTCTGTTCAGAGTCCAGCTCCCATTTACGTTTCCCCAACACCAGCTAGAGGAACATAAGATGTACTTTTTGCCCTTTACACTGCACCTTTATTTCCTATAGATAGAAGGGTATTGCACAAGCTGCCCTTCCGTGCAGCATTCCGCCTCCCTCTTGGTTCTGGGTCCCTAACTAAATGGTGTTGCCTCCAACAGCAAATCAAATCCTAGATACACCCTGCACCACACCCACCAGGCACACCAGTGGACGGCTTGAGTGGAATAGAGTTGCTCGGGTCAGGAAGGGGAGGTGAGGAGTGTAGTCAGTGAGTGTGTGAAGAGGAGAGAGTTGAAGGAGAGTTGGGAAGTAGCCCTCGAGCTGTGAGGAGCTCAGAGGAAGTCGGGAGTGGTGACTCCTGAAGGAACTGTCTAGGTTGCAGACAGTGGTCTGGGCCTAGAGGAGTCGGACACCCGGTCGCAGGGGATTGTGGCGAGGTGCTTGGATCTGTCGAGGACAGCCGGCAGCCTAGCTCTATCACCGGTCCGGGTTCCGAAGGCACAACGGGATACACGGACCCTAGGTCGGGGAGTAGCTTCAGGCAACCCGAAAATTCACCTGAGGAGAACGGAGCCTTTATGATCTGTTCCCACCCACTCCAGAATCGGGGCATTAGCGCAGCAAGGGGGATAGGACTTTCCAATCCAAAACGGTCCAGAAAATCCCAAGCGTGAGCCCTGAGAGCAAGCTCCCATACTTAGCCATAGTAGGGAGCGGGGCCCGGCTAATTCCATGCTACCGGGCCATAAAGTTGAAGTCAAACTAAGTGCCAGGAGGCAGGTTACGGATCACCAAGGCAACACTATAGGGGACGGGACCCGGACGAGCTCTCCTCAGCGGCAGCGGTACCCAGAGACTTGGTTTACCCGGTTGTCAGTGTCTGCTTATGAACCAAGTGAGTACGAGAGTGACCCCTGCACCCCACACCGAGTCCCGAGGCATCCCCCCCTACCCGTGGAGGGTTACAACACCTTGCTGCCCCACTTCATCACCCCGGGTAATCCCAGCGGCATCGGCGATACTCCCCAAATTACCGTACACCACGGGTGGCGTCACGAACTACATACCAACTCCCCTGTAAATATCCCCCTTATATTTGAGTGGCCGCATGACCCCCGGGTCCGGAGACCCTCGAGCCACAGCGAACCCGGATCCGAGCAGCTCGGCTGCTTCCACGGGGGCGGTACAGAAGCACCCGAAATTTTCTCAATAAGACAACAATAGAAAAACAGATCTAAATCATCTAAATAAAAAGTTGCTTACCAGCGGAGGAATCCTCCGTCAGGCACCGTAACTCCTCTCCGGGGAAACACTAAAATATTGTAAATTAGGTACGACGCTACCAGATTCTGCTTATTACTGGCAATTTATTTCACATTTCCGCTTTCGCATGACAATGTGGCATTATAAGACTCATTAAAACGACCCAAACAATTTCAGAAACAAAGAGCTCTAACTAGTGATAGAAAACAACTAGAAGAAGCGCAAAAGATTCCTGCCAAGTAAAGTGGCCGGTATCCAAAGAAGTTACCAACACACGCCATTACTGACGAGAAGAAATCGAAGAGACCTTCAAAGATTACAAACTCAACTCCGAAACGCTTTAATCACCAACTCCACCTTTTGGTCTTGACTTGGTCATTAGCACTTGCATTGGGGAAAATGTATAGGATATACTGCAGATTTTGCAAAGAATGGAGAGGTCTGTTATTTGTTTTTATAGGTACACTTCAACTGGGAAAGACAATCCCCCACCCCTAAAGAAAAAAAAAGTATACACTACAGTTCAAAAGTTTGGTGTCACTTAGATATTTCCTTATTTTTTAAAGAAAAGCACATTTTTTTCAATGAATCTAACAAAATTAAACAGAAATCCCCTCTATATATTGTTAATGTGGTAAATGACTATTCTAGCTGCAAACGTGTGGTGTTTAATGCAATATCTACATAGGTGTATAGAGGCCCACTTCCAACAACCACCACTCCAGTGTCTAATGGTACATTGTGTTAGAAGGCTAATGGGCGTTTAAAAAATCCCTTGAAAACCCTTGTGCAAGTATGTTAACACAGCTGAAAACAGTTTTGCTGATTAGAGAAGCTATAAAACTGACCTTCCTTTGAGCTAGTTGAGAATCTGGAGCATTACAGTTGTTGGTTCCATTAAACGCTCAAAATGGCCAGAAAAAGAGAACTTTCATGTGAAACTCGACAGTCTATTCTTGTTAGAAATGCAGGAGATTGCATGCAATAAATTGTCAAGAAACTAAAGACTTCCTACAACGGTGTGTACGACTCCCTTCAGAGGAGAGCACAAACAGGCTATAACCAGAGTAGAAAGAGAAGAGGGAGCCACACTGCACAACTGAGCAACAAGACAAGTTCATTAGAGTCTCTAGTGTGAGAAATCGATGCCTCACAGGTCCTCAACTGGCAGCTTCATTAAATAGTACCCGCAAAACGCCAGTGTCAACATCTACAGTGAAGAGGCGACTCTGGGATGCTGGCCTTCAGGGCAGAGTCGCAAAGAAAAAGCCATATCTGAGACTGGCTAATAAAAGGAAAAGATTAATATGGGCAAACGAACACAGACATTGGACAAAGGAAGATTGGAAAAAAGTGTTATGGACAGACGAATCGAAGTTTGAGGTGTTTGGATCACACAGAAGAACATTTGTGAGATGCAGAACTACTGAAAAGATGCTGGAAGAGGGCCTGACACCATCTGTCAAGCATGGTGGAGGTAATGTGATGGTCTGGGGTGGCTTTGGTGCTGGTAAAGTGGGAGATTTGTACAAGGTAAAAGGGATTTTGAATAAGGAAGGCTATCTCTCCATCTTGCAGCCCCATGCCATACCCTGCGAACAGCGCTTGATTGGAGCCAATTTCATCCTACAACAGGACAATGACCCAAAGCACACCTCCAAATTATGCATGAACTATTTAGGGAAGAAGCCGGCAGCTGGTATTCTATCTGTAATGGAGTGGCCAAGCCCAGTCACCAGATCTCAACCCTATAGAGCTGTTGTGGGAGCAGCTTAACCGTATGGTACGCAAAAAGTGCCCATCAAGCCAATCCAGCTTGTGGGAGGGGGAAGCATGGGGTGAAATATCTCCAGATTACCTCCGCAAATTAACAGCTACAATGCTAAAGCTCTCCAAAGCTGGAATTGCTGCAAAGGAGAATTCTGTGCCGAAAGCAAAGTGTGAAGGGGAAAATTATTATTTCAAGTAAAAATCATTATTTTGAGGTCCTTCACGGTCCCCTCACCATGCAGATTTTATTAGGTCTGCTTGGAGCGTTTCCCTGAACTAGGGTTCTGTACCCAGTCGGTGTTATGGTTCCAAGAGTACTCCACTGTACTCCTTCGGCAACCACACGCCTCCCGTCAGTACCGTTAAGTCTGTCTCCTTTCACCTCCACTTACTGACTGTCTGACCCTGCCTCCCTGGTTGTCGTCTAGTGGACCGGTTCGGTTCCACCCCTAAGCAGCCACCCATTGGGTCCAACCCTATTCCGTCACCAGTTTCTAGGGGAGGGGGGGACGACAGGGGTTGTTATAATTAATATTCTGGCGTTACCGGCACTGGTCTTCTGGGTCCCAGGGGGTAGGCCCTGCATCTTTGACAGGATGCAGTTCCTTGTAGCTCCTGATGGCTCAGGGGCGCTAGGGTCGTACAGGCACGTGGAGGCCACACACACAATACTGAGCCTCATTTTGACTTGTGTCCACTTTCATTTTGTGTGTCTTCAAAACCAGGCCTCCATTGGTTAAAACATTTGATCTCCATTGATGATTTTTGTGTGATTTTGTTGTCAGCACATTCAACAGTGTACAGAACAAAGCATTCAATGAGAATATTTAATTTGTTCAGATCTAGGATGTGGTATTTGAATGTAATATATTTTTATAATATAATATATATATTTTTATATATATATATATAATATATATATATATATATATATATATATATATATATATATATATATATATATATATATATATATATATATATATATTATACACACACACATATATCCCAGTTAGAATGATAGTTGTTCCTACTACTAATAAAACATACTCCATTATCAAGATAAAAGTCAAGTCTGATTGTTTTTATGGACCAGACCGAATTGTGACATACCGTGAACTGGTGTTGTAAAGCCTCATTAATCAAAGTACAAGTCCCAAGGCATGGAGATGTTCTAATTAATCTTCTTCTGCTCATACCTCGTCAGGAATGGCAGTACAAGTATTCACAAGACCTTCCCCTCCGCACTGCGCAAAAGTCGTGAAGATGTTATGAGGTCAGTAGAAGTCTTAATACTTTAGTAATACCTGAAAGCCGTTGTTTCACAAAGAGCACACAAAGAGAATATGGACATCATAGAGGAGGGTCGTCTGATGGGACCCCCTCTATACGCCAGCACACAGAGATGCCACATGACCAGCCGTTCACCTATACAATCTATGAGAGTGGCCGGTCTCCTAGGCAAGAAACGTGTGTCCCACTCTGGGGAGACCTCTGGAAAGTCTGGGACCAGAAGGTCATGACACCTTAATATGCGCAGGTTTACAACTTGTATTTAAGTGAATCTACTTTCTTATAGTCCTGTAGAGGTTTAAGACTCTTTCCTATCTGGCTGTCATTTGTAGCCTTAATCTCAGGTGCAGCACTTTTGTGACCAGTCATCTTCGCTGTAAAAAGTCACGCATCTTACAATCTGATGCCAGTTATAGATTCTCATTTCTATGCTGCCCACTTTGGAAGAAGCCAGTCTCTGGAAGAAACTGAGGAGTTGTGACTATTGCAGCTGTGGTGCTTAGCTACATTGGAGGATCTTTGAGTGTTTTCCTGTTTGTCTATTTACCTCTGTCTTCCTACCCTTGTGTTGGATTATTGTAGTGACTAGACTAGTGATCTTGCCGGCCTTCTCACTAGCCAGAGTGAGTTCAGGGCAAGCAAGGGCCTAGGCAAGTGATGGTGACGAGGGGGAAGGACCCGTATAACGACATTAGGAAGTGCAGGGTACAGACTCAGGCGAGGTATCCCCTCTCCCCATCACCAGGGCCTTCCTTCTATACCGTGTAGGGTTATTCACAGATGAGTAAAAGTCCTTTTCAGCTGGATGCCAGGCACCATCCCCCGCTAACCCTGGTTCCTATCCAGCTGGATGCCAGGTACTGTCCCTCGCAAACCCTGGTTTCTTTCCATCTGGATGCCAGATACCGTCCCCTGCAAACCCTGGTTCCTTTCCAGCTGGATGTGTCGGTACCGCCCTGGGAGGGGTACGGCCGCTCTCCGCTGCTCGGGCCGAGCCGCTCTAGGTCCGATCTCGGGTTGTCGGTGGCACGAGCGCCGTGCAGCCGGGGGCCGCGTTGTCGTCCTATGGGTAGTGACGCCACCCACGGGTCGTGGTGACAGGATGCACGACCGGTGCGGCTGGAATGAAGGTGGAGGCTCGTCCGGGATCAGTGTTGCGGCCGCAGCCTAGATGTTAGCCCCTCCGTGGGTAGGGGCGGTGTGTCCCGGGGCCCGGTGGGGACTGGGCGACGGTGTTGTTGTCGGGGTGCAGTGCTGCGGTGCAGTGTTGTGCCTGGATGGCACTGGTGTACTCACGATTAATTCACACTCAGAGTCACTGGTAAACCAAAGTTTGGGTATGGTCGGGCCCCACAGCCGACTGCTTGTGTCTCCTGTGAGGTTGATGGTGGCCCCTTTCCCTTGCACCTCTTGTTGTGGTTTTTGGCTCCCCCTGCCTGGACAGTGGTAGCCCACTCCCCGGCATTTAGCTGCCGGAGGAGCCCTCGGTTGCCCGCAGGCGTTGGCCCGTCGGATGTTTGGCCCTTGGCGGTGGCTCTCACCCGGTATTGGTGGGCTTCTGCCTTCTTTCGGGACTTTGGATGAGGATGAACCCGTGAGGTCCAGACTGAAATCAGTTAATTTGCCTAAACTCAGTGGCTTCTAAGCTAGGACGGGGTCTGAGTACCCGGTTTCTGGTGCTTCGGTAAACAGTTGACTCCCCGGTTCAGGGCCGGCAGGCTCCAACCCTGGCCCGGTCCCTACGGTTCCGCCGGTTGCTGTACCGGTACTCCTACAGGAGGCCACCACCGTCTACCTGCCTGACGTTACAGGGATCCCAGGCTCCAACCCGGGTCCCTGACAGCTCTGCTCCTCTACACCTCCTGTCAGCTCTCTGACTAAAACGTAACTGTTTGTGTTTCCTGCCTCAGGACAGTAGTCTCCTCGGTGGGCGTGTCTTTCTGCCTGACTCCACCCACCTAGTGTGCCCTACTGGCCCTGAGGAAGGCATCAGGTCTCCCCTTCGGGTGACTTATGTGTCCTCACAAGGGATGGGGGTGTGTGTGTGTAATGTGGTAGGTGTTATTACCAGTGACTCCTGGGGTCCAGGGCGTCACATTCCCCCTTGGTTTAATGCAGACCGTCCGCGGGCTGCCCGACCAACTATGGTTTATTTTTATTTTTATTTTAACTGAAAAAACTGGAAACATTTACAATTATAATAACATTTGTACAATATATGGTTACTGAAGGTCTTCCCATAAGGGGAGGCATTTTGCTTTAACGTTGCATAACTTTATTAAACGGAACGGGTTCATGTCCTTCCGCCTTTCCCACCCAAACAACCTAGCCTTGATGCTGCCCCTAAGAAATAGGCAGCACCCCTTTTCCCCAGTCCGGAAACAGGAACATGGCCAGATCACCCAGGCGGGAACGGGTACGGTGCGGCGCACCCGGCAGTTGTCAAAAAGCTCCCCGGAGGATGGTCACCAGTCCCGGTGGTGACCTGACCCCAGCCTGCTCTGCTGCGGGTCCTACCTCCAATCTACCTCTCTGGAGGCCAACGGAACGGGAAGGCATGTTAAGGGGGCAGATAGGGCAATATTTACAAGCCCAAAAGTTTTTGGGTGGCCTGCAAGTCCACCGCCTTGTCCATGAGCAGTCACTCACGCAGCAGGGTTGTCAACGGGGGTTTCAAACACAAGTCCCAACCGGATGGGTCCTTTTTATTAGCAACGGCTACCGGTTTTACTCCGCAGCGGGGAACTCTTCTTCAACCTCCACTTCGGGGCTGTACGGTGGAGGAGGGGGCTGTCTGCTGCTCCGGACATCCAGGGCAAACCAACCCCTCTCCCCTCGGTGCCGGGTATAGTGCGCCAGATCGCCGGGCAGGTGGTCACGGTCTGGGTGCCCGAACGGGAGATGGGCATTCACATCCCGTCGGGAAAAGAAAACTTCTCCATCCAATTCGAGGTCGTACAGGAACCCCCAGCCTTTGTCCTTGTTGAACCTCTTGACCTGGCCCTGGTAGGTAGGTCCCCGCACCCAATATCCAGTGCTCCTTAGGTGCTTCTTCCCCTCAAGTACCTCTTCTCTCCTCTTCTCTCTGGCCACTATCTCCTGGCTCAGTTGGCTAGGCTGCCGCTCCCAGTACGGGGCACTCGCACGCCCGGGGTCTAATACGGTGGGGGCCTGGCCCAGCCGGCGCTCCTCGGTGCCAACCACGATCGGCACTCTCCAAGGGGAGCACCGCTGTGTCGCTACCGACTCTTGCTGCCTTGCAGCTGCTTCCCCACGGAACTTCAGCCGAGGCCCGTGATCCTGGAGCGGCTTGCCTTGCGCTCTGGGCCTTCTTGGCCGGGCGGACTGCTGGGGCCTGGGTACTCGAGCGCGTTCACTTCCCGGACATCCGGCATTGCCTCGTGGTCGGGTACTGGCCGGTAACTGGTCCCCTCGGGCAACGGGCACAGCGCGGCCTGGTTCCACAGCAGGTCCGGGCCAACCTTCCCAAACAGCTTCCCATGAACGCCCGGGACGGACTCCGCCACCAGTGTCGGGGGTGGGGATACGGGTGGAGGAGCAGCGACAACCACTGCGGGCAATGGAGGAGGCGGTACGGCGGGCAGCAGCAGACCGAGCCTATCAGCCGCGATAGCAGACCCCTCAAGGGCATAGGGAGGTGGGTCACCTTCCCACCCTGCCAACACAGTCATCCTTTCACGGGCCCGCCCGGCAGCCACTATCTCCCCCATCTCCGCCGCCCAGTGCTCCACCAGGAAGCTTACCTGGTGCTGGAGGCGGCGATGTGGCGCCCTGGACTAGCCAGGTCATCACAGGTAACACATCCCCACCCCCAACAGACAGTTACATTAGCCAAACACAATACCCTTGTTGCCTCCCTCCAGGGTCTGATGTCCACACCAGGTGGGGCGGAGCCAAGCAGTTGGCCCCACCCACCGAGGAGTTCACAGTCCTGGAGGCGGGAAAAGAGACAGATTTGGAGTCACCGTCAATAGTCAAATCCGAGTGTGACAGGAACCCCAGCGGTTTCCTAACAACCAAAGACCCGTTAGAAGGCAACCGTCCGCACAGGGAGGGTATACAGCTACCGCCAAAGGCTAGAGACCCAAGGGCCAGCGCTTGCGGGCAAACGGGCTCCTCCGGCATCCATACACCGGTGAGCGGACTACCGTTTGGGACCCATCGTAGTCAAGAAGACAGTACACAAAAGGTGCAGGGAAAGACAGCCGCCATCACCTGTTCGGGGAGAGACACAGCAGCCAGCTGCGGGACCCGTCTATCCAGCTGTTTGGTATACCGAGGACTTTGTGCATCTCTTGCTGAGTGAGTACACCAGTGCCATCTGCACCGCGCCGCGCAGTCCCTGCAACCCTGCACCTCACCTGCCCTGCCTCCCTGTCACACCACCAGGCCCCGGGACCACCAACCCCTACCCATGGAGGGGGAAAACAACATCCCAGCTGCTCCCTACCATCGCTACCGGGATCCCAGTCACCAGCAGCAGTGGTGCCCATCTTCACCACAACCCGTGGGTGGCATCACGGACTAAATCCCCAAACAAACCACCCCCTTTTCACTCACGGGCAAGGAGCGCCGCTCGAGCCACCGAGCAGCAGCAGCAGTTCCGGACCCGAGCGTTGGCAAGCGCAGCGCCCCGCCGCCCGCGACAGCAACACATCTCCTCTGTCCGGGCCTTCACCCACGCCGTTGTTCCTTGCGCAGGCTCTGGGGTATCGGGACGCTGGACGGGAGTCGCCATGCTGCACTTTCTGGGTCCAGGAACGGATGCAGGGTCCTGGAGTCCCTGCCTTTTTATCTTCTCGGTTACATCAGGCAGCCTTCTCGCCCGCCTCCCCCTTGGTTTTCTCCTAGCACTCCTCCTTCGGGGGCGGGGCTTCACTTTCGCGCCTTCACTCCTCGGGGAAGACGACTCGAGCGGGAAACTTTCGCGCCAAGATGGTGGAACTTCAACTTTTTCGGCAGGGCGCCGCCGCCGCGTTGTCATCCTACGGGTTATGATGCCACCCACGGGTCGTGGTGACGGGATGCACCACCGCTGCGGCTGGAGTGAAGGTGGGGGCTCGTCCGGGATCAGTGTTACAGCCGCAGCCTAGATGTTAGCCCCTCCGTGGGTAGGGGCGGTGTGTCCCGGGGCCCGGTGGGGACTGGGCAACGGTATTGTTGTCGGGGTGCAGAGTGCAGTGCTGCGGTGCAGTGTCATGCCTGGATGGCACTGGTGTACTCACGATTAATTCACACTCAGAGTCACTGGTAAACCAAAGTTCGGGTATGGTCGGGCCCCACAGCCGACTGCTTGTGTCCCCTGTGAGGTTGATGGTGGCCCCTTTCCCTTGCACCTCTTGCTGTGGTTTTCGGCTCCCCCTGCCTGGACAGTGGTAGCCCGCTCCCCGGCGTTTAGCTGCCGGAGGAGCCCTCGGTTGACCCGCAGGCGCTGGCCCGTCGGATGTTTGGCCCTTGGCGGTGGCTCTCACCCGGTATCGGTGGGCTTTTGCCTTCTTTCGGGACTTTGGGTGAGGATGAACCCGTGAGGTCCAGACTGCAGTCAGTTAATTTGCCTAAACTCAGTGGCTTCTAAGCTAGGACGGGGTCTGAGTACCCGGTTTCTGGTGCTCCAGTAAACAGTTGACTCCCCGGTTTAGGGCCGGCGGGCTCCAACCCTGGCCCGGTCCCTACGGTTCCGCCGGTTGCTGTACCGGTACTCCTGCAGGCGGCCACCACCGTCTGCCTGCCTGACGTTACAGGGATCCCAGGCTCCAACCCGGGTCCCTGACAGCTCTGCTCCTCT
The DNA here is from genome assembly GCF_048569485.1 of Anomaloglossus baeobatrachus. Classification (NCBI taxonomy): domain Eukaryota; kingdom Metazoa; phylum Chordata; class Amphibia; order Anura; family Aromobatidae; genus Anomaloglossus; species Anomaloglossus baeobatrachus. The sequence continues at coordinate 27,327,755 of NC_134360.1, read as the reverse complement.
ACACCCCCTGTCAGCTCTCTGACTAAAACGTAACTGTTTGTGTTTCCTGCCTCAGGACAGTAGTCTCCTCGGTGGGTGTGTCTTTCCGCCTGACTCCACCCACCTAGTGTGCCCTACTGGCCCTGAGGAAGGCATCAGGTCTCCCCTTCGGGTGACTTATGTGTCCTCACAAGGGATGGGGGTGTGTGTGTATAATGTGGTAGGTGTTATTACCCGTGACCCCTGGGGTCCAGGGCATCACAGATGCCAGGTACTGTTCCCCCACAAACCCTGGTTCCTTTCCATCTGGATGCCAGGTACTATCCTCCCAAACCCTGGTTCTAGAAGCACACACAACTTTAACCCTTTATATGCAGGGCACTCATGATCTTTTTAAAGATTCTCACGCCCACAAAAGGAACACTTTATTTTTAATGATGAGATTTGGGGTGTTTTTCATGCAGATTCCATTGCGAGAAGAGGACTATTATTTATATCACTTTAATGTAATGCGATTAACAGAGATACTCTTGGCTCTACATCTGTAATCCAGAACGCGTTGACTCAAAGTGAAAGTCATTAAATTCTTTTTCTCATTTTTTGGGGGTTGTTTTTTTTTTTTTCGTTCCTCGTCCCTCTGAATGTGCTGGCAAATCTTTCACTGTTTTGGCTGCTAATCTGAGAAGGAAAGCTGCCAGCGGCGTTTGTAATTGTACACTGGCTGATGTGGATTTGCACATTTTACGCTGCCAAATTTCTGTTGTTGTTTACAGAGAAGAAAAAGTTGTTTCAGAAACAGCAGAGAAATGGATTAGAAGAGCGATCGAGACCTGGAGCACGAGACCGTCAAATACTTCAGCCGATATCTCGGCTCCGTGGCCTGTGTCCGGCCATCGGTGAATGCAGTTATGGTCAACACCTAATACTAATAAATAAATAAAATATATATATATTATATATATTATATATATAATTAATTTATTTATTATACATATATATATTGCGCCCAGAGAAGGGGGTACTCAGTCCCGGGCAATAACAATTGGGAATGTCACTCTGGTGGCCGTCGCCCGTTCCCATGCTCTGGGTCCCTTTTGTTAATGGAGGGTATTTACAGGGGAGATAACAATTTTTGTCATGTGACGCCACCTGCGGGTTGCGGTTAGGGATGGAGAACCGCCGCTGCTTAATGTAAGTACTCCCAGGGATGGTGGTAGTGGCAGCTGTGATGATAGGCCCTCCGCAGATAGGGCTGTGCCTGGGAGATGTAGAGGGGCAATAACGGAGACCACACCAGGTTGTCTTTAACAGTCTCTACTCACTGTGGACCCAGGGGTTGCTGGTTCAGGTCCCCGGAGGACCAGTGCTAATGTTGGGACCCAGGTTGCTCTTTCCCCGGCACTCTTTGTAGATCGAGTCCCCGTAGCGTGGAGCGTTTGGGAACCCAGACTGTCCCTTTTGGGGTACAGTCTCCTTTTCCGTACGACGGGCAGTGCGGATCCTGCGGGGAGGTAATTGTCCGAACCTCGATCCTAGTTTACTGCTGATGGCCCCGGATTATTGGGTTCGGTGAAGTCCGTGAAGGTGTCCTCACCGGGCAGGTATTTGCCAGTCTAAAACTTGCGCTTAACCTAGGGCCCTGTGCCCCGTGCGTGCTCCGGTCCCAGCGGTATCTCCGATACCCGTCCTGGCGACCTCTCTCCTGTGCCCTCGGGGTCATCATTTACACGGACCCAGCTCAGGCACGTCCGCACACCTCTCCTGTGTGTTCCCCTCTTCTCTCCTCACTCCAGACTCACTGACCCCTCCCACCAGGCTGGCTATACCCAGGAACTTGTTCCCATGGCGACCATCCCCTTACGTGGTTAACCCTCTATGCCCAGTGTGGAGAGGAGAACTAGGATTTTAGATGTGTGTTGGTGGAATCGGCACTGGTACTCCAGGTCCCAGGGGGTAGGTCCTGCATCCCCAAGAGGATGCAGTTCCCTGTAGTGCCCTGAGGTTCTCAGGGGCGCTACATATATATTTATTTTTTGTAAATAAACACTGAAATTTTGGAATTTTCATAGTAACCACTAGGGTCAATGAGTTACTCTCCTTTCCTGAAGAGTTTAGTATTCTATCCTCGGTAGGATTACAATGACAGATAACACATCTATACACCGATAGTAACATAAGCTCCACAAAAGGCGATGTCACCGCTCCTCCTCCCTACACAATATTTGCACACGCTCATTAGATGCTTCCAATACAAGAGAACGAGTTAGAGTTCACACGTAGCATTTTTGCAGCTTTATTTTGGGCTGTATAATATATGTGCAGCATTTTATGAGGGGTTTTTTTTTTACCCCATGCATTCTAATGGGTGAAAAATACTGGAAGGATTTATATGCTGCAGATCTGAAAAAAATGCAAGAGAAAAAAAAAAAATACAATCAGCATGTGCATGAAATTTTTGTAATCTTATTCATTTTGCTTTGGTTCCAGGAAAGCGGATGGATTTGTAAAAATCTCCGGCCCACTGTGCTTATTTTTTATACTTCGTAAAATGACCAGTGAAAAATGTTTGCAGATCCGCAGAATGTCAATTTCTTTCGAGTTTTCTATACAGATTTTCCTTATAGACTTGTATTAGATGCAGAAATTTTGCAGATTTTTTAAAAACAAAAACAAAAAAACGCATTGCCGTGGCGGAAAAGCATAAAAAGCCGCATATAAACCACACCAAAGTATAGCAACGTTTTGTCAAAGTCAAATACCAGGAAGTTTGAAAACCAAAGCAGTTTAATTTAAAAGCATGACACACCGAACAGACAAAAGAACAAGACAAAAAAAAAATGTGTAGAATCAAAAATGCATTTAAAAAAAAAAAAAAAAATCTAATATCTAATTTACATGATCAGTGCAGAAATGTTGCAACATCAAAAACACCAAGTGTTGATAGTGGGAAATGTAGCCCAAAATGAATTTTTGCCACAGAATAAAATGTGTGTGAACATAGTTTGTCTTTTTTCTTGTCTTGTGGTATTCACAGACTTTTATGCACCAAAATAGCATATACAGTTCAAATTTTTCTGCAAAGTGCTAAAAATTTAAAAAAAAATCTTTGATTAATATTTGTGATTTTTCAATACAAAAAGTCCAGGTTTGGCAAAGTGTCGCAACAAATACACAATAAAAATGTTGTTGTACGTAAAAATCACTCCAGGAGGGGGATTGGAATATTTTTTAGAAATAGGTTGCAACTTATAAATCAAGCAAAAGCAAAAAAATATATATATTTTTATATATGTATGTATGTATGTATGTCTTGTATATTTTATTGTTATAATGAAAATATAACAATATATCTTTTTTAATATATGTATATATATATATTAGCTGTAGTACCCGGGCGTTGCCCGGCATAGTAACTGTCCCTTTCCCCGTGTCTGTCCCTTTCCTTGTCTCGGTCTGTCTCTTTCCCTGTCTGCCTGTCTCTTTCCCTGTCTGCCTGTCTCTTTCCCTGTCTGTCTGTGTCTGTCTCTTTGACGGTCTCTCTCTCTCACATAGTCTCTTTCCTTGTCTGGCTCTAGCTGTCTCCCCACCAACATCATATTACCTCACACGTAAGCTTCTTAAAACTATGAATTTCTTTTGTTCCTATAGCAACCAATTACAGCTCCTATTAATAACCTGTAGTTCCAGGCTCCATTCACTTTAATGGAGGCAGGTTTTTTGGAGAGTAACTGTAAAACACAGGGTTAAATTTTCCCATCAAAACATAGTCTATGATGTTCCGAGTCACATGGGGTGTCTGTGCAAAATTTTTTGATTATAAATGCGACGATGCGGATTCCTTTAGCGGACACACACACACACACACACACACACACACACACACACACACACACACATATATACAGTACATACACTCAGCTTTATATATTAGACTATATATACACGCACACACACCTTTTTATATTATATTATACACACACAATTATATAAATAAAATATATTGTTTATGATGAAAAATTTATATATATATATTACACATACACAGTGTGTATATGCATTACACATATCGAAATTCATTTTACAATGGTGAACAGAAAAATGAAAAAAATAGGACTAAAAATTTACAAGAGTTACAGAAGAAATTAATGCAAACAAAAAAAAAAAAAAAAAAGCAAAAAACACACGGGGGGGGGGGGGGGAGTAAAAACACTCAAAAGACTAGAGAAAAAAAAATAAAATTAAGAAAAAAAAAAAATACAAAAGCAATAATGAATCAGGTTCCCAGAGGCAGATATATAAAAACTGTCCACAAGGGTGTGTGCAGACACGGTGCTGGCTCGACTGGTGAATTTTTCAAGGCGAAAATATTTCAGAAAAAAACAAAACAAAAGAAAGAACACAAACGGTCATTTTCTTGAGATGTCTTAGCAGGTGTCTATCACTTTTGCCCATGGCACCCAATCAGGGATCAGCTTTCATAATATAAAAGCAGTTTAAGGTGTGAAAGCTGAGCTCTGATTGGTTGCTATGGGCAACACACAGGCTCATTGTTGACAAGTTAGGCCCGATGCCTTCCTCACAGTTATGTGCCACTCCTGTAGTCAGCCGCTGGCAGCTGTCCGCTCACTTCAGGCAGAACTAAGTAATTTGGGCATCATAACGTAATAGCCGGGGGCCCAGAAGACTTTCTCCACCATGAGGGACACGAGCGGCAGCCAATGTGTATTAATTAAATGAACTTGGTGACGGATAGCACTCACGCGGTAGAGGGGGGGATATTTGTACAATTATTGCCATGACAGGTGGTCTTAGATTTCTCATTTTGAAGCCAAGTTGGACCGGGTCACAACTAATCAGTATGTGCCGATGCCTGGAAGCCTTACACAAAGGAACGCGCCGAGGCTGAGCGCAGCTTATTACAGGACGGCGTTACAAGTAGATTGTCAAATAGAGAGCAAAATCCTGCCTGAAATGAAGATTTGTGTGTGTGAAAATCAATGCGGTTCTTCGCTTTGATAAAGGCAATGGCGGTGAATCCCATTTTTCTGGCAGACATCGGTGATTGGCTCTTAATGAACAGGACTGTCGCCAGAGGAGCTCGTTACATCTGAGTGCCTAATTGTGGAAACCTAGAGAATTGATAAAAGCAGGATCAGACTGTTTTGGAGCGCACTTAACGGGGGCACTTACAGTGAATGTTCTCCTCTTGACGCCACGTCGTGAAGGAGTCCAAGATAATGTGCAATTTTACAATACATTGTAAGAACGGTCGGAGATCTGTTTTTCTGATGGAATTTTCCAAGCTTCCTGCATATGTGCCGCCCCGCGAAAGTTGACAGGCTGCTCGGATCCAGATTCGCAGTGGCTCGAGGGGTCTCTGGACCCGTGGCGGGATCGCGCAACCGCCCGAAATAAAAAAGGGGGGGGGGGAAGATATTTACAAAAGGGGGGGTGAAAGGATTGGATAGTGTTTGTGACGTCACCCACGGGTCGTGGTAAGGTGGAATACCACCGCTGCTGCGTTTGGGGACGATCGCCCGGGAGCGTTGTGATGGCAGCTTGGGATGTTAACCCCTCCGTGGGCAGGGAAATGATGTCCTGGGGCGCGGTGTTGGAAGGCTGGGGACCCGTTGGGAGTAAAGGGGCACAATGTACTCACACAGTCCAGAGATGCTGACACCGGGTAAACCAAAATCCTGAATGCCTTGCAACCTTTGGATGAGCATGCTGGGTCTGTGCCCTTTTGGCGTTGCTGGTTGGTCTGAAGCCTTGTCCCTTGGCACTGTGTTTACTCTGTGTGGATCCCTTTTGCCTGAAACTACTAGGGTCCCCGCTCACCTGTGTGGCTAACAAGGTGAGCTTGCTCTCAGGGTTCATGCCTGGGATTTTCTGGACGGATTTGGGAAGTCATATCACCCCCGTTGCGCTAGTACCCCGATTTTGGAGCGAGTGGAGAACGGTTCGTGAAGATTCCGTCCTCGTCGGGTGAATTACTGGGCTGCATAAAGCTCCTTCCCAGCCTAAGGTCCGCGTACTCCGCCGTGCCCTGGCCCCTGCCCGGTTGTAGCACAAGGCCAACCGTCTGCCCTTCATGGCAGTACCGTGCCCCCTTTCATTACCCCCTGCGACCGGGGATCCAGCTCCTTCCAGGCCAGGCCAACGTCTGGCACCTGGGACGGGTACAGGAGCCCAGCTCCGCAGCGTGACCTTGTCCTGTAATGGCTCACTGACACTCTCCGACACTTCTGTCCCTCCTTCTACCATCCCTACATCTGGGCAGCCCTATGGATATATGGTGCAGGAGGGGAGGGGAGAGAATCCGGATCGTGCACCCCGGGTACTGGTCGGACTCGGATCGGAACCTCGAACCGTGCGGATCCGGATTTTTCAGATCCGGTTCCGCTCAACACTAGACAGGACCTGTAACCAAGGAGAAGCGGGTACCATGCAGGAGGGCAGATTGCACGGCACCTTTGTGATCACCTGATAGGCCAGGGCGTCACACATAGACTTACAGGGGTCTTCTACAAATCTTCCTAGCTAGGATATGCTATCACTAGGGTCGGACTGGGCCACCGGGGGATCCCCAGTTAGGCCCTGGGTCCCTAGCGGCCCTCCGTGCTTCACATAGGGCCCCAGGCTGGTAACCGCGAGGTGGGTTAGGGCAGGGGGCCCAAGGCAGCTCCACCAGCGGCAGTGCCAGGGCCCAGGTGGCTCCACAGGCGGCAGTGCTGAGGCCGCGGGCGGCTCCACCGGCGGCAGTGCTGAGGCCACGGGCGGCTCCACCGGCGGCAGTGCTGAGGCCACGGGCGGCTCCACCGGCGGCAGTGCTGAGGCCACGGGCGGCTCCACCGGCGGCAGTGCTGAGGCCACGGGCGGCTCCACCGGCGGCAGTGCTGAGGCCGCGGGGCCACTTTTCTCTATGTCAGCCGGTGCAGCCGACATAGAGAAAAGCACCTTCAGTTGTTCGTGTGCTGCCCCAGCCGTGTCACAGTTAATAGATGCGGCCAACTGCCAACTGTGACATTAGGCAGCGCGCCCTGCACTGCAGTTTCCCGCTGGAGAGGATCATCAATGGAGCCTGCGGCCGGACCAGAGAGCAGCAGTGGGAAGGTCACTTTTTGATTGTGGGGGGGGGGAAATCCACTGTGATTACCACTGATCCGATAGCAGAGGTAAAGGAGAATGCATCGTTGATTCAGCCCTAATTTATAAATTATATTAGGGGAGGAAATAAGTATTTGATCCCTTGCTGATTTTGTAATTTTGCCCATTGAACAGTCTATGATTTTTAACAGTGAGAGATAGAAAAATCACAAATAAAATCCAGAAAAATCGCATTGTATAAATGTATTTGCATTTACGATTTCTGACAAATTTGTGTTTCAAAATTCAAATATTGCTTCTCCAATTCCGAACCCGGACGTTTATCCAAACAGAACCTTTTGACTACATGTGGGGTATCTTCACACTTCGAATAAAGCGGATGACCGACTGACTGGTCCAATTTTTTCATGTTATGTCATGAAAAAAAATAAAAAATTGGGGCAAAAAAAAAAAAAAAAAAAGTTAGACCACAGTCACTGGAGACACTATTGTATCATATCCTGTGTGGATGAAATAACTGGTGGTATGAGGCCTTATAACTATTACTCAAGGTGCAATGTAATCCTAAAGCTGGCCTGCCCTAGACCTATATATTGTAATTAATGATTGTTAATTAGCTCTGGAATTATGAGTAAAATCACCTGGAATCTAATAACAGGCAGGAACTTTCTAGTTGAGTTTTTCCTATGGTACAAGCCTGCCCTCTAGTGGCCAAACTGAGGCACTGCAGGCAGTAATAATGTGCTGCTGAGCAAAGCTTCTGTGGCAGAAAATCATTAGCTCATTATTTTCCAGTAATGAACACACAATTTGCTACATTCTGTCTGCGTGTTTTCACAAACATTAGTAGAAATTAATTAATAGAAAAGCCGACTGCATAATGATAAACAGCCAGAGGTTTTACAAAAGGGTTAAACCCTGGTCTGAGCTGCATTCATTACGCAGAGTAACAGGGCTTCAACAGTCAATGAGAAAATACAATTATATACTAGAAAACTGCTTATAAGAGGTAATTCCATATTGGACATTTATAATTGCCAAAATCCCATTGTCAGCAGAGTACAGACTGCCATTTACAGTAGCCAGTGTTCTGCCTCTGGTGCTGCAGCTTGCTACAGAGGACTGACCAATCAATAAGCCGAGGAACAACACTAGATCCAGCAGATCTCTAGGGTCACCGGAATCCCCTTCAGTAGTGAGAAGTGATGTGCAAACTAAAGTGAAGGAGTTTTATAAATACTGCTTTTTTCCTGAGTAAGACTTTATTATAGTGCAGAGCTGTATTCACAATTCTGCATGGTTCAATGATCTCATGTGAACTTAAGCAATTAGCGTTATTTATAATTAAGCTTACTATTTTACTCCCTATGACAACTAGCAGGAACATAAATACAGCTCTGGAGTATTATACAAGAGGTATCCGAGGATCTTTACAGGATAAGCAATGTATGTACATAATGACTCCACTAGCAGAATAAGGAGTGCAGCTCTGTTGTACAACACAGGATTTAACCAATGATTAATACAGGATAAGTAATGTATGTACACAATGACTCCTCCAGCAGAATAGTGAGTGCAGCTCTGGAGCATAATACAGAAGGTAACTTAGGATCAGTACAGAATAAGTAATGTAATTTATGTACACAGTGACTGCACCAGCAGAATAGTGAGTACAGCTCTGGAGTATAATACAGGATGTAACGTAGGATCAGTACAGGATAAGTAATGTATATACATAGTGACTGCACCAGCAGAATAGTGAGTGCAGCTCTGGAGTATAATACAGGAGGTAACTTAGGATCAGTACAGGATAAGTAATGTAATGTATGTGCATAGTGACTGCACTAGCAGAATAGTGAGCGCAGCTCTGGAGTATAATACAGGATGTAACTCAGGATCAGTACAGGGTCAGTAATGTAATGTATGTACACAGTGACTGCACCAGCAGAATAGTGAGTGCAGCTCTGGAGTATAATATAGGAGGTAACTCCGGATCAGTACAGGATAAGTAATGTAATGTATGAACAGTGACTGCACCAGCAGAATAGGGAGTGCAGCTCTGGAGTATAATATAGGATGTAACTCCGGATCAGTACAGGATACGTAATGTATATACACAGTGACTGCACCAGCAGAATAGTGAGTACAGCTCTGGAGTATAATACAGGATGTAACTCAGGATCAGTACAGGGTCAGTAATGTAATGTATGTACACAGTGACTGCACCAGCAGAATAGTGAGTGCAGCTCTGGAGTATAATACAGGAGGTAACTGACTTCGAATCAGTACAGTATAAATAATTTTAAAAAAGCAAATTTTGAAATGTTAATTCCACACAAACTATGGGATTGTGACCACACGCACTATTCCTCAATGACAGCAATGTTTGTGGTCACATTTACATTGAAGATGAATAGTCTATATACTATATACAGCTTGTTTACCTCTCATTGTGCTTCTTCATAACTGGATGGGAATTAATTTAATCTGACGACAGTAACTTCTATATCTGCCACTTCTTCATTATAAACAGACACTTTACTCATTAACCTTTTGTCTAGGAGAAATGACCAGAACAAAGCAATAAGAGCTGACACCGCCATTAATCGGGGACATTTCTCACTGTCTGACTATAGTCGAGAAGGTTGTGTCCTCAGAGACCTCATCACAGATGATGATTAGTTTTACCTTGACAAAAGGCAACAGAATGCAGATACGTCGTCTACAAAGCACTAATGGCTGATATGAGAAATAATATCAGATCCATTGCAGCTCCTCACCCAGCTTTCCCAGCCATCCGAATGGCAAATCCATCCCACCATGGCAGAAATGGTTATGGTTAGATTGACCACCCACTTCAGAAAAGGTGGGTACAATCATAACGTCAGCCGAGCTTTTCTTCACCGAGGGTAAGTGGGACTAGTGGCAGGATTTAACCATGGCTACACCGCCAGAATCAATATCATGACTATAGTGAGTGCAGAGGTTGTGTTATGGGGACATCTGAAGTGAAGCCTCTAAACTGTAGGTCTGGGTGAGCAGCATGGACCTGTTGAAACCATCAAGTGGAGCGGGTCTTGATAGATGACGACATGTGGCTCAGCAAGTTATACAGGATGGCAGACCAACAAGCGGAACGGGTAGCACAGATGAAGCAGAGCCAGGTGTGTGAATACACAGAAACAGGAGCAGTATAGGCTCTTCAGGCAGGTGTAACCAAAAAGTAAATGCACTGGAATCCTCCAGCAGGACTATGGTTAACAGCAGCAATGTCACAGAGTAGTCAATGCAATCTGGTGTCTTCTAGCAGGACAATGGTTAATCCAGGTAAAGAAGGAAAAGTGGCAGCTCACTCTGGGATTATGCAATGTTTATTCTGTAGATACAGATAACATCATCAAACGGGGAGAGGGGAGTGCTAGTGTGGCAGACGGACAACAGCCATTTCACGCTTTAACGAGTCAGTACTCGTTAAAGCGCTAGTTACAGCGCAAAACGTCTGTAACTCTCCCCATCTGATGTTATCTGTATATACAGAATAAACTTGTATTTTGACCACGCTGCAAGCAGAGCACCACCTGGAGTAGCTATGAAGTCCTGGAACAGCTGATCGCTGATACCTGTGAGTACGGCTCCACTACACAGCCCAGTACTGCAGTGCCCAACTTTCTTGATTTTTATTAGGACAATAGTCAATAGCAACAATGTACTAGAGAAGTCAATGCATCTGGTGTCTTCCAGCAGGACAATGGTGAGTAGCAGCAATATAACAGAAGTCAATACAATCTGGTATCTTCCAGCAGGACAATAGTTAATAGAAGCCATGTAACAGAGAAGTCAATGCATCTGGTGTCTTCCAGCAGGACAATGGTTAATAGCAGCAATATAACAGAAGTTAATACAATCTGGTATCTTCCAGCAGGACAATGGTTAATAGAAGCAATGTAACAGAAGTTAATACAATCTAATATCTTCCAGCAGGACAATGGTTAATAGCAGCAATGTAAAAGAGAAGTCAATGCATCTGCTGTCTTCCAGCAGGACAATGGTTAATAGCAGCAATATAACAGAAGTAAATACAATCTGGTATCTTCCAGCAGGACAATGGTTAATAGAAGCAATGTAACAGAAGTCAATGCAATCTGGTGTCTTGCAGCAAGGCAATTAACTGCAGGAATGCAATGAAATATAGGCAAACGTGAGATGCATTACCTTGAGTGCAGAGGCCATGTTTGAACAGTGGCAAGGGGTTTATAACTTGTTGAGAGGTTGGTTTGGACAACACCTAACTAAACTGACGGAGCTTGTAAAGATCTCCAGTTATAGCATGGAAGCAAAGAAGATGATAGACATAGCTGGAGCTTAGCCACATAAATTCTTGACAAATTTTAGGCAACTGAATAAAAGACCATGGGTAATAGGTCACCAGGTTACCTGAAAATCATGACATGGGCTACTACAAGTGAGATGGCCATAGGAGAAGGGAGCCAGGGCCCTCTAAGCTGGAGGGCCCAATAGATCTTCTTAGCCCATAATAGACCAATACTGTTAAAGACCTGTGATCATTGGGGGCCCCGTTGGAGACTTTACATTGGGACCGACAAGCTTCAAATATTCCACTTCTATTGGGTGGTGGCTGAACATGTTGTTGATCCATCAAATTCTATGGGAAATATGGAAACAGTGGAGCCCTCCTCCCTTAGAAATACTCGAGTAGTATGAAGGATGGTGACCCCTGAAAACTCTGGATTCTGTATCTTCAATCAATTTATATTTGGGGTTTTTTTGTTTGTTTTTTATAAAATTTTACATAAAATAATAAAGAGATTTACCAAGAAAATTATTGGTTGGCGCAATATTGTTTTCTGGTCGCGGTGCAGGCACAAGTCCGCGCTCTCCCAGATTTTATATCCAGACTGTCTGTCAGAGGCAGGGAAGTGTGTGAAATTAATTATAGATGGATGTTTAATTACCTTCATTACCAGTCACTCCTGGCATCCAGGCATGTGAGCGGAATGACTGATGAACGCCGGCTCTTGTCTTCTTGAGTCAATGGCCGACATAACGGAGCTGGTTGTCTGGGGCAGGAACAGAACATGACCCGAGACATTCACAATGTTCTAGAACATAATATTCCATCCTCCTCCACATTAAATTAAATTTCCTCTCTCCAGGGTTTACGCTGCAAACCAGGTCAGCACCAAAATCCTATAAATATCTGCACGAGGATCTTGTATGTTACCAATATAGCCGGGACACTTGAGAAAATGCAGCTCATGTAGCACAATATCCGTGCATATACAGTACAGACCAAAAGTTTGGACACACCTTCTCATTCAAAGAGTTTTCTTTATTTTCAGGACTCTGAAAATTGTAGATTCACATTGAAGGCATCAAAACTATGAATTATCACATGTGGAATGAAATACTTAACAAAAAAGTGTGAAACAACTGAAAATATGTCTTATATTCTAGGTTCTTCAAAGTAGCCACCTTTTGCTTTGATTACAGCTTTGCACACTCTTGGCATTCTCTTGATGAACGTCAAGAGGTAGTCACCGGAAATGGTTTTCTAACAGTCTTGAAGGAGTTCCCAGAGATGCTTAGCACTTGTTGAACCTTTTGCCTTCACTGTGCGGTCCAGCTCACCCCAAACCATCTCGATTGGGTTCAGGTCTGGTGACTGTGGAGGCCAGGTCATCTGGAGTAGCACCACATCACTCTCCTTCTTAGTCAAATAGCCCTTACACAGCCTGGAGGTGTGTTTGGGGTCATTGTCCTGTTGAAAAATAAATGATGGTCCAACTAAACGCAAATCGGATGGAACAGCACGCCGCTGCAAGATGCTGTGGTAGCCATGCTGGTTCTGTATACCTTCAATTTTGAATAAATCCCCAACAGTGTCACCAGCAAAGCCCCCCACACCATCACCCCTCCTCCTCCATGCTTCACGGTGGAACCAGCCATGTAGAGTCCATCCGTTCACCTTTTCTACAAAGACACGGTGGTTGCATCCAAAGATCTCAAATTTCGACTCATCAGACCAAAGCACAGATTTCCACTGGTCTAATGTCCATTCCTTGTGTTCTTTACCCAAACAAGTCTCTTCTGCTTGTTGCCTGTCCTTAGCAGTGGTTTCCTAGCAGCTATTTTACCATGAAGCTTGCTGCACAAAGCCTCCTCTTAAGGCCGGCTTCTCACTTGCAAATTTCTCGCAGTAAAGCAATGCGAGAAAATCTCGTATTGGAATCGGACACATGTTAGTGAATGATTCAGCTCGCATTTGCGATTTTTTTCTCAGTCCAAAATCTGGCTGAGAAAAAAAAAAAAAGGATGTCACGGGACGGCACTCACACCATCCTAGTGACATCCGATTTTCTAAATACATTTCTCGCTTGTTTCCTAAAACACTGGAAACGAGTGATGTGTCCCGATGTCTGTCAATCTCTATTCTCTGTCAGTCGGTCTCTCTCTCTCGGTCTCTATTCTCTCTCTGTCAATCGGTCGGTCACTATCTCTGTCCCTCACTCTCTGTCAATGTCGGTCTATCCCTCTCCCCCCCTCTCTCATACTCACCGATCCCCAGCGCGGCGCTGCGCGGCGTTCACACTGCTCCGGCAGCTTCTCCTCTTTTGAAAAAGCCGGCCGCTCATTATTCAATCTCGTATTCCCCGCTATACCCGCCCACCGGCACCTATGATTGGTTGCAGTCAGACTCGCCCCCACGCTGAGTGACAGCTGTCTCACTGCAATCAATCACAGCAGACGGTGGGCGTGTCTATGCTGTGCAGTAAAAATCCTTTATTTGAAATAATAAACAATAACAAAGACCCTCGTTCACCACTTTATTAAGTACCCATCCTTGTCCGACCTAATCCACGGAGGTCCCGCGTCGCTTCCAGCTCTGCTACATGAAGGTGACAGGAGCTGCAGAAGACACCGCCGCTCCTGTCACCTCCACGCAGCAACTGAGGTGAGAAGCGCGATCAGCTGATGTCAGTCAGGTAACTCGTGGCCACCGCTGGATCCTCCAACAGCAAGTCGCCCGAGTGACAGCAATGAAGTCACAGGTGAGTTGCGGTCATGGGGGGGAGGATCCAGCTGGCCGCGGGTAACCTGAGTGACAGCAGCGCTAATCGCGCCGCTCAATTCAGTAACTCAGGGGATTAGCGGTCACCGGTGAGTCCTTCACGGGTGACCGCTAATCAGGACGCGACACAGACAGAGCCGCGGCATGACAATGAAGTCGGGTGAAGTTCAGCCGAGTTCATTCTGATCGTGCGGCTCTGTCTGTGTCTGCTGTCAGCGGCCATGTAGCAGAGCTGAATGGCAGATGACAGCTGCTGAGAAAAAAAAAAAGGATCACACACGCATTGCAATCATGAGAAAAATCTCAGGATCGCAGTGCAGTTGCATTGCACTCTGACCTAACGTGAAGTATTTTTCAGCCAACTCGGACCGATTTTACTCGCATAGATGTGGTTCCAGCCTAACAGTTGTTCTAGAGATGAGAAGGTGTGTCCAAACTTTTGGTCTGTACTGTATAATCACAGAGACCCAGTGTAGTTTCTACAATAGTTGGATCAGTTGGATTAAGGCTTTTAAAATACTCCCTAAAAACGCCAAGTAGAGTTATTTTAGGCTGATAAAATATCTGGTGCAACCTTTGATCCTTGCCATCAATATAAAATGTGCAGTGAATGTTAAAAAAGTCACACGTTCATTACTTCTGCAGAGTTCACACAAAAAAGCTGATTATCATCATCATTAATTGAAATATATTCGGGCTAAACCACATGCAAATCAACTGACAGATCTGGAGAAAATACCAGCTTCATTTACAGATTTTTATTGCAGATACTTTTACTTAAAACTACAAGTCAAATTTGCTCTGTCCAAGTCTGATTGTGTAAACAAGTCCTTACAGAACCATGTGTAGTGCATACACAGCCCCAGAACCAAGCTCATTTTATCCATGTAGCACCAGACGCATTCTTACTGCAGACAGTAGCAAGCTTATTTAATGTACACTACAATTCAAAAACGTTTGGGGTCTGAGCTCTACCTGGGGAGAGCTGTACCATCCGAGCTGTGTCGTCATCCGCCCCGGAGAAGTGGTCCCGCAGCAGGGGTGGCTAATACTGGCCATACACCACAGGTGGCGTCACGAACAACTACTCCCATCATTCCCATTTCTATCTTTATCGCCACCGCCGGGGGTCACGGAAGCGGGCGAGGCCACCGCGGTGACCCAGGAGTAGAACCGTGGCCCGGTGACGGGTAACCTAAGACCCCATGGGCGCATCATATCATTGAAGGACTAGAACGATGTACTGCAGACACAGTGCTAAGCTTGTTGAATGTATATAGTGCCAGAATCCTGCATATTGCATAGACACAGAACCAATCTTATGATATGTATATGTGTCGCCCTGGGCAAGCCAGGGGACACAGGTCACACACCACCACACCCCACACTCCAGGTAGGCACATCACAGCTAACCACAAATCCTTGTTGCCTTCCTCCAGGAGTTTGATGATGCACACCAGGGGGTGGGCCAGGCGGTTGGCTCCGCCCACCAAGGAGCTCACAACTCTGGAGGCAGGAAGTAACCAGGCAGATAGCTCAGGGAGGAGCTTGAGTAAACAACAGAGTTCAGCTCAGGGAGGAGCAGGAGTGAAGTTGAGTCCAGGAGGAGGAAGTGGAAGGAGTAGTCTAGACAGGGCTACAGTAAACAACTAAGTGAAAGTGAAGGAAGGAAAGTAGTAAAGGAGGAGAAAGCAAGTAAAGTGACAGTGAAGAAAGAAAGCCTGAAGGGTCCAGCTTTGTGAGGGCCAGAACAGCAAGGTCAGCAACGGCGGTGACTGTCTGGAGGGGGACCGTTTGGAAGTTCCTGGAAGGACCCCGTTGGCTGTGTGCCCGGTGGTCTGGAGCAGTGTTCCGAAGGACAGTCAGCACCAGGGCAGGGGCCTCTCGGACCCCGGCAAGGCTAGGAGTCGCCAGATTTGCCAAATCCGTCAGTGACGGGGACGCAGATCCCCCAACAACCAAGTCCCGATTGAAGGCAACAGCCCAACCCGTATTGGAGAGACACCGCCACCGCCACGGCACCAGTTTCTCAGGGCCAGCGCCTGCGGGCAAAGTGTAGAGCTCCTCCGGCCCAGATTGCAGCCGGGGAGCGGGTAACCGGAGGGAATCCACCGCTACCATCAGTCAACACAGGTGCAAGGAAGAGGGACATCACCGTCACCTACCGGGAGTGCAGGTGCAGCCGTCTGTGGGACCGTCCTACCAGCCGTTGGTTTACCGTACAAACTGTGTCCGTGTGTCAGGCTGAGTGAGTACCATAGTGCCGCAAGGCACAGCGCTGCCCCCGCGTCCCTGCGCCCTCCAGGCCCTACACTTCACATCTCATCACCGGGTCCCGGGATCACCAACCCCTACCCACGGAGGGGCAACACAACACCTGGCTGCTCCGCATCACCATCCCCGGGACCCCCACACTGAGCAGCGGTGGTGCAATCACCACAACCGTGGGTGGCGTCACGAACTATAACAATCCCTTCACCCAACAAACACCCCCTTTCACTCACGGGCGAGGAGTGTCGCTCGAGACACCCCGGGATCCGGCCCACCGCTCGAGCCACCACTGAGCAGCTGCCGGACCCGAGCAGAAGGGGTGAGCGCGGTGTGCTGACACCCTCCTCCCCGCCCGCGACAACTTGGCGTCACGAACAGGATCTTACCGCTCTGCCGTCAGGTAGAGGTGCGCCTTGTTACCGCCGGAGGCATCCGGCAGAAAAATTTCAGAAGCCGCCATCTTTGGCGCGAAAAGTTCCCGCTCGAGCGTCTTCTCGAGCAGTAGAGGCACGAAGGCCAAAACCCCGCCCCGAGAGAGGAGGGGCCGAAAAGAGCTAAGGGGGACGCGATGGCGGCTGGACGCATGTAGCTGCGGCTATAAAAGCAGGGACGCCAGGACCTTGCGAAAATACCGTTCCTGGAAGCAAACAGTGAAGACACCATGTGGATGCCGTCCCGCGACACCGTACCCCCCGCGCCTGGAACCGCGGCGTGGGTGGAGATCCGGACCGCGTAGCTCTCCCAACGGCTGCAGGTGAAGATGCAGCTCCTCGTGGAGGAGTGGGAGGCCGACATGGCGGACGTTGTAGCCACCGTGCGGAGACGCGAGGAGGAGGCGGAGAAAGGGAGGGTGAGTGACCCACGTCCCGATGCCCTTGCAGGGCCGGTCATCGCGGCTGTGGGGCCCGGTCCAAGCCCTCTCCCCCCGTTGCCTCCCTCGCCACCCGTCTCGGAGGCCGTGACCCCGCCACTAGGCCCGCTACCACCGCAACCGGTAGCGATACCCAGCCCGTCCGCCCCAGCGGACCGACCTGTAGCCGGAGCCCGTAGCAAACCGGAGGCATTACCTTGGAAGGCCCCGAAGATTGTGCCAGAGACAGTCCCCGAGCAGTTTCCCGAGCCGGAGCCGACGACCCGCTCCGAGCCGAAGGCCCGGCTGCGGAAAGCCCCTGTGCCCATCCCCCACACCTCGGCTGAGGTGGCGCCGGGTTGTTGCTGCAAGGCAGCGCCCAAGGCCATGACACCGCGGGATACGCTACCCACCTTCCTGACAGTGGGTAACGTGCTGGATGTCCCGCGGGGCTCAACACGTGCGCCGGAGCAGGTAGCAGCGCCATACTGGGACAGGGAGCCGACAAAGCTGGGCCTGGAAATCGCGGAGAGGGAGAGAAGGAAAGCCGAGCTGGTGGCCCGAGCCATTCGGGAAAAAGAAAACCTGCGGCAAGCGACCTTCCGTGTCCGGGGCCCGTTCTACGAGGGGCAGGTGAGGCGATTTGATATCCGCCGGGGCTACGGATTCATATACGAACCGGGCCTGGAGGCCGAGGTGTTTGTGGCCCGGCAGGACGTGAATGCCCATCTGCCCGAGGAGCATCCTGGCCGCAATCTTATACCGGGGGACATGGTGCGTTACACCCGGCACTGCGGAGAGAGGGGGTGGTTTGCCCTGGATGTAAAGCTGAAGGGCAGCCCGGAGAGGAAAGTGAGCTCTGCATCCCCTCCCTCGGATGAAGCAGCAAAAGGACCGGAGTAGGGCAGCGGATGCCCGTTGCACCGTCCCCGTTGGGACCATCACTGAAGTTGTTGTTGTTTGAAAAAGTTGTTGAAAAATGATGATAAGTGAAATGATACCGAGTACTTCACCAGATTTGCTTTGTGATTTGTAACCGGCTGGAGCCGGCACCGTTGTCCCCGTTGGGACCGTTTAAAGTTTATATGCATGGGAACTATCCATGGACAAGCCCGTGAACTTGCAGGGCACCACAAACGTTAAGTGGCTTGTAAATATGTTGGGTACCATTACCGTTTCCGCAATGCCGCCTCCGGAGAGGCAGGTTGGAGGGAGGGCCCTGAGCAGAGCAGGCCAGGGCCCAGCCACCAAAGGAACCGGTGGCCACCCTCTGGAGGGGAAGGACAGATCCCGCTCGGGTGACTTGTGCTGGACTGTGGGTCAAGGGGTGCTGCCTGGGTTTTAGGGGCAGCATCAGGGCCAGGTTGCTTGGGTGGGAGAGAGCGGAAACCGTGACCGTATACCGTTGCAACGTTTAAGTAAATGTGCCTCCCGTCTTGGGAAGAGTTTTGATTAAAAATGGTATTTATGTTTTGCTTAACCCTGTTATCCCCTTTTTACAGAAAAATAAAACCGGTGTAGGACGGCAGCCCGCGGACGGTCTGCATTTTGCTAAGGGGGAATGTGTCGCCCTGGGCAAGCCAGGGGACACAGGTCACACACCACCACACCCCACACTCCAGGTAGGCACATCACAGCTAACCACAAATCCTTGTTGCCTTCCTCCAGGAGTTTGATGATGCACACCAGGGGGTGGGCCAGGCGGTTGGCTCCACCCACCAAGGAGCTCACAACTCTGGAGGCAGGAAGTAACCAGGCAGATAGCTCAGGGAGGAGCTTGAGTAAACAACAGAGTTCAGCTCAGGGAGGAGCAGGAGTGAAGTTGAGTCCAGGAGGAGGAAGTGGAAGGAGTAGTCTAGACAGGGCTACAGTAAACAACTAAGTGAAAGTGAAGGAAGGAAAGTAGTAAAGGAGGAGAAAGCAAGTAAAGTGACAGTGAAGAAAGAAAGCCTGAAGGGTCCAGCTTTGTGAGGGCCAGAACAGCAAGGTCAGCAACGGCGGTGACTGTCTGGAGGGGGACCGTTTGGAAGTTCCTGGAAGGACCCCATTGGCTGTGTGCCCGGTGGTCTGGAGCAGTGTTCCGAAGGACAGTCAGCACCAGGGCAGGGGCCTCTCGGACCCCGGCAAGGCTAGGAGTCGCCAGATTTGCCAAATCCGTCAGTGACGGGGACGCAGATCCCCCAACAACCAAGTCCCGATTGAAGGCAACAGCCCAACCCGTATTGGAGAGACACCGCCACCGCCACGGCACCAGTTTCTCAGGGCCAGCGCCTGCGGGCAAAGTGTAGAGCTCCTCCGGCCCAGATTGCAGCCGGGGAGCGGGTAACCGGAGGGAATCCACCGCTACCATCAGTCAACACAGGTGCAAGGAAGAGGGACATCACCGTCACCTACCGGGAGTGCAGGTGCAGCCGTCTGTGGGACCGTCCTACCAGCCGTTGGTTTACCGTACAAACTGTGTCCGTGTGTCAGGCTGAGTGAGTACCATAGTGCCGCAAGGCACAGCGCTGCCCCCGCGTCCCTGCGCCCTCCAGGCCCTACACTTCACATCTCATCACCGGGTCCCGGGATCACCAACCCCTACCCACGGAGGGGCAACACAACACCTGGCTGCTCCGCATCACCAAGCTTATTATATCCATGAAGGACTAGAATGATGTACTGCAGATACATTCAATAAGCTTGGTAGTGTATGTAGTGCCAGAATCATGCATATTGCATAGACACAGAACTAAGCTTATGTTTATAGTACTAGAGGCAATTTGTATTGTATAGACAGAACCAGAGCCAAGCCTATTACCTCTAGGAAGGACTAGAACAATGTGTACTGTAGACACAGTACCAAGCTAATTGTATACATGCAGTACCAGAGCCATGTAAACTGCATAGACACAGAACCAAGCTAATTGTATACATGCAGTACCAGAGCCATGTAAACTGCATAGACACAGAACCAAGCTAATTATATGTATGTAGTACCAGAACCATGCAAATTGCATTAGTATAATATCAGAAACAAGATTATTGTATGTAGTACAAGAGCAATCCACATTGCATAGACACAGAACCAAGATTACGTAGTACCAAAACTGTGCAAATTGTATATACATAGTACCAAAACCAAGCTTATTATATCCATGAAAAACCAATATGATGTGTACAGCATAAATACAGAACCAAGTTTAATATATACGTATGTAGTTCCAGAACCATGTGTACAGTAGGCACACAGTAGTAGAACCAGGGGCATAACGATCGCGGTCGCAGAGGTCGCCACTGCGACCGGGCCCGCAGGGTTATAGGGGCCCGGCAGCCGCTCTGCAGAGCCGGCTGCCGGGCCCCTATGTGTAGTGCCACTATGTAGTGGCCGACTGCGCGACCGTTAGGGGGCCGGCCTGTGAGTCAGCGGGGCCCAGTGTCTGCAGGGGGCAGAGGGGCCCCTGACCTGGAGAGGCCACCAGGCGTTCCTGACCTGCTGCAGAGGAGATGTGCTCCTGCACGGCAGACGGAAACCATCCCTACCAGGACCTGCGATGACGTCACGCCCATGTGACTGTGTGGGAGGAGACACAGGATGCCGGGGAGAAAGCAGCAGAAGATACTTCGAACACATGAGTGGTAATGAGAAAAGAGGGGACATGAGGGGAGGGGCTGCAGGGTGAGTGGGATATGAGGGCTGCAGACTGTGACAGAAGCATGTGAAGGGTGCAGAGTGTTTGAGAGGGGTAAGTTGGGGTACGGGCAGGGTGAGATATGTGGGTCAGGGGGTGTGTGTGATATAGGGGTGCAGGCTGTATAGGGAGCAGGGTGTGTGACATATGGGGGCAGGGGCATAACTACCGCAGTCGCAGGGGTCAGAAAGAGCTGAGAGGTACTTGTTTTTTTATTTTGCTGGCTGCATGACACATATAGGCCCGGGGAAGCTGCCTGCATGATACATGGAGGCCCTGGTGGGGCTGGCTGCATGACACATGGAGGCCCTGGGGGGGCTGGCTGCATGACACATGGAGGCCCTGGGGGGGCTGGCTGCATGACACATGGAGGCCCTGGGGGGGCTGGCTGCATGACACATGGAGGCCCTGGGGGGGCTGGCTGCATGACACATGGAGGCCCTGGGGGGGCTGGCTGCATGACACATGGAGGCCCTGGGGGGGCTGGCTGCATGACACATGGAGACCCTGGGGGGGCTGGCTGCATGACACATGGGGGCCCTGGGGGGGCTGGCTGCATGACACATGGAGGCCCTGGGGGGGGGGCTGGCTGCATGACACCTGGGGGGGGGCTGGCTGCATGACACATGGAGGCCCTGGGGGGGCTGGCTGCATGACACATGGAGGCCCTGGGGGGGGCTGGCTGCATGACACATGGAGGCCCTGGGGGGGGCTGGCTGCATGACACATGGAGGCCCTGGGGGGGGCTGGCTGCATGACACATGGGGGCCCTGGGGGGGCTGGCTGCATGACACATGGAGGCCCTGGGGGGGGGCTGGCTGCATGACACATGGAGGCCCTGGGGGGGGGCTGGCTGCATGACACCTGGGGGGGGGGGGCTGGCTGCATGACACATGGAGGCCCTGGGGAAGCTGGCTGCATGACACATGGAGGCCCTGGGGAAGCTGGCTGCATGACACATGGAGGCCCTGGGGAAGCTGGCTGCATGACACATGGAGACCCTGGGGGGGCTGGCTGCATGACACATGGAGGCCCTGGGGGGGCTGGCTGGCTGCATGACACATGGAGGCCCTGGGGGGGCTGGCTGCATGACACATGGAGGCCCTGGGGGGGCTGGCTGCATGACACATGGAGGACCTGGGGGGGGGCTGGCTGCATGACACATGGAGGACCTGGGGGGGGGCTGGCTGCATGACACCTGGGGGGGGCTGGCTGCATGACACATGGAGGCCCTGGGGGGGCTGGCTGCATGACACATGGAGGCCCTGGGGGGGGGCTTGCTGCATGACACCTGGGGGAGGCTGGCTGCATGACACATGGAGGCCCTGGGGGGGCTGGCTGCATGACACATGGAGGCCCTGGGGGGGCTGGCTGCATGACACATGGAGGCCCTGGGGGGGCTGGCTGCATGACACATGGAGGCCCTGGGGGGGCTGGCTGCATGACACATGGAGGCCCTGGGGGGGCTGGCTGCATGACACATGGAGGCCCTGGGGGGGCTGGCTGCATGACACATGGAGGTCCTGGGGGGGCTGGCTGCATGACACATGGAGGCCCTGGGGGGCTGGCTGCATGACAGATGGAGGCCCTGGGGGGGCTGGCTGCATGACACATGGAGGCCCTGGGGGCTGGCTGCATGACACATGGAGGTCCTGGGGGGGCTGGCTGCATGACACATGGAGGCCCTGGGGGGGCTGGCTGCATGACACATGGAGGCCCTGGGGGGGCTGGCTGCATGACACATGGAGGCCCTGGGGGGGCTGGCTGCATGACACATGGAGGCCCGGGGGGGCTGGCTGCATGACACCTGGGGGGGGGGGGGCTGGCTGCATGACACATGGAGGCCCTGGGGGGCTGGCTGCATGACACATGGAGGCCCTGGGGGGGCCGGCTGCATGACACATGGAGGTCCTGGGGAAGCTGGCTGCATGACACAAGGAGGCCCTGGGGGGGCTGGCTGCATGACACAAGGAGGCCCTGGGGGGGGCTGGCTGCATGACACAAGGAGGCCCTGGGGGGGGCTGGCTGCATGACACAAGGAGGCCCTGGGGGGGGCTGGCTGCATGACACATAGAGGCCCTGGGGGGGGCTGGCTGCATGACGCATAGAGGCCCTGGGGGGGCTGGCTGCATGACGCATAGAGGCCCTGGGGGGGCTGGCTGCATGACACATATAGGCCCGGGGGAAGCTGGCTGCATTACACATGGAGGCCCTGGTGGGGCTGGCTGCATGACACATGGAGGCCCTGGTGGGACTGGCTGCATAATACATGGAGGCCTGGGGGTGCTGGCTGCATGATACATGGAGGTCTATGGGACTGCATAATAAACATGAAGGACACCTTATACATAGACTATAGCAGCGCATTATACATGGAGGTCTATGGGGCTGCATTATAATACATATAGGACTATGGGGGCTACATTATAATATATGGAGGACTATGGAGGCTACCTTACACATGGTCTGTGGGGGTGCATTATAAAGCATGGGGGACTGTGGTGCAGTATAAAATATGGAGAACTATGGGAAATGCATTATAATACATGGAGGACTATGGGGGTGCATTCTAATATATAAAGGGTTATGTGGGACCCTTTATACTATATGGAAGGCTATGTGGGGGCCATTATAGTATTTGGAGAACTATATATGAGGGAGGAAAAAGATACAAGTATGGGATGGGAATGTTTTGTGCTGAGGGAAAAGGGCTCTTTCCCATGCTCTGCTATACATCTCTCAGCACCCAGCTTTCTCATGCTCTGCTATACATCTCTCAGCACCCAGCTTTCCCATGCTCTGCTATACATCTCTCAGCACCCAGCTTTCCCATGCTCTGATATGGGAAAGCTGGGTGCTGAGGGAAAGATGTATGACAGAGCATGGGAAAGCAGGGTGCTGATAGAGGGATTTTAGATTATGGGAAACCTGGGTGCTATGGGTAAGAGCCAAGTGTCAGCATCATTATCCCGTACCCTAAGTGTTGTGTACATGGAGGGGGGCCCTGGTCCAAAGTTTGCACCAGGGCCCATCAAACTCTAGTTACGCCACTGAGTAGAACCAATTTTTACGACAAAGTACAAACAATTTACTACATAAACAGAACAAGAGTAACGTTTAGGCTATATGTCCACCATGAGTATCTTGTGCGCTTTTGATGCTGCAGATTTTCTGCATCTATTCGCTATATATGGTTGCTTGTTGGGTTTTTCATGCATTTGTCTTTTTGATATGCCTTTTTTTTTTTTTTTTTTTTTTTTTTAAAAGTGCTTTATTTTTTAATTTTCTTTTTACTTAGCTTTGATAAAACTTAATAATTATATGTTTTTTTACACGAGTTTTAGCATGTTTAATCTGGTGAAACGCATGGAAAAAAAAATGCAACTTTTTTTTCCTGTGGATTCTTTTCTCATTTAAGTCTATGGGGAAAACTCTGCAAATAAAATGAGAATTTACCACACGAAAAAAAAAAAATTCGACACTGTGAATTTCAAAAGCGTGCACCAGACCAGTTTCCGCTGTTTAAAAAAGGAAATGCACAGTGCGCATAAGATTTACATAAAAATTCATCCACTTTTGCTGGCACTGTCTTTTTGTGGAGCAAAAATATGCAGTCAAAAAGCACCAAATACGCAGAGTGTGAACTTAGCCTTAAAATACAAATCCAACACCAGAGTCTGGTCGCTTCATGCTGAAGACAAAGTGTGCACAAATAAACATCTTACATGTTCAGCAGCAATTTCAAGAGATATCAGATGCACGGATGCTTTCACACACACACACACACACACATTCCCCAGACACCGTCACGTCCGCGCGCACACACACATTCACCAGACGCAGTCACACACACACACACACATTCACCAGACGCAGCCGCTTGCACACACACATTCACCAGACGCAGCCGCTTGCACACACACATTCACCAGATGCAGCCGCTTGCACACACACATTCACCAGACGCAGCCGCTTGCACACACACATTCACCAGACGCAGTCACACCCGCACACACACATTCACCAGACGCAGTCACACCCGCACACACACATTCACCAGACGCAGTCACACCCGCACACACACATTCACCAGACGCAGCCGCTTGCACACACACATTCACCAGACGCAGTCACACCCGCACACACACATTCACCAGACGCAGTCACACCCGCACACACACATTCACCAGACGCAGTCACACCCGCGCACACACATTCACCAGACGCAGTCACACCCGCGCACACACATTCACCAGACGCAGTCACACCCGCGCACACACATTCACCAGACGCAGTCACACACACATTCACCAGACGCAGTCACACCCGCGCACACACATTCACCAGACGCAGTCACACCCGCGCACACACATTCACCAGACGCAGTCACACCCGCGCACACACATTCACCAGACGCAGTCACACCCGCGCACACACATTCACCAGACGCAGTCACACCCGCGCACACACATTCACCAGACGCAGTCACACCCGCGCACACACATTCACCAGACGCAGTCACACCCGCGCACACACATTCACCAGACGCAGTCACACCCGCGCACACACATTCACCAGACGCAGTCACACCCGCGCACACACATTCACCAGACGCAGTCACACCCGCGCACACACATTCACCAGACGCAGTCACACCCGCGCACACACATTCACCAGACGCAGTCACACCCGCGCACACACATTCACCAGACGCAGTCACACCCGCGCACACACATTCACCAGACGCAGTCACACCCGCGCACACACATTCACCAGACGCAGTCACACCCGCGCACACACATTCACCAGACGCAGTCACACCCGCGCACACACATTTACCAGACGCAGTCACACCCGCGCACACACATTTACCAGACGCAGTCACACCCGCGCACACACATTCACCAGACGCAGTCACACCCGCGCACACACATTCACCAGACGCAGTCACACCCGCGCACACACATTCACCAGACGCAGTGAGGGTATGTGCGCACGTTGCTTTTTACCTGCTTTTTTGCTGCTTTTTCTTCTGCGCCGTTTAATGCCAAAATGGATGTGTTCTTCTATTCAAGCAAAGTCTATGGGAATTTGGGTTTCTTGTTCACACTATGTTCAAAATGCTGCCTTTTTGTGGCAGAACTTTGGTCAAAAACTCAGCTTTGCAGTGCAAAACCCAAATGGCAAAACAATTGACATGTTGCTTCTTTGAAAAGTTGAGTTTTTGACCAAAGTTCTGCCACAAAAAGGCAGCATTTTGAACATAGTGTGAACAAGAAACCCAAATTCCCATAGACTTTGCTTGAATAGAAGAACACATCCATTTTGGCATTAAACAGCGCAGAAGAAAAAGCAGCAAAAAAGCAGGTAAAAAGCAACATGCGCACATACCCTCACACACACACATTCACCAGACGCAGTCACACCCGCGCACACACACATTCACCAGACGCAGTCACACCCGCGCACACACACATTCACCAGACGCAGTCACACCCGCGCACACACACATTCACCAGACGCAGTCACACCCGCGCACACACATTCACCAGACGCAGTCACACCCGCACACACACATTCACTCAGACGCAGTCACACCCGCACACACACATTCACTCAGACGCAGTCACACCCGCACACACACATTCACTCAGACGCAGTCACACCCGCACACACACATTCACCAGACGCAGTCACACCCGCACACACACATTCACTCAGACGCAGTCACACCCGCGCACGCACACACTCACCAGACGCAGTCACACCCGCGCGCGCACACACATTCACCAGATTCAGTTGTGTGTGCGTACATGTTAACCAGAAGCAGGCATGTACATGCACACACATTCACCAGACACAGTCACACCTGCGTGCGCGCGCACACACACACACGTGTTCACCAGACGCAGTTGAGTGCGCGTTCACATTAACCAGAAGCATGCGCATACATGCACATACGTTCCCCAGACGCAGTTGCGCCCGCTCACACACGCGTTAACCCACACGTTTCCCAGACGCAGTTGCGTGCACGCACACATGGCTCACCAGATGCAGTCACGCACATGCACACGCTCAAACACACTTTTGCAGACGCAGTCACACGTGCACGTTCACCAGACAGTAGCGCACGCATACACGTTCACCAGTTATATACATTATCACCCCCTAGGCTCACAAAAATTACACTAGGAGCATACATGAAATCATATATTGGCGCATATACAAAAAAATTGTTTCTTACCATTCAGTGGGTGAGGCAGGGAGATTGTAGCATTTTTTGGAGCAGGTGAAATAGTGGCAAGAGCAGAAAACCAACTTTAGGGGCACAGGATCCCTGACGTAGAACTTTCACTCTCTCTCTTCCCCTTCTATTCATCAAACAGCTGAGTTACCAGCATTAAAGGGAACCTGTCACCTCAATGTTTGATGAATTTACAGGAAAATAGGATTTATATCATACTTGACAGGTTTACTAGAGCAGCAGCAAAAGGGAAAAAGTGACCTTGAGTCCTCCCTGTAGCCGCTCACTTCCAGTCATTGGAGATGTACAAACTGTGGTTACAGTCACTGATCACTACTCACTGAGCGCAGCTGTATTCACTCTCCAGCAGGTTAATTGATAGCCTGCTCTGCACACGCTCTGCACACGCTCTGCACACGCTCTGCACACGCTCTGCACACGCTCTGCACACGCTCAGAATGCATTATTGCAAATATACAGATTGTATACAATTACATGCAGTCGTGTAACCGTACATTCACGCTCCAAATACAGCATATGGTCACAATTCGTCAGAGTGCAATTCCATAAAGTGACTGAAGACTTTTTTTTTAAAAGATAAAACCCCTTTAATAACTTTAACAAAAAAAATTTAACGGAATACTACAACAAATCATAAGGAAACATCATAAAGAGATAAAACATTGTATAAAATAAATATCTTCATTTTATAGCACGTCACAATTATTGTCAAATCAGCTGCCATTGGCTATATATTAATGTAGGAGTCAATTTCTCTGGTTAAAGGGGTTGTCCAGCTTTGGAAACTTTTTTTTTTTGGGCTGTTACAGACTTTTTGTTGACCTGCATATTCAACCTTGATGTGATCTATGATCAAAAAACAGCTGAGAAGAGCTCAGAAAAAGATAAATAAAAGAGTTACAAATTCTCCTGTCATACCAAGCTCACTGACAGATTCTCAGTTAACCCATTCTGCACCCAGCAATAGATACTAAAGAAAACTATGTAACATTTTGAATTAAACCCAATTACAAAAATGATTTTAAGCCTGAAATGTTATATTATATATATATATATATATATATATATATATATATATATATATATATATATATATATATATAAGTAAGTCTGGAAAGGTGGACAACCCCTTTAAGTTTAAAGTAATCCATTATCCAAGGAAGGAGAGTCACTAATCAAAATAACCACATTTATCGAGTGTTTTAGACACTTTTTGTGACATACTTAATGATGGGGGTTGGGCAATGGCTTAGCTGGAAAGAGAGCAAGTATTTTTAATAAAATATTTGGACACAAAAAATGCAAATGCCCTATACATGATTGTGAGATTTTCGTTCTACAGTATTAAAAGGTTCACAAAAAATTAACTGCTTGAAGAATAAATATCACCGCAAATATGTGAGAATGGGGCAGATTTATGACACTGTTGCCCATAGCAACCAATCACTGTTCGTTTTTTTTCAACAGCAAAATATGAAATGAAAGCTGTGCCATGATTAGTTGCTACGGGCAACAAGGACAGTTAGTCTTTTACACAGATTCAAAAATCTTTCCCAACTGACCTAATATTTGAAAAACAAATCTAATGAAAGCAAACTGCCCTTGTTACCCACAGCAACCAATGAATGCTGCACTGTGATTGGTTGATTTTGGAGAACAGATATTTTTGAAAAATGTGAATTCCAGACACCGTTCCGTAAGGCTATGTGTCCACGAGAGAATGTTGCTGCGGATTTTTCTGCATCAAAATCCGCGGCTTTCCCGCAAAATCCGCACCTTTTCAAAGGTGCGGATTTGCCGCGGAATTGCCGCGGATTTGATGCGGATTTTGGTGCGGATTTTTTTTTTTTTCCCAATTTTAAAGCCAAAATCCGGATGAAAATCCGCAACAATAATTGACATGTTGCAGATTTTTCCGGATCAAAATCCACACCAAATCCGCCGCGGAAAAATCCGCAGCATGGGCACAGCATTTCCAAAATGCCATAGAAATGGCTGGGAAGTGCCGCTGCTGCAGATTTTCGGGAAATCCGCGGCTTTTCCGCGAGAAATCCGCGTCAAAATCTGCGCATTTTCCGCAGCGTGGACACATAGCCTTAAAGTGCGAATCATATACTGTTTCCCCAGAGAATTAAAGATCCTTGTAGACATAGTGCTTACTGCACGACATGAAAAAGGATGAAAATTGTAACTATATCATGATTTATTCTCAATAACTCCACCGCTACACTTAAAGGGAACCTTATATAAAAAATATAGAGATGGTGACAACGGACACAGGTACACGCGTCACCGCCGATGATGCTGGCCATTGAATAGCCCTGTGGGCGAGCTAGCATGCTAAGAAGGCAGACTAGTGGTGGGAAATATTGCCCTTGCAACTAGTCTCTGCACTCATTAGCATATCATAAAGGTTCTTTAGAAATACTTTTTCTAAAGATCCCTTTATCTATGCTACTAGATACAGGGACAGTTAGGCAGGAATTAGCAATATGCACTCAGAACTGCTCATGGTTCTGGGTGCATATTGGACCTAACAGGTTCCCTTTAATATGGAACTTACTTTCTGCCCCACTGGGGTTTTCGCCTTTCTCTGGAACAACATGTAAACCTTAAAAACCTTAAAAAACTTGAAACTATGAACCAATCTACCATTTATCACCTATTGCTTTGGAATGGAATACCCCTTTAAATATACTCAAAATCCAAGAATTCACTTGTTAAAGATTTCAAGGTCTGGAGACTTAACTCTTTGAATGGTGACAACTTTTGAATAATCCAAGCAGTCTTCTGTCACATGGAGTTTTGCACAAACTTTGCCAACTGTCATGGCAGCGTTGGGCTCTGTTCACATTGCAGATTCTGACACTCTGCCTGATGGTTTCACTGGTGTCTGGGATCAACACAGGCAGACTCAGGCGTCGACCTGCTGTATGCTGATTCATAGGCAGCGTAGCAAGAGTTAATCTCTGCTAGTCTGCTTGATCCTTTAATCATATGCAGTGGGGAGACCTAGCACATCTACTTTCTTCCTATTTATGCTGGTTGAAACATTTTACCCATGCCAGCTATATCTTATCTTGTGTTGGTCTGTGAGCTTTTGTATTCCAGACCTTCTGGTGAAAGTGTTGCTTTTTGCTTAGAGCAGTTGTGGAGTTTACCCCCTGTTGTCTTGTTTCTTCCTTCCTGCTCTTGTTTTCCTCCTAATCGCTTACTGTCTTATACCTCTGAGTGACAGAGTTTTGGTTGCCCCTGTCTGTCTATTTCTGTGGGCTTCATCATATTCCTGTCCTGTCCCTTCCTGGGGGAGGCTGAGAGGGAATAAGGTCAGGACTGGTGAGGAGCGGGACAAGGAAGGAGACTCAGGCCTCTCCACCATTAGGAGTATCCCTGAGGTTAGGGATAGCTAGGGCTCCCTAGCTTGAGGGTCAACGTAGGAGCCCCGCTATCCCGTAGTCATCATGACATCTTCACACACTATGTAAAAGCCTCAAGCACCAATGAGTGATCAATACTGAGTATATTAAATGTGATTGTCCCCATTAATCACCAGTAGAAACGGCAGAGGTCCCCATTTCCCCAAGATTGGCTACAGGGGTTGAGGTCTGGTATTACATGGAATCCACGTGAACGAAATGAATGAGAACGTGCTCACGAGTCCTTCAAAGCACGAGACCCTCCTTGTAGTTGCTCTACACTCTTTGTCATAGAAAGGGGTTATGTGCAAGACATGTATACACCTTTAAATTTACTTTGGCTGAAAAAGTTTAGAAAACCTCATGATCACTATTTCATCTCATACATCTCCTGTTTCGGGATCCCTCATGCATATTTTATACAGTTGGGATTTTTACTTCATGAAGACTTGTATGTCGTCCTTGTAGGGGGTTTATGTGATATTTGTAATGTACAGACGTGTGTTGCTTCCATTTGGGGGTTTTCTCTTTCCCCTTTGTTCCAGGTAAAGTCATTTTTTTCTGGTCCAATTCCCCTCGACACCCCATACTGGGGCACAGTTTATACTATACGGAGCACCAGAAAGAGCATAGTCCCACCAAATAGCTACAATTGTCCTGACGTGCTTCCATCATTAATGACCTGATCCATTCACATCTTCACATTTGGCCGGCGGGAGGTCGTTGCCATTTTTTGCCTTTTCATCACTGCTCACTTGATCGTAATCCTTATTCTTCAAACTGGCACCATCCTTCATTTCTATATCCTTCTGCTCAAGGTTCTCGGACTTTGCTTCTTCTTTCCTGAGCATACGGTAGTTGTAAAAGTTCCCAACGAAAAGGAAGAGACCAGCGAAGACCATAATGGCCCCACATTCAAAAAACATGTATTTGTAGTCTCCGAAGGTATCTACGATAGCACCTGTAAGAAATAAAATGTGCAAATATAAGAACCATATATAGCGTAGAGGTCAGCATATGTCTTACATAGATCGGAGAAGATCACATTGATGGAAGTCTCTGAAGCCTATAGAACATATAAAGACTTTTGGTACTGCACGTTCACGTTTTGTTGAGATGTCTGGCTGATGTGCCGAGAAAGCTCCCATTTACTCGGGATGTCTACAGAATGCCCTATAGTCAGCTCTTGGGCCAGTATAAATTGGTGTGCTATCCAACAAAAGGCTCAAAAATGGTATGAACAAACCCTAAAAAACATTACAGTCCTACTCATTATTATTGGCACTCATGAAGCTTAAGTACATAATGATGATGAAGACAAAGGAACTGTCTGGGGACATCAAAACTGATATTATTAGCAAACACAAGATTTGCAAAGGGTATAAGGCCATCTCCAAAGACCTTGGTATCCCAGTTTCAACAGTACGCAATGTTATTAAGAAGTTTGCCAATTATGGAACCGTCAAGAACCTCCCAGGACGTACGGGGAAAGAGGGAAATTGACAAGAGATGTCTTCAAAGGTTGGTGCAAATAGTGTAAAAACCACCACGTCAAACATCCAATGACCTGTAGCCCAACCTGGAATAGTCTGGGGTCATGGTTTCAACAAGTACAAGGAAGAAACCATTGCTAAAGAAAAGACATTAAAAGAAAAAACTGATCTTGGAAAAAAAGTACCTTGACAAACCACAATCCTTCTGGGAAAATGTTCTGTGGACAGATGAAACAAAGATAGACCTTTTTGGCAATGCAAAGCAACACTTTGTTTACAGACGATGTAATGGAGCATATAAGGAAAAGAACACCCTACCAACAGTTAAGCATGGTGGAGGATCCATAATGCTGTGGAGTTGTTTTGCTGCGCCTGTGTCATGATTTATTGCTGGTTTAACTGTGGCTGAGCCTTTGCTGGAATCCCTCTCTGATACAGGTCATGTTAGGGGTTAATTCTTCCTGCATCATTATAGAGGTCAGGCCACTCTATTTTGGTATTGCATCTCCGGAGGTACGACAGTGATATTTCTGGCTCTGCTGCGTTCTGCTCATGAGTGACCTGTTATCTGCCCTGACCCCTCCTGACCTCTATGTTGACCTGACCTATTGTTGACCTCTGTTCTCATCCCGTCAGTGTCTCTCCCGCTGTTTCCCTTCAGTTCCCTGCTCATCTGTCTCCCTGTCGATTCCCCATCAGCATACCTTAGTTTCCGTTCCTGTCCTCTTCCCTGTCCTCCCCGCTTCTGTGCTCTTGACTTCCCGGCTACCGACTCCTTGCTTCCATCTGGCTATGTCTTGCTATTCCCCTGTGTATTGATGAGACCTCAAGGGATGATCCGGCGTACTGACTATTCTACTGCCCTCTGGTGGGCTTGACTACTATTGCCTCTGTTAGGGAATCCTCTGCTCTAGACAGGTTCTCTACCCTACTGCCCTCTTGTGGTCTACCTGCTAACTACTTTCCCAGGTAGTTTCAGGAGTCTTCTGTGTACTACGTGACAGTCTGGTACCGGAGGACTTGGCTGTATCACGGGAGTCAGGAAATCAGAGAATTATCAAGAGATTTTAGAGTGAAATGTCCTACACAGGGTAAAAAAACTTGATTTGATTAGAAGATCATGGCTCTTCAAGCAACACAATGACGCAAAGCACACATTCAAAAGTACGCAGGAATGGTTGAAAAAGAAAATATGAACTATTATAAAATGGCCAGCAATGAGTCCTCCTGACCTCAATCTCATTGAAAATCTTTGGGGTGAGCCGAAATCTGCCATTTGGAAAAAGAACCCGGCAAACAGTCAAAAACGTGTGTATGTAAAAATCTGAAAAAAATTAAGGAGTGCCAATAATGGTGAGCCGCACTGTATATGATAACACAGGTCAATAAAATGAATATATAAGACAATTACCTCCAATTGGTGGTCCCAGAAGAAGAGGAACACATTCCACAATGGTGACCAGTCCAACAGCACTTGAAAATCGTTTAGCTCCAACGAGATCCATGAGAGTTTCAAAAAGGAGAGCACAAACCATGCCAAACGCTAATCCAAAGAACACGGAGTACACAACGAGACCAACGTATCCGGTAGCGAAAGGGCACATAAGGTGGCAAAAACCATTAAAAGTTATGGCAAAGCTAAAAAAGTATTGGACTCTCGGCCTGATCCATTTAGTGTTGGCAATCATTCCAGTGGCCGGTCTAGCGATCATATCAACGATGGCAAGAATGGACAACAAGAAGGCCGCTGAGTACTCATCAACGCCAAGGTGCTTTCCGTAAGGAGCCAAAAACACTATTGGGGCATAGAAGGCAAGAAACATCAAGACGTTTCCTATGAGGTAGATCAAGAAGCCTCGATGCTTAAACAAAGTCAAGTCTAGGACCTTATTGAATCTCGTCAAACAGCTTTCTTTCTCTGCAAGCTTCTGCTCTCTTGGGGGTTCTTCTAGACTCACGTTTTCTTTCTCTGGGTCCTTGTCTTGGATTGGCTTGTCTTTGTCCTTTTTGGATTTTAACGTCTTAGGGCCAATCGGACGAAAGAGAGCCCCTGCAACGCAGCAGTTAAGCAGTGTGGCCCCCAAAATAAGGAAGCTTCCTCTCCAGCCATACTCATCAAACAGAAACTGGTTCAGAGGAGCGAGTGTAGAAAGTATAACCGGACTTCCGGCCATCGCGAGGCCATTAGCTATGGGGCGTTTTTTCAGAAAATATTTCCCTATCACGATAACTGATGGTTGGAGGTTCATAGAGAAGCCGAACCCTGGAAATAAAAAAAAAAAAAGGACAAAACGGTTAATAGAAAAACAATGATCCGTACAAACACTCTATATTGTTATAATGACTCCAGCCCAGGGCTATATAAAAAGTTTATATATAAATTTCATATATATTATATATATATATATATATATATATATATATATAAAGCTGAGTAGAGGATACCGGGCACTGCTATTCCTTGTATGGCTAATAAAGCTGTGCTTCCATGCTGGTAGAGACCTGGGTGCGTGTCCCAAAGCGAAGGCGATACAGAATCCACAAAGTAGAGATGAATAGGTCGCATTCCAAAAGTCAGAATAAAGGAAGTCTGTTTATTCCACGATCACATCAGGGGTACAGGTAGTGAGGGAGGATGAGGGTGTGCCACGCCGGACGACGGCGGCCGTTTCGCAAGTGAACTTGCTTCTACGGGTCCAGTGCATGCAAAGGTGCTGCGTCCGCCCTTAAATAACAGGTGATACGGGTGCAGCGTCATTGCGTGAATAATGTGCAATTTAAAAACACATACCAGCTGTAAATGTATCGGGTAAACATAGAGACTTATTGTACATTAATATCAAAAATAGATTATATACAGTCATTACATACATGGGTATAATCAGAGTAGAAAAATGATCAAATACAATGCTTATTATAGTCTATCAAAAGACATCACAAAAAGGAAAAGCCTATATTGTATCTAGAAAGGGACCTGCCTTATAAGAACACTGACAAGTCATTTTTGTCATTCAGGCCAAGGGGACCGAGGGCATTCAAGTCCATAATTAGTCTCGATTCTTTTCTAAGTAAAGAACGATGTGTATCACCTCCTGTGGGACAGGGATTAATTTTCATTACACCCGCAAATTTCAAAAGACGTGGATTTCCACCATGACAGTCTTGCATGTGGGTAATTAAACGTGGTGAACCTATCCCAGAGGCTATGGACTTAAAATGTTCCCTAAATCTGACATATAGAGGCCGAATTGTTTTGCCTATATAATATCTTTGACAAGGGCAAAAGATAACATATACAAGATAGTTAGACTTGCAGGTAATAAGATCTTTTATTTTAAATAGCTCAGTACCGATTTTTAAAATATCTCCTGTGCAATGATATTCGCAGAAGGGGCAGCCGCCGCACCTGTAATTTCCTTTAGTTTTATTGCGGTCTAACCACGTACCTAATTTGGGAGTAGTAATGCGGTTATCAACAAGGATGTCTCCTATATTCTTGCATCTCCTATATGAAATCAAGGGGCCCTCGTTTGCCATCTCACTAAGATCTTTATCTTTATTAATTAAATGCCAATGCTTTTTGATGCTCGATTTTATTGCATCATACATAGAATTAAATTTGAAATTAAAAACGCATCTATTTGAATCTTCAGTTTTTATTTCTTTTGAGATGGCATGAATGTTTTTGTTCTTATTCTCACCTTTATTTTTATATTCTTTATTTTTATTTTTATTTTATCTAATTTTTGGTTACAGAATTTTTGTATTTTACACATACCTTCGGTAACCAAAAATTAGATTTTTTGGATGTCACATTTAGTGCTTCTGACGGTGGTGTCGATAGACAGATATATAGGAAACCTACTGCAGTGAACACACTGCTTCACTTTAGTAGTGCGCACCCCTCCCATACAAAGAAAGCCCTTCCTTATGGTCAATTCTTGCGCCTTAAAAGAGTACATAATAATCCTGAGACCTTTCTGCATCAAGCATTAGATCTGAAAAAACGTTTATTAGAACGTGGATATCCTATATCTGTTATCAATTCGGCCCTCGAAAAATCTCTAAAT
Organism: Anomaloglossus baeobatrachus; assembly: GCF_048569485.1. Taxonomy (NCBI): domain Eukaryota; kingdom Metazoa; phylum Chordata; class Amphibia; order Anura; family Aromobatidae; genus Anomaloglossus; species Anomaloglossus baeobatrachus. Next base: position 27,291,543 of record NC_134360.1, on the reverse strand, counting down.
TATGATCTTAAAAATAAAAATAAAGAATATAAAAATAAAGGTGAGAATAAGAACAAAAACATTCATGCCATCTCAAAAGAAATAAAAACTGAAGATTCAAATAGATGTTTTTTTAATTTCAAATTTAATTCTATGTATGATGCAATAAAATCGAGCATCAAAAAGCATTGGCATTTAATTAATAAAGATAAAGATCTTAGTGAGATGGCAAACGAGGGCCCCTTGATTTCATATAGGAGATGCAAGAATATAGGAGACATCCTTGTTGATAACCGCATTACTACTCCCAAATTAGGTACGTGGTTAGACCGCAATAAAACTAAAGGAAATTACAGGTGCGGCGGCTGCCCCTTCTGCGAATATCATTGCACAGGAGATATTTTAAAAATCGGTACTGAGCTATTTAAAATAAAAGATCTTATTACCTGTAAGTCTAACTATCTTGTATATGTTATCTTTTGCCCTTGTCAAAGATATTATATAGGCAAAACAATTCGGCCTCTATATGTCAGATTTAGGGAGCATTTCAAGTCCATAGCCTCTGGGATAGGTTCACCACGTTTAATTACCCATATGCAAGACTGTCATGGTGGAAATCCACGTCTTTTGAAATTTGCGGGTGTAATGAAAATTAATCCCTGTCCCACAGGAGGTGATACACATCGTTCTTTACTTAGAAAAGAATCGAGACTAATTATGGACTTGAATGCCCTCGGTCCCCTTGGCCTGAATGACAAAAATGACTTGTCAGTGTTCTTATAAGGCAGGTCCCTTTCTAGATACAATATAGGCTTTTCCTTTTTGTGATGTCTTTTGATAGACTATAATAAGCATTGTATTTGATCATTTTTCTACTCTGATTATACCCATGTATGTAATGACTGTATATAATCTATTTTTGATATTAATGTACAATAAGTCTCTATGTTTACCCGATACATTTACAGCTGGTATGTGTTTTTAAATTGCACATTATTCACGCAATGACGCTGCACCCGCATCACCTGTTATTTAAGGGCGGACGCAGCACCTTTGCATGCACTGGACCCGTAGAAGCAAGTTCACTTGCGAAACGCCCGCCGTCGTCCGGCGTGGCACACCCTCATCCTCCCTCACTACCTGTACCCCTGATGTGATCGTGGAATAAACAGACTTCCTTTATTCTGACTTTTGGAGTGCGACCTATTCATCTCTACTTTGTGGAATATATATATATATATATATATATATATATATATATATATATATATAATATATATATATATATATATATATATATATACACACACACGCACACATATACACATATGTACCGCCCTGCGGCCTCGACTGCGAGCCACCACCCGTGCTCGCGTTCTACGTGTGGTGGCTCGAGCCTCTCACGGTCCCGGGGGTCACGTCGCTCTGCAAGGGGGTTGGCGTTACAAACGGGGGAATGCGGGCATTTGGTTTTGGGATGATTGTTTGTGACGCCACCCACGGGTTGTGGTGATGGTGGGCACCACTGCTGCGGTAAAGGTACGGGGACTCCCGGGAGTGGTGTAGTGGCGCAGCTAGGTGTTGACCCCTCCGTGGGTAGGGGATGTTGGTCCCGGTGGTGCGAGGGCCAGGGAGCAGGGCGCAGTGTTGCAGTGCAGCGCGGTGCGGTGCCTGATGGCACTGGTGTACTCATGATTAAACCACACAGAGTCACTGGTAAACCAAACGAAGGTGTGCCTGAGCACTGGTAGTCCGCTCCCCGGCGTGTAGATGTCGGAGGAGCTCCTTTGCCCGCAGGCGCTGGCCCTTGGATCTCTGGCCTTTGGCGGTGGCTACTATCCGGACGGGTTGGGCTGTTGCCTTCAAACGGGACTTTGGTGGGAATGAACCCCTGAGGTCCAGACCGCAATCAGTTAATTCGACTATGGTGGTGGCATATAGCCTAGTTCGGGATCTGAGTATCCTGCCTGGTGCTCCAGTATCCTGTTAGCTCCCCGGTTCGGTTCCGGCGGGCCACTACCCTGTCCCGGTCCATTACGGTTCCGCTGGTTGTGTACCCGGTCTCCTGCAGGCGGTCACTGCCGTATGCCTGCCTGACTGTTTTGGACTCACTCTCCACTCCACTGTCCTGCACTGACTCGACTCAACTCAACTGTTTGTGTTTTCCTGCCTCAGGCCAGCAGACTCCTCGGTGGGTGTGTCTTTCTGCCTGACTCCGCCCACCTGGTGTGCCTGTCTAACACTGAGGGAGGCAATCAGGTCTTTGTGGTTGACTGATGGTACCTTTCTAGTGTGAGGGTGTATAGTTTTTGTTTTAAAGGATGGTAACATTTATTTATTTTTTAATATAGATTATGAAATAAAGGAAAAACCATGCCAAAAACAGAGGAGATGAAAAACATTCATTTAAGACAAATATGACAATTAAAGAGTAGGTCATTTTATAATGATTCATTTTTATGTGTAATTGACATATTTGTCTTAAATTAATATTTTGAATTTTCTTTGTTTTTTTGCAGTGTTTTTTACTTTATTTCTTAATCTATATTAAAAAATATAAATACAGAAAGGTCTTGGAATTTTCACACTGGCCACTGAGGCTAATTTAGAATCATACTTTTTGCAGAAAACTTTTCAGTAGTCTCACTATCATCATCACAGTCAGGATTACAATGACTGGTAACACCTCAATACACAGCTGATAACAGAAGAACCATTAATCACAATAGGTGATGTCACAGCTCACCTCCTCCCTCCACAATCACCTTCACCTACTTTCACAGGGAGTGAGGGGATAACAGGGGACTGGGGCTCGTAGACTGGCACTCAGGTTATGTGACCGTAGCTGTCCCTACTCCCAGAGCTGTGTCTAATGATGATGATGATGACTGGACCCATCGTCCTTGCCCTGCTTCTGGCCAGCCCTGATCTAATACCCCCTCTCCCTTACTCCAGGGGGAATGGGACAGGAGTGGTTGAACCCAAAGAAATGGACAAACAGGGAAAACGAAAACTCTATCACTCAGTACGCTAACACAGGGAAAATATAAAGAGCAGGGAGGAAGTAACCAGACGACAGGAGGAATTCTACCGCACTCCAAGCAACATGCAGTAAATCATTATTTACAGAAACACAACAGCACACGGACCGATTTAGCAAAAGCTATAGTAGGCATGAGAAGACAGATTCCTCCATCTTAAAAAGGCGGGGAGAAGCTGTGATAGATCTCCTGCAACATGTGAGGTAACGTGCAGGCTAGCGGAAGTTAAGTCCTGCTAGTCCAATCATTAATGACCACACAGCTGGTTGACGCCAGAGACTGCCTGTACAATCATAAAATTTTGCACAGCCACCTCATGTGACTAAGGGAACATCATAGACTATGTTTGGAAGGGAAAATTTAACCCCACAATTTACACTTATTCGCCAAAAAACCTGCTTACATTAAAGTCAATGGAGCCAATCAGAGCTCCTATTACAGTTTATTAATAGGAGCTGTGATTGGTTGCTATAGGCAATGAAGGATATTATTAGTATAAGAAGCTTATGTGTGAGGTAATATGATATCGGTGGAGAGACAGATAGAGACAGACAGGGAAAGAGACAGACAGACAGACAGAGACACACAGAAACACAGAGAGACAAAGAGAGACAGGGAGAAAGACAGAGACACAGACAGAGAGAGAAAAACGGAGAGATAGTCAGAGACAGACAGAGAGCCAGTGAGATAGAGACACACAAAAACAGCAGATAGAGAGACAGACGGAGAGATAGAGACAGATAGACAGAAAAAGAGAGAGAGAGATAGAGAAAGAGACAGACAGGGAAAGAGACAAAGAGATGAGACAGACAGAGAGAGAAACAGACAGCGAAGGAGACAGCTAGAGAGGGAGGACGGGAGAGAGGAACAGAGACACTTAGGCTGCTTTCACACATCCGGTTTTAGCAGAGTCGGCCAATCTGGCTCTAAAACCTGTGCAACGGTTGCGGCGACAAAACCACATCCTTTGCATAAGTTTTTGACATGCGGCCTGTCCGTTTTTTGCCGCTTGTGGCACGCTACTGAGCATGCGCAGTGAAAAAAACCGCATGCAGCGTCCATAGGCATGCATTGCAAATCGTGCTGCATCGGCCAGATGCGGCGCAATGCATTTTTTTTTTTGCCGGACAAAAAAAACGTGCCAGGCAACGTTCCATCCGGCCGCCGCATCGGCTAAATCTGCTGCATGCGGCAAAAAACGGACGGAACGCAAGCCCATGCGGCACAATACGGCGCTAATGTAAGTCTATGCAAAAAAACGCAACCGGCGGCAAAAAAACCCGGTTGCGGTTTTTCTGCAGAGCGCCGTATTGTGCCGCACTTCAAAAACCGGATGTGTGAAAGCAGCCTAAGTTACTATCCCAGGCAACGCTGGGTACTACAGCTTTGATTAATAAACCTGGAGTTCAAAACAGCTGCTTTAAGTTCATGAACAAAGCAGTTAAAACAGCTCTTTCAGATGGAGATTGTGAGAAAAGGAAGATATAAGGTAATAGGAGTACAAAGGTTCTTAATTTTGGAAATCTTGGTCAGTAATTAAAACAAAAAAACAGTTTAGTTACTTTTTAAACATATAAAATGACTTTTCAAATACTTTTAGCACCTCCTATAATAATATTATTAAAAAAATCTGACATTATGAAAAATAGGAATTCAAATATTTTGGGCGACACTGAAAGAATTTATGAAATGTGTGATGCAAATTTAGGTGGAATGCCAACCACTAGGTGGAATGCCAACTATCCATTTAGGTAATAATCAATTATAGCTCCTTATTATCTCTTCATTAAATTTCCACTGACACAAATCTAATTTATTATCATCTTATTTTACCAGCATTAATTAGGATGCGGTCGCTCCAGACTCCGCATCCCTCTCGCTGACTTGTCATTAAAATGAGTTCTAGACACTAACAAAATCTTTGCAGTAAATTAGAATCCACAATGCTTTCCTCCTATTAGACGTGGCCCTTTGGGACTAAAATCATTGAACGTTTATATAGCAAAAGAGGACCCGATAATGGAAAATGTGCAAAAATATTCACATTCTAATGCTTAAAGGGGTTGTCTGGGACTTTAACAGTGATGACCACGACATCAATGTCTTATCGGTGGGGTGTGAAACCTGGAGCCCCCACCGATCAGCTGTTCCTGAAGCCGCTGGAACTACTCAGTTGTGGAGCTGCACAGCACAGCTCCGTCAACAGAATAGTGACTGCACATCCACCCCCTACTGATTTGAATAGGTGATAGATATGTAGTATCCATCCATGGCTACTATACACTCGATTGAGCTGTGCAGCTCCGCAACTGAGTAGTTCCATCCGGTAGTGGCACAAAGAACAGCTGATCGGATGTGGTGCAAGGTGTTGCACTCCCACCAATCAGATTAGATATAGGTCATCAACGCTAAAGTCCCGGACAACCCCTGTAACGTGTTTCCTTGACATATAAATTATTGAAGAACTCTTCTAAGTCAATTCTAACTTTAAAAAAAATCTATCAGTAAGATCAATGCCTGTCCCTAAAAACCACAAATTTATACCTTCTACACTGACAAGCAAAAGGGTAACAATGTTTTGCGCTTTTGACTTTCAAGCTCCATATCTCTCCATCCTCTACTGCTTTGAGCGTGAGACGAACTTCATTTTATAGACAATCATCTTGGCTATCTCATACATAAATGTGACTTGCAGCTATTTAGCATATGATTAGTTATGCAGTTTCTTGTCAGGTCACTGCATTGTTACTGTTTTGCTCCTGCAAAGCTAAATTTTATTTTTACTATTATGTCATTATTTTGTAAATCCTCTTTTGGCTTTCAGCACTGCCTGAATATTTCTGGGCTTTCGATCAGATTCAAGTATGTCTCGACTGAAATATGATGCCAGGTTTCTTCTACGCATTCCCAGTGTTGGTGTATACTGGTCAGGTCTCTTCTCCACGTTCCCAGTGTTGGTGTATACCAGTCAGGTCTCTTCTCCACGTTCCCAGTGTTGGTGTATACTGGTCAGGTCTCTTCTCCACATTCCCAGTGTTGGTGTATACCGGTCAGGTCTCTTCTCCACGTTCCCAGTGTTGGTGTATACTGGTCAGGTCTCTTCTCCATATCCCCAGTGTTGGTGTATACTGGTCAGGTCTCTTCTCCACGTTCCCAGTGTTGGTGTATACTGGTCAGGTCTCTTCTCCATGTTCCCAGTGTAGGTGTATACCGGTCTGGTCTCTTCTCCATGTTCCCAGTGTAGGTGTATACTGGTCTGGTATCTTCCCCACGTTCCCAGTGTTGGTGTATACTGGTCAGGTCTCTTCTCCACATTCCCAGTGTTGGTGTATACTGGTCAGGTCTCTTCCCCACGTTCCCAGTGTTGGTGTATACTGGTCAGGTCTCTTCTCCACGTTCCCAGTGTTGGTGTATACTGGTCAGGTCTCTTCTCCACGTTCCCAGTGTTGGTGTATACTGGTCAGGTCTCTTCTCCATGTTCCCAGTGTTGGTGTATACTGGTCAGGTCTCTTCTCCATATCCCCAGTGTTGGTGTATACCGGTCTGGTCTCTTCTCCATGTTCCCAGTGTAGGTGTATACTGGTCTGGTATCTTCCCCACGTTCCCAGTGTTGGTGTATACTGGTCAGGTCTCTTCTCCACGTTCCCAGTGTTGGTGTATACTGGTCAGGTCTCTTCTCCACGTTCCCAGTGTTGGTGTATACTGGTCAGGTCTCTTCTCCACGTTCCCAGTGTTGGTGTATACCGGTCAGGTCTCTTCTCCATGTTCCCAGTGTTGGTGTATACTGGTCAGGTCTCTTCTCCACGTTCCCAGTGTTGGTGTATACTGGTCAGGTCTCTTCTACAAATTGCCAGTGTTGGTGTATACTGGTCAGGTCTCTTCTCCATATCCCCAGTGTTGGTGTATACTGGTCAGGTCTCTTCTCCATGTTCCCAGTGTTGGTGTATACTGGTCAGGTCTCTTCTCCACGTTCCCAGTGTTGGTGTATACTGGTCAGGTCTCTTCTCCACGTTCCCAGTGTTGGTGTATACTGGTCAGGTCTCTTCTCCATGTTCCCAGTGTTGGTGTATACTGGTCAGGTCTCTTCTCCATATCCCCAGTGTTGGTGTATACTGGTCAGGTCTCTTCTCCATGTTCCCAGTGTTGGTGTATACTGGTCAGGTCTCTTCTCCACGTTCCCAGTGTTGGTGTATACTGGTCAGGTCTCTTCTCCACGTTCCCAGTGTTGGTGTATACCGGTCAGGTCCCTTCTCCATGTTCCCAGTGTTGGTGTATACTGGTCAGGTCTCTTCTCCATGTTCTCAGTGTTGGTGTATACTGGTCAGGTCTCTTCTCCACGTTCCCAGTGTTGGTGTATACTGATCAGGTCTCTTCTCCACGTTCCCAGTGTTGGTGTATACTGGTCAGGTCTCTTCTCCACGTTCCCAGTGTTGGTGTATACTGGTCAGGTCTCTTCTCCACGTTCCCAGTGTTGGTGTATACTGGTCAGGTCTCTTCTCCACGTTCCCAGTGTTGGTGTATACTGGTCAGGTCTCTTCTCCACGTTCCCAGTGTTGGTGTATACTGGTCAGGTCTCTTCTCCACGTTCCCAGTGTTGGTGTATACTGATCAGGTCTCTTCTCCACGTTCCCAGTGTTGGTGTATACTGGTCAGGTCTCTTCTACACGTTCCCAGTGTTGGTGTATACTGGTCAGCTCACTTAGGTATGTATACATCTTTTTCTTCACCTCTCCCCACAAGTGTTGGATTGGCTTGAGGTCTGGGGACTGTGGGGACAATCCAGCTCCTCTACTTCATTGTCACTGACCCATTTCTTCTCCAATCTCACCGTATTCTTCGGGTCATTGTCCTCCTGGAACACTATGTCGTCCTTTTCATACTCAGTACTCTAGTGTATGAAGTAACTCGTCTTGTAGGATCCTCACATATAGCTCAGCATTGAGACCACCATCCATCCTGGTCAAGTATCCAACGCCTTTGACTGTGAAACACCTCCATATCATCAGACTTCCTCCACCAAACTTGACAATTCCTTCCATTTCTCGATCCTTTAGCTCCTTTTTCCCTTGTTTCTTCCAGAACCATTTTCCCCATCAGACCAGTCATCGCTCCAAATCCCCCGTTTCCAATCTTCCACTTTTTGTACTGTTGTGCAAACTCGAGCCAACGCTTCTTATGACAATATTGAAGTTGAAGCTTCTTCACCATTTTTCGGGCCACCATTCCAGACTTGTGTAACGTGCGTCGCTCGGTGCTTGCATGGACGTCTGTGATCTCACTATTAAGGAGCATATGAGCCGCCTCCACTGCCGGGTGTCACCAGAACTTATAGACCTTGTGATGAGTGACTTGCGGACCCCAATATTTTGCCTGGCTGTCACCTTTGGCTTTGAATGGATGGACGGACTTCATTTCTTATTCTCCCAACACTCATGGCCTCACATGATGCCGTTTAGCAACTTTCTTGGCCGAGTGACACTATCGAGGAGCTGTATGATTCTCTATTCTTGGGAAATCTTTAGGCTATGTTCGCACGTTGCGTCGGTGTACCTGCAGTTTATTCTGCACGTTTTCCTTCCCTTGGTTTTTGACCAAATGGCTTTATTGCTGTGGAGTGATTGTCTGAATCCGTGGTGGATAATGACAGAGTGTGCTGCTGGCACTATTTTTCTATGGGAAAGCCGGTGGAAGGATCTTTTAGTACTTCCTCCATTAGGATGATTGCTCAAACTAGTGGAGCGCATGGTGCGTTCCACGGCTGAATTTCAGCAGCGCCCGTGAGTGAAGCCCGTTTACGTCACTTCCTGTGACGTGGGTGCTCACCAGCGTCACTTCCGGGGATTCCTTACGAGCGCTCCGTACCTGGACCCTCCCCGTCTACGTCATCTTCTATGACGAGCATAGGAATGCCTCACTTCCGGTTTTCCGGAGCTGTGGGTGGCGTCTGGCGCCATTTTTAAACACAGGCGCCGCCAGCACAGTATGAGATGCCGGATTACAAGTCCTACACGTGGCAAACTGCAGCCAGATTTCCTACCCTAATAGGGAGCCCCTGATGAACCCTGATGTGACTTGCGATCGGGGGGAAACGCGTTGGGCAGTGTTTCGGTGGTGTCAATTGGACCCTGATGTATTTACATCCGTCATAGGACTTCTATGATTAAGCTAAGTACTATGCTTATATCTTATGATCACTGTTATGGTTATGTGGACCTCAGTAACTGGCTCATAATCCATTGCATGTATCACCTTTTGTGAAGTTCATATTGCCCTCTATGAGAGTGTCTACAATAGCCTATTTTGCCTTCTGTGAAGTGTGTACCCTATATTGATTTAACTATACGTACTGCTGTCTCCCAAAAATTTCTTTGAGGGAGCTTTTGGTACGTTATTAATAGGGCATTAGGAGATCCTAATTATGACAATTTTGGCATTTGCCTTTGTCTGGTCATGTGAAATTGTGACTATCTCCTTTTTCTGGAATTAAGGGCGCTCCTTTGAATAGCTTATTGAGCCTGGGAGATTTTTCCAAGGGTTCTTTATATTGTAGGCACATGTGACTTACTACCTTTGTGATAGGCATATTTAGAGGTACATGAGTGGTGTATATAGGCACTACAGTGATAATTGGTGTGCCATTTTCTGAAGCTTGACAAATATTGTTGCTATGGTCCACTTGTAAACACTTTATACTATTGAATAAGACTGTTCTATTGATACGATTGTATGAGATTTCCCTTGAGTATTGTCTGTAAAGTGCAACCGTCCCTCACTTCCCCCTTCCCAGACTAGCTGCACAATAAGATCAGCGAAGGGAAAGCAGGGTGAGTCTTCGTTGAGTGGGGGCGCCACAGCGCTTAGGTTTAGGGTGCCAACCTCCGCGGTAAGGCAGGGCCTCTATAGGGTTCGTTTGGCCAATTCCTGGTTGCACTTTCAAAATCTTGTTTGATATTCATACATTATATGACTGTTTCAAACTTATTTAGACTGGATATGTATATACAATCTGACTTTTTCAATAGGCAGCATTAATTGCTATGTATTAGGGACGTGTAATTTCTCTTTCCTGGTGCTAGCCAGGGTGACCTCCTGATTTAAAGGGGTCCTCTACTTCTCTGGCGGTTATTGGAATTTTATGTCCCGTCTATGTGTGTATTGTTTTTGTTTGGGGTTTGTTTTAATAAGTAATTAATAAAATTTAAATTTTTAAGGGGTTTTTGGTCCTTTGGTCTATACAAATGGCTTTTGACCATTTTTTAGCGCTAAAAACGCATGCGTTTTTACCGCGTTTTTAGTGCGTTTTTAGCGCTTTTTACCTGCGTTTTCACCTGCGTTTCTGCAGATGCGTTTTTGAGATCAAGACACTGAGAAATAAAGTTGAATTAGTCAAAAAGAATGAAAAAAGAGAAAAAAAGTCTAAAATTAACTTTTAATAAAATTAAATGGGAAATTATCAATTTTAATGTAATAATAGCGGTTATGCACATTTTAACAGAAAAATAGCTAAAGTTTATTATTTTTTAGCATTTAAATTTTCGGTTATTGTGTGTGTGTAAAGGAACATTAGAACCCATTAATTTTATGCCAGAAAAGCATGCGTTTTTGGAGCCAAAAACGCAGTTGAAAAGCAGGTAAAAAGCATGAAAAACGCAGGAATTGTGATTTTGGTTGCTTTTTGACATTTCTCATTGACTCCAATGTTAAGGAAACGCTGCAGAAATGGCAAAAACAACTGACATGCTGCTTCTTTTTCAGCATGGTTTTTGACCACAAATATGCAAATTAAACGCTGCTGAACAAAAAGCAAAGTGCAGACAGGATTTCTGCTTTTACCATAGACTTTGCTGGAAATCAAAAACGCATGCCTTTTTGCCCAAAAACGCTGCTGCCAAAAACGCTGCAGAAACGCGGTAAAAAACGCAACGTGCGAACATAGCCTTATGGCTGCTTCTTGATTTGAACCACTGACCTTTCACTTGGGAATCAACCTAATAACACACTGAGCTATTAGGGAATGAGAGAACAGGTTGTAATTTGAAGTATACAAGAAGAAAAAGATTTTTCCACCACCAGGAGCAAAACAGTAACAATGCAGTGACATGACAAGGATGTACATAACTAATCATATGCTACATAAGTGCACGTCAAATGCATTTAAAAGATAGCCAAGATGATTGTCTATAAAATGAAGGTCATCTCACGCTCAAAGTTGTAGAGGATGGTGAGATATGAAGCCTGAAAGTTTAGAACATTGTTACCCTTTTGCTCATCAGTGTATGGTCCACTGTCTGTGTGACAAGGCAAGGAAATCTGACATGAGCTATCAATCAAGCTAAAGTGGCTGATGCTGTTGAAAGAAACAAACCCTGGAGGTAGAGGCTCAGAATATGCTCTGTCTTTTTATTATTTTAAACGCTTCCAGGGTATGAAAAAGAGTCCAGCAAAATGGTGTTTGGATTCTGGTAAATCCTAAAAATGTTTAACTTCCCAGCATCTAAAAATTTCAGGAAGTTTGTAAAAAATTGAGTTGGTTCATCTCTAATTACTATACTTAAAAAAAAAAAAAAAAAAAAATATATATCCTGAAATCTTACAGTTTTCACGCCTAAAGATAAGCTGATACTTCCTGTCCTGTAGAGATCACTTCTCACGCGGTCAGCTCAATAATATCACAGGCAGGAATACAATGAAAGGTAACACCTATATTTAACTATTACAGGTTCCCACCATGGATAAAAAGGGATAGCCACAGATCACCTCCTCCCTGCATAATGACCTCTGCGCAGGTGTCAGAGCAGGCCCATTTCCCATTATAGTCAGTCATCTCCAGAATACAAGTTCCCATACTGGTTCATAACCACAATCAGTGTAGAGGATGCAATCGCACCTTGGTCCTGGAGCCTAGGGGGGGGGGGGGGGACAAAATCCCCTTTGGCCTATAGAAATAGACTAATGTTATAAAAAAATATGCAATAATTGGGGTCCATTGAGCTTTTGCATTGGGGCCTGTTGGAGCTTTTAAATGGAGGTTCATGAGCTTCAAGTTACGCCACCCTTCCTCTTGTCTATGTAGTAAATGGAAAGCATATTGTCACGGGTCTGTCACGGGTGACAGACTGTCCTGTGGTATCTGGCAATACAAAGTTGCAGCATTTGGCTGCACAAACTGCTCCCTGACCTTTTATTATTCCTGCTTGATGTATATGGTATCTTATGTATTTCCTCTGCTTGGGGTTCATCCCTTTCCCTTTAGGACCCTGCAGAGTTCCTCACCCTTTCAGCTGTTTCCATCAGCACTTCCATTTGTATCCTTAAATTCCCTCATTACCTTCTGGTCTGTGCTGGTGATAGCTATAGCTACCTACAGATTATGAGTGCAAGCAGTCGGCTTGCAGTCATCTGGAGTAACTTAGTTGCATTTTGCAGTCCGCCTCTCTGGATCTTCTTGGAGATAAGTTGTTTTTTTTATTTTCCCTTGTTTGTTATCCCGTGTCTTCTTTAGAGCTTAGTGGGGTTGACAAAGAGCTCAATCCATCCACTTCGTTCCCAGGGCCTATTTCAGGGTCAGCCAGGGCCAGGTATCCTGCTCGGCGCATAGATGTGTGACAGGAGAACCAGGGATTGGTACAGAACACCGACCCCACAGGGTTCAAGCTGCCCGACCAGAGACTGAGAGACTACAAGAAGGGGACCCCCAGATGCTCCAAGCCTTGGGGACCCACCAACCAGAGACAGGTGCAGGGGAAAGAAGCCACAAGGTCACCAAACTGGCACTGGGACTAAGGGAACCAGTGGTGAGGACTAGCCTCCCTCCGGGTACCAGTCATCACAATGCTGTAAGTAAAGAGAACCAGTTAGGCCGGCTTCACACATCCGGCTTTTCGCCGGTTTGGCGGATCCGGCGCTCTCCCGTACAGACAATACAGTATAGTGACAGCGCTGTAACTTCCGGGTCACATGCGCCGGTCACATGACAGCATGTGACCGGCGCTTGTTGCGCTGTCACTGTACTGTAGTCACTGTATGGGAGAGCGCCGGATCCGGCAAACCGGCGAAAAGCCGGATGTGTGAAACCGGCCTTACACTGCAATCCCTTGTGTGGCCTACCTTATTTCCACGCCTAACTTCATCACTTACCCCCTGGAGCCCAGGCCCTACTTGCGGAGGGCCCAACATCCAGGCTGCCACTAACACCAGCCACAGCGGTGAGAAACTGTGCAGAGGCGGTTCCATCACCATAACCGCAACCCGTAAGTCACGTCACGATACAAACTTTATAAGTATTGCCCCTTCAAGCGACTCCCAGGGTAACAAAACTGGGCAATAGCCACTCAGTGAACTGTCCCCGTAAATATATGGCCCGGAACCGAGTACTCCATAGCCCTGGGGCAAGACAGATGCAAAACCTATCTAGGGTGGTGAAGGAAGCCAGGGCTTGGTCAGGGGTCACCATCTCCCTTCCCTTTCGCTGGGTACTTCCACAAACCTATCATGACACATACCCCCATAAAAAATGTCTATAAAGTATAGCTAGTGCCCCATCATTTTAGTGACCGGTAGGGGTCTCAGAAATCAGTCTTACAAAGATGACAGCTAAATCTATGAATTGATACATTTAGTAAATTGCCTTCATTTCTCGTTAATATTGTAACATTACATTTACAAGACAAACAGCCCCGGCCGTGGAGCTCTAATGTTAATGGCCCCCATTAACCTCGTGAACGGAGTAAATGTAATATTCTTTTTTTAAAGACTCATTTTGTCATATGTTAATGTTACATATCATTTCATCTAATGACTTTATAACCCCGGGCTGTTCTTCCTTATCATACTTCACAAATCAAACATTGATCCCCGTGTCAAAAGCCCAAAGACTAATCCATAAGATAAAAAATAGATGATGTAAAGTAAATCAGGGTCTTATGCCTTATTACCTGCTATGACGCCGACACAGATATACATTTGTATAAGACTGGTGCTAAAAGTGGCTAAAATCATTCCAACTCCACTGAGGAGACCACCAAAGATAACCACCGGTCTGCTGCCGTATCGGTTCACCAGGATACTGCTGACCGGGCCTAAAAAATGAAAAATAGACATTATAACAATGTAACAAAAGACAAAACATGACACTATAAACAGCAACATAACAGCATAAACACAAAATGTATAATGTATCACATAGTGGCTTAAAGGAATTGTCCATTTTTGTTTAAATCTTTTCCAAGGTTTCAGGAGTAATTTTTAAGGTTAGGGTTCAGGAAAACCCAATAAAAAAAAACAACTTATGGATTCTTTTTATTACCACCATGAAACTGTCATGCGGTGTTCAGCTTTGCACTCGTTGGGTGTCATGGCGGCGGCGGACTCTATTGTTGGTAGTTATGTCACAGGAGTGACCGGGGTAAGTGGGGCAGGGAGCTTTAAACTGGCATTCAGACTAGGGACCCTGCGCTGTTCCTTATCTCAGAGGTAGGCTTGATGGTAGCTAGGTTTGGGCCACCAGCATGACCCTAATTCCTCTCCACTATCATGTAGTGTTCAGCATTGCACTCACTGGGTGTCATGGTGGTGTTGGACTCTATTGTTGGTAGTTATGTCACAGGAGTGACTGGGGTAACTGGAGCAGGGACCTCCAAACTGGCCCTCCTTCTAGGGACCCTGCGCTGTTCCTTATCTCAGAAGTAAGCTTGATGGTAGCCAGGTCTGGGCCACCAGCTTGACCCTAACTCCTGAACATGATTAAGACTATGTATCGAAACGCGTAGTTCAATGGGGTATTTGACCAACTTTACTACACTGCTGACCGCTATATTTTAATGGAATTTTCTAAATATACTTCTGGTTTTTATCTTGCAACCTGAGGACTGCGCTGGACGTTTTTCTTTCATTTTTCTGAATATATGGCAGCCAAGCTTTCCGTGCGCTGGGTCCAAACAGGGAGCGGTGAACAGCAGGATCAGTGAGCTGAATTTCTCTTTCTTTTTCTGATATGGAGAGATTGTTTTAGTCCATATAAGAATTTTTTTTTTACTTGGAATTAATAAATTTGAAGTTTTTTTTAAAGACATGGTGCTGGATATGTTTTCCTCCCCTCCTCCTTTCCAATGATTGTAATAGTTGGGTGTGCCTCAGTTAGGACTGCCGCATCATGTAATGCTTTATTTCACCAGTGGGGTGCTACAAGGAAACTGCATGGTGTTTGGCTTTAAAGTTGCTGACTGTCATGGAGGTATCTGACACTGTTCACACTGCAGAATGACACTCCACACTATGCCTCATTTGGTGTTTCTTAGTTGCACAGAAAGGTTCCAGCGTCGACCAGCTGTGTTCTCATTAGTGATCAGACTTGCAGGAGTTAAATCTCTTCTAGCCTGCTGGTTACGTCTTAAATCACATGTTGTCGGAGACCTATCACAGTTACTCCCCATCTTTTTAAGATGGTGGAGCAAGTCTTCCTATGCCGACTATATCATTTGCTAAATTGGTCTGTGTACTGTAGTGTACTGTAGTGTTCTAATTGCTGGTGATTTATTGCGTGCTGCTTGATGTGCTGTGGAAATTCTCTCACCATCAGGTTGTTTCCTCCCTGCTCTTAATTTCCTCTTTATCACGTATTGTCTTATATCTCCCTATTGTTCTAGCTGTGTGATATAGGTCTTGGTTTCCCAATTTGACTAGATCTGTAGGTTCAAACACTCCTAACCTGGCCCTCCCCTGGGGTGAGTAAGAGGGGGTATTCGATTAGAGCTGGCCAGTAGCAGGGCAAGGAAGGCGGCCCAGACATCATCACCATCAGACATAACTCTAGGATCAGAAACAGCTAGGGTGCCCCTAGTCTGAGGGCCAGTTTAGGAGCCCCGGTCCCCAGCTATCCCATCACATCCCGTGATACATCATCATCTTAAGACGCAAGGGCACAATGAAAGCGAAGAGTGGGAGTACTGGGCTTGCCAGAAGCATAGCAAGGAAGGCGGCCCAGACATCTTCACCCCCAGAGGTATCACTGGGATTAGGGACAGCTAGGGCCAGTCTAGCAGCCCCTGTCACCTGTGATCATAGGATTAGCTAGAAAAATAGACTGTCCAGAGTCTTTTCCATCCTCTTCTACAGCAAAACCTTCCAATGTAGACTATTATAAAGCTGTAAATTAGAAACTGATGATATTTTCTCACCCTTCTGTTTCTTAAATTATAAGAAAAGTCTAAGAGAATTTTCAGAATGAAGCACCCCCCCCCCCCTCCGAAATCAAGTCACAGGGTTTGCAAATAGTCCCTACATGCTCCGGTGATAGAAGAGGAGCATCATTACCCACAGAACAAATGACTTCTCCAGCCGGCGTTCAGCAATTTGTACTGGGAATGCCAGATTACAGCGGGCAAAAAAAAATGCCCAGTCAGGGGGCTCCGACAAATAGAGAGCAATTTAAAGACATAGAGATACACAAAGCATTTTCTTGCCAAGGTGAAAGCGATAGAAGTAATGGAACGAAATGATTCCGGAGAGCGGAGAAAAGACAAAGCAAGACGGAGAAGATCATTCTTCATGCATTTTACTGGAGATTGTAGCTCATCCGGCTGCATATATCTGGCCTGTGCTAAACCCGGCGCAGCCATTACGGTTACCAAACAACGCAATCATACATTCTCCATAACACGATGGAAAAAAATGAGCCGCGCGCTGCCCAATAAACCAGAAATCCTGCTCACTCACCTAGAATAGAAGAATAAAACGCCGGCTTCTCGCCATAAAATGGACAATGCAGTTTTCCTTACTTAACAAGAAGAAGAATAAACTTTTGAACTTGACTCCCTTAACCCCTTCCCGCCTCCACCAATTTTCGTTTTTGCACCCTTCTTCCAAGAGCCGTAACCTTTTTTCCCGCGGACCTAGCTGCACGAGGGCTCGTTTTTACAAGGACGAGTTATAGTTTTTCAATGATACAATTCATTTTACAAGATATTAAAATAAAAAAGAGATGATAAAAATTTCAAGTGCGGTGAAATGGTTACATAAGAAAACCCCATAATTCTGCCATTGTCTTTTTTTGGGGAGCTTCTACTTACAGCGTTCATGTGCGGTAAAAATGCTTTGATAAAATGATTCTTGAGGTCTGTGCAATTATGGTGATACCAAACCTGTAACGTTTATGTTATACTTTAATGGCTTGAAAAAAATTGGAACCGGTGGCTCAGTGGTTAGCACTGCAGTCTTGTTGTGGCTCAGTGGATAACACTGGAGTCTTGTGGTGGCTCAGTGGATAGCACTGCAGTCTTGTGGTGGCTCAGTCGTTAGCACTGCAGTCTTGTGGTCACTCAGCGGTTAGCACTGCAGAATATTGGTGGCTCAGCGGTTAGCACTGCAGTCTTGTGGTGGCTCAGTGGTTAGCAATGCAGTCTTGAGGTGGCTCAGTGGTTAGCACTGCAGTCTTGTGGTGGCTCAGTGGTTAGCACTGCAGTCTTGTGGTGGCTCAGTGGATAGCACTGCAGTCTTGTGGTGGCTCAGTGGATAGCACTGCAGTCTTGTGGTGGCTCAGTGGATAGCACTGCAGTCTTGTGGTGGCTCAGTGGATAGCACTGCAGTCTTTTGGTGGCTCAGTGGTTAGCACTGCAGTCTTGTGGTGGCTCAGTGGTTAGCACTGCAGTCTTGTGGTGGCTCAGTGGTTAGCACTGCAGTCTTGTGGTGGCTCAGTGGATAGCACTGCAGTCTTGTGGTGGCTCAGTCGTTAGTGTCGCGGGTGGAGGAGGGGACGCCGCGCTCTCCCACTGCTCGGGTCCGGCTGCCGCTGCTGCCGCGGCCTGCTGCTGCTCGGTGGCTCGAGCGATGGGCCGGATCCCGGGGACTCTAGCGGCGCTCCTCGCCCGTGAGTGAAAGGGGTTTGGTTGTGGGGATTGTTTATTGTCCGTGACGCCACCCACGGTTGTGGTGATTAGGTGAACACCACCGCTGCTCTGTCTGGGGATCCCGGGAGTGATGGTATGGAGCAGCCAGTTGTTGATTTGCCCCTCCGTGGGTAGGGAGATTGGTGGTCCCGGGGCCCAGTGATGGGGGTTGGGATGGTGGACAGGCGGGTTATGGGGCCTGTGGAGGTGCAGGGGCAGCGCAGTGCCGCACGGCACGGAGGTACTCACTCAGCCAGTAAACACGACACAGTTCTCGGTAAACAAACGGCTGGTTGGATGGGTCCCTCGGACGGTTGCGGTGCTTATGTTCCCTGCAGTTGACGGTGACGGTCTCTTCCCTGCACCTATGTGTAGTCTGTTGGTAGCGATGGATTCCCACCGGTAACCCGCTCCCCAGCCTGGATATGGGCCGGAGGAGCCCCACTCTTGCCCGCAGGCGCTGGCCCTGGGAAACTGGTGCCTTGGCGGTGGCGGTGTCTCCCCTTAACGGTCGGACTGTTGCCTTCAATCGGGACTTGGTTGTTGGGAGACCCAGTGGTCCCCTTCACTGACGGATTTGGCAAATTATGGCGACTCCTAGCCTTGCCGGGATCCGAAAGGCCCCTGCCCTGGTGCTGACTGTTCTTTGTATACCGCTCTGGTACCGCCGGGTCACCACCTGTCCACGGTCCTTTCGGCAACCTCCGAGCAATCTCTCCGGCAGACGGTCACCGCCGTCTGCCAACCTTGCTGTCTCAGTCCGGGGCACACACCCGGACTAACTTCAGGCTTCTTGCTGTCACTTTCTACTTTTCCTCCTTCCACTTCACTGTTTACTCCTTCACTTCCCTAGCTTATCTGCCTGGTTTTCCCGCCTCCAGGGCTGTGAACTCCTCGGTGGGTGGAGCCAACCGCCTGGCCCACCCCCTGGTGTGGACACCAGCCCCTGGAGGAAGGCAACAAGGATTTTAGTTTTGACCTTGTGTGTACCTGCAGGGAATGTGGGGTGCATGTGGTGTTGTGACCTGTGACCCCTGGCTTGCCCAGGGCGTCACATTAGCACTGCAGTCTTGTGGTGGCTCAGTCGTTAGCACTGCAGAATATTGGTGGCTCAGCGGTTACCACTGCAGTCTTGTGGTGGCTCAGTGGTTAGCACTACAGTCTTGTGGTGGCTCAGTGGTTAGCACTGCAGTCTTGTGGTGGCTCAGTGGTTAGCACTGCAGTCTTGTGGTGGCTCAGTGGATAGCACTGCAGTCTTGTGGTGGCTCAGTGGTTAGCACTACACTCTTGTGGTGGCTCAGTGGTTAGCACTGCAGTCTTGTGGTGGCTCAGTGGATAGCACTGCAGTCTTGTGGTGGCTCAGTGGTTAGCACTACAGTCTTGTGGTGGCTCAGTGGTTAGAACTGCAGTCTTGTGGTGGCTCAGTGGATAGCACTGCAGTCTTGTGGTGGCTCAGTGGATAGCACTGCAGTCTTGTGGTGGCTCAGTGGATAGCACTGCAGTCTTGTGGTCGCTCAGCACTGCAGAATATTGGTGGCTAAGCGGTTAGCACTGCAGTCTTGTGGTGGCTCAGTGGTTAGCAGTGCAGTCTTATGGTGGCTCAGTGGTTAGCACTGCAGTCTTGCAGCGCTGGGGTCCTGGGTTCGAATGCCACCAAGGACACCCTCTGCAGGGAGTTTATATGTTGTCCCCGTGTTTGCGTGGGTTTCCTCCGGGGTCTCCGGTTTCCTCCCACACGCCAAAGACATACAGGTAGGGAATTTAGATTGTGAGCCCCAATGGGGACAGTGTTCCTGATGTATGTAAAGCGCTGCGGAATATGTTAGCGCTATATAAAAATAAAGATTTATTTTTTTATATAAAAAAGTTGGGTTTGTCTCTCTATTTTCGAAGACTTATTTTTCTATCAGTGGAGCTGCTGTCTTCATAGACATCAGTTTGAAAAACAGCATTTCCAGCTTTTTGGTTATTTTTATTTATTTATTTTTAATTTTTTTTTTGCTATGTTATGACCGATCGGACCTTTCTGAAAACTTTTTTGAGATACCAAATAGGTTTATTATTTTATTGTTCGTTATTTTTGTAATACAGTAGATTAAAACTTTTGTGGTGATTTTTATTAATATTTTTTTAAGCTCTTTATTTTTGTATTATGGGTGTGATTCAAACATTTGTTTTTATATATTTTATAAGTGTTTTTTTTCTCTAATTTTATTTTTAATTTCTTTTTTTGTAACATGGGGAGTGATTCAAACTTTTGTGAGGTTTTAAAATATTTTATTTTTTCTCTAATTTTATATTTTTTAAGCCCTTTATTTTTCTATTAGGGGTGTGAGTAAAACGTGTGTTTTTTTAAAAGTGTTTTTTTTCTGTTATTTTTAAGTTATTTATTTTTGTAACACTGGGTGTGATTTAAACTTTTGTGAGGTTTTAAAACATTTTATTTTTTCACTAATTTTATTTTTTTAAGCCCTTTATTTTTCTATTAGGGATGTGATTCAAACGTTTGTTTTTTTTATATTTTTAAAAGTATTTTTTTCTCTAGTGTTATTTTTAAGTTCTTTATTTTTGTAATACGGGGTGTGATTCAAACTTTTGTTG
The DNA here is from genome assembly GCF_048569485.1 of Anomaloglossus baeobatrachus. Classification (NCBI taxonomy): domain Eukaryota; kingdom Metazoa; phylum Chordata; class Amphibia; order Anura; family Aromobatidae; genus Anomaloglossus; species Anomaloglossus baeobatrachus. Next base: position 27,271,040 of record NC_134360.1, on the reverse strand, counting down.
TTTTTTTAAATATTTTATTTTTTCTCTAATTTTTGTAACAGGTATGATTCAAACTTTTGTGGAGTTTTTTTAAAAAACTATTTAAAAAAATGTTCTCTAATTTTTTTTAACTCTTTATTTTTCTATTAGGGGTGTGATTAAAACGTTTGTGTGTCTTTAATGTTTTTAAAAATTGTTTTTTTTCTCCTAACTTTATTTTTAAGTTCTTTATTTTTGTAAGTGTGTGAATCAAACTTTTGTGGGGGTTAAAATATTTTTTTTTTTTTAATTTTCCTCTAATTCGTATTAGGGGGTGCGAGTTTTAAAAAAAAAAAAAAAATTATTTTATTTTTTAAGCTAATTATTTTTGTATTGGGTGTGTGATTCAAACATTTGTTTTTTTAAAAAAAAATATTTAACAAAAAAAAACCTAAATTTTTTTGATCTCTTTATTTTTCTATTAGGGGTGTGATTCAAACATTTGTGTTTCTTTAATATTTTTTAAAATGTTTTTGTTTCTCTAATTTTATTTTTTTAAAGTTCTTTATTTTATTTTTTATTCTGCTCAGGGCAGATCAAAGAGCGCAGACAGGACCTCGATGCCGGCTAGTTTGGATGACGTAGGATGCGACATGCACCCAGGCTTCAGAAGAAGGAGGACAAAGATGGCTAAAAGAGGAGGCGACGATCCTGGAGAAAGGAGTCACCCATCCGACCAGTCTGCACCGCACCACCCCTTAGGTGAGTATTATAAAGTGATTTTTACATTCTACACAGCGGCCTGGGCTCTTATATACAGCATGTTAGAATGCTGTATATAAGAGCCCACTGGTGGTGGTCGCAGCTTATAGTCGCCAAATCAGGTGACAGGTCCTCTTTAAGCAGCAGGACACTTATCATTACAGACCTGGAAACTTGTGCAGAGAAGTCTGACACTCCCGTGCTATGATTGACAGCTTGCTATAAATGTACACTGTCTATAGAGAACCTAATGTGGGTGGGATCAGCTTTCTGGACTCTGCTACATAACTAAGCCTAAACCTAATAATTCAGATTGTGTCAGAACAGTTGTAGCCAGTAATCTAAGTGATACATCATTAGATTCAGAATCTCTTTGCCTACATGACGCTGCTCTCAAATGAAGTAGCAAAAATCTGATGACTGATTCCCTTTAATTGATATGAGCATGGCACTAATGGGTGGAAATAGAGTGGCCAGTTGTATAATATATCTTTTTAATAGCAGCTAGTAATGCAAAGAAACAAAAGGATCAGAGGTCACAAAGCCACATGTTAAGTCAAGAAAACTACTTTGTAGCCAGATCCTGCCACACACTTAGTAAACAATTACTCAGTATTTTGTGGAAAGTGTATTAATCATAAAAGGAGTCACTATATCTACAGTACAGACCAAAGGTTTGGACACACCTTCTTATTCAAAGAGTTTTCTTTATTTTCATGACTCTGAAAATTGTAGATTCACATTGAAGGCATCAAAACTATGAATTAACACATGTGGAATGAAATACTTAACAAAAAAGTGTGAAATAACTGAAAATATGTCTTTATGTGGTTTGCTGGTGACACTGTTGGGTGTTTATTCAATATTGAAGGCATACAGAACCAGCATGGCTACCACAGCATCTTGCAGCGGCGTGCTATTCCATCCGGTTTGCGTTTAGTTGGACCATCATTTATTTTTCAACAGGACAATGACCCCAAACGCACCTCCAGGCTGTGTAAGGGCTATTTGACTAAGAAGGAGAGTGATGGGGGGCTACGCCAGATGACCTGGTCTCCACAGTCACCAGACCTGAACCCAATCGAGATGGTTTGGGGTGAGCTGGACCGCAGAGTGAAGGCAAAAGGGCCAACAAGTGCTAATCATCTCTGGGAACGCCTTCAAGACTGTTGGAAAACCATTTCCGGTGACTACCCCTTGAAGCTCATCAAGAGAATGCCAAGAGTGTGCAAAGCAGTAATCAAAGCAAAAGGTGGCTACTTTGAAGAACCTAGAATATAAGACATATTTTCAGTTGTTTCACACTTTTTGTTAAGTATTTAACTCCACATATTTTAATTCATAGTTTTGATGCCTTCAATGTGAATCTACAATTTTCAGAGTCATGAAAATAAAGAAAACTCTTTGAATGAGAAGGTGTGTCCAAACTTTTGGTCAGTACTGTATGTATCTCACCAATCACTTTCATCTTACATCTCTATACACCGGTCTCTCTCATTTGCTCTGGTTTCTAACAAATCTTACTGTAACCCATTGAATACAAGAGAATAAGGGCGGCTTTGCACGTTGCGACATTGCACTTGCGATGTCGATGGGGTCAAATCGAAAGTGACGCACATCCGGCGTCGCAGTCGATATCGCAACGTGTAAAACCTTTTTGATACGATGAACGAGCGCAAAAGCGTCGTTATCGTATCATCGCTGCAGCCTCCGACATTTCCATAATGCCGATGGTGCGACAAGTACGATGTTGTTCCTCGCTCCTGCGGCAGCACACATCGCTGTGTGTGAAGCCGCAGGAGCGAGGCACATCACCTTACCTGCCTCCCGGCTGCAATGAGAAGGACGGAGGTGGGTGGGATGTTTACATCCTGCTCATCTCCGCCCCTCCGCTTCAATTGGCCGCCTGCCGTGTGACGTCACTGTGACGCCGCACGACCCGCCCCCCTAAGGAAGGAGGTGGGTCGCCGGCCAGAGGGACGTCGCACGGCAGGTATTGTGAGGGCCAGGGAGGACTGGTAGGCCCAGGAGGTGGATCCACTGGACCGAGCACCCCACCTGGAGGGCAGGGTACACGGTAGCTGGAGCACTAACGTGGCAGGAACGGGTGCAGGTATCAGGAAGCAAAGACAGGACCAGGTCACTAAGGTTACAGCGTACTTTAAGGCAGTAATAGGAAACAGGAACAAAGACCTGAGCACTTAGCTCACAAGACGACATAGAAACACAAGCGATGATCAGACCCCGCCCACATGGAGAGGCCAGTCTTATATACTCAGCACAGCCTCAGGTCATTTCCTGTTGCAGCAGTGCTGGGGCTATAAGACCAGGTGAGTGGGCGCGGCCCGGTCATATACAGAACATTAGTCAGAATCAGACTCCTGAGACCAGGAACAGGACTCTGAGGAGCAAGAGCGGGAGCGGCAGCCATGACCGGTGGACACGTGGACTGGATCAGTGGGTAAGGAGTGGTGCTGGGACACGGGGAGCGTGACAGTACCCCCCCCCCTTGAAGCCCCCCTCTCCTCGGCCGAGACATAAAGGCGCACCGAAGAGAGGCAGCAACATACTTCCGGGACAACCAGGACCGGGCCACAGGACCGCAATCCACCCAATCGACCAGGAAGGACTGCTTACCCCGGACCGTTTTCAGGGCCACTATGTCCCGTATCGGGGAACCCATGTCAGCGGCAAGGGAGGCAACGGAAAGGGAAGGACAGTCAGAAGCAGGACTGGAATCTTGGACGACCGGATCGGGCGTCTCGGACCGGGTATCGGTCATAGTCTCATCCTCGGTAGCCGCTGTACTCAAAGTCTCAACTCTAGAAGGCGGTGAAATCAAAGTCTCATCTCCAGAAGATGGTAGAATCAAGGTCTCGGATGCCTGGGGCGGTGGAACGTCACTGGATAGCGTAGTCTCTTCTTCAGGATCCTGCAGCTTGACTGAGTCAAGTGCCAGGGGCTGAGGAACAGGCTGCAAGCAGGTTTCGTGGCACAAGGGACTCCAGCGGGTAATCGCGCCAGAGCGCCAACTAATAACAGGGTCATGGAGTTTCAGCCAGGGCAGACCCAACAGGAGCTCAGGAGCCATCCTCGGGATCACAAAGAAGGCGATGGTCTCTGTATGCGAAGTGCCAACCTGGAGGTTCACGGGCTCGGTGGTAAACCGGACAGGTTCGTAGAGCGGTTTGCCGTCCACTGAGGCGAACCAGAGAGGCTTCTTCAGCGGGGTAACAGGGACCTGGTATTTGTCTACCGTGGCCTGGTGGATAAAGTTGCCTCTGCCCCAGAATCGATGTGGGCCTCTGCTGAAAACCGGGTCCCCTCTGTCGTCACCCGGACAGTCTTTTTAACTGGGACTGAAGGGATTCCGGTGGCAAGGGTGGCAGTCCCCACCATCCCTTGGACCTGGGGTCTACTTGGTCTCTCAGGGCAAGTTCATATCATATGAGAACCGTCTCCGCAGTAGAAGCACAGGCCTCGGGCGAGCCGTTCTGCACGGCGTTGCTTGGCTTGGCTTAGATGGTCTACTTGCATGGGTTCTGGTGACGATTTGCGGAAAGGCAGGGACGAGGGTGCGGTAGGTTTCTGTGGGGGCAAGACGTGGCAAGGTGGTTGCTTTTCCCGGACTATCTCTTTGGCACGCTCCTGAAAACGGAGGTCAATCCGAGTGGCCAGGGAAATCAAAGCGTCCAAGGTGCGGGGAACGTCCCGGCCGGCGAGTTAGTCTTTGATGCGTCCAGAGAGTCCCTCCCAAAAGGCCGCCGTAAAGGCCTCATTGTTCCAGCCCAGCTCCGAAGCGAACGTGCGGAACTGTATGGCATACTGGCCAACTGTTTGGGTCCCTTGGCGTAGCCGGAGGAGCGTAGAGGTCACTGCGGTAGTTCGTCCGGGTTCGTCGAAGATGCCCCTGAAGGCTTGCAGGAACTCCTGGATGTCGGTGATTATCGGGTCCTCGTTCTCCCACAGGGGTTAATCCAGACCAGGGCTTCACCTTCCAGGTGTGACATAAGGAACGCCACTTTAGCCTGGTCTGAGGTGAACAAGTGCGGGAGCAACTGGAAGTGCAAGGAGCACTGGTTCAGGAAGCCTCGGCAGGACTTGGGATCCCCTGCGTAGCGAGGCGGAGCAGCAAGGCGAAGTTGCGAGGCTGTAGAGGAACCTGGTTCAGACCTGGAGACTGGTTGCTGCGTGGACGAGGCGGCGGTCTGCAGCGTATATAACCGGTGGTCCACGGACGCCAGGAATTTCAGCATCCGGTTCAGGGTTTCACGCTGTTGTGCCAGCTCCTGGCGCAGCTCAGCCAGCTCTGATGTTTGCGCTCCAGCGGGATCCATGGCCTGATCATTCTGTGAGGGCCCGGGAGGACTGGTAGGCCCAGGAGGTGGATCCACTGGACCGAGCACCCCACCTGGAGGGCAGGGTACACGGTAGCTGGAGCACTAACGTGGCAGGAACGGGTGCAGGTATCAGGAAGCAAAGACAGGACCAGGTCACTAAGGTCACAGCGTACTTTAAGGCAGTAATAGGAAACAGGAACAAAGACCTGAGCACCTCGCTCACAAGACAACGCATAGAAACACAAGCGATGATCAGGCCCCGCCCACATGGAGAGGCCAGTCTTATATACTCAGCACAGCCTCAGGTCATTTCCTGTTGCAGCAGTGCTGGGGCTATAAGACCAGGTGAGTGGGAGCGGCCCGGTCCTATACAGAACATTAGTCAGAATCAGACTCCTGAGACCAGGAACAGGACTCTGGGGAGCAAGAGCGGGAGCGGCAGCCATGACCGGTGGACACGTGGACTGGATCAGTGGGTAAGGAGTGGTGCTGGGACACGGGGAGCGTGACAGGTATGTGCATGTGAAGCTGCCGTAGCGATAATAATCGCTACGGCAGCTTTTACTAGATATCGCACGTGCGACGGGGGCGGGACTATCGCTGCAGCATCGGTAACACATTGTTACCGATGTCGCAACGTGCAAAGCCCGCCTAAGAGCCGAGGTGCACAGGCCTGTGCTTTTCAGCTCCATTCCCGGTTTATATCTGGCTGACACCAGAGTTAATAGCAGATGATTGGGGCGGCTACCGGATGTTGGAATCCCAAACGATTTGATATCGATGACTTATCCTAAGGATAGAACATGAATATCATTAGTATGAACAACTACTTTAAATGGGTTGCATAAGCTTACATGGAATATATGGCGTAATAATAATAATAATAATAAGGCCAGTCTACCTTAAGACAACTTGATACATAATGTAATAAACAATGCAAATCACTTTATGTAAAAATTATGTTTCCACCGAAAAATCAATCGGAATTGCCAAACTTTTAGGTATCTACCTTTTGTACAACTTGCTGCTTTCTGCCTGTTGCAAAATGTAATCTATCCTCAGCAACAGGAACAGCAAGACACATTACAAGAAATGGTGGCAGGTCGCTAAGACGTAGGGGCAGGTTTTTATCTCTTCACTCATGCTCTTCTTTCTATCAAACTGTATACATTCATAACACGGAGGTGGGCTTTAGTTTCAGACCATTGGACAATGGCAAGAGCAATGGATGCTAGGAAGTCAATGTGTCACAAGGAGGTTTTTACAAACATCGCCAATTGTCATGGCGGCATCAGGATCTGTGAAGACTATAGAGTGTGGCACTCTGCCTGTTAACGTCTCTGATGTTGTCACGCTCCCCGGGTCCTCTGCCCTGCTTCCCGGCTCCCCTGCCTCGCTCCCCGGCTCACCTGCCACGCTCCCCGGCTCCTCTGTTAGGCGTCCCCCGCTCCACAGCCTCCAGCCCCCATCACCTGCGGTCCCCAGGCGGCCCGGTCCCCGCTCCCGGAGCCCGTCGGCAGCTCTGCTCCAGGCCGGCTCCCCTGCTTCCTATTCACCGCTCCCTGCCCTGGCTTCTGGCACCCGGGCCTCGCGCATGCGCATTAGGGCGCGCGCGCGGTCATTGACCCTCTCTTAAAGGGCCAGCGTCCACTGACAGGATATTGAACACACAGGTACAGGGTATAAAGGGGTTTAGTGTCCAAGTGGGCGGGGCCTGTTCTTCGTGTTTTCCTAAGCTAGGAGTCAGGTCTCCTTGCGTCTGCTGGTATACTTACCTATCTCTCTTCTAGAGCCGCTCCTGCCTCGCCATCCGGTCCTGACGATTCTCGAACCCCGAACGCTGACTGTCTGCCATCCCGTCAGTCCGTACCATCTCTGATCCCTGTGGTGACCCGTCCTCTCACTCCATCGGTTCCGGAATCTGCCTGACAACATCTCGGCCTCCGAACCTGAGCTCCGTCACCCGGACTACCATCAGTGACTCCGTGGTCCCAGGGACTTCTCCACTCCACTCTTTTGAACGGACTGTCCTGCTACCTGTAGTGCTCCGGCTACCGGACCCCTTGCCTTCAGTAAGGTGTTCGGCCCAGTGGATCCACCTCCTGGGTCTGCCCGTCCACCTGGCCCTAACAGATGTCTGTGATCAGTGACCCATAGGTAGGCTAGCAAGAGTTAATCTCTGCTAGGCTGCTTGTTAGTCTTCTTTGATCACATGCTGTGGGGGAGTCAGTCATATTTGCTCCCCTCCTATATATGCTGGCTGGACTATTCCATTAATGCCAGCTATAGCTTGTCTATACTGGTCTGGTGAGGTGTTCCAGTCATTTACTGGTTAAGTGCAGCAATGTATCCACTAATCGGACAAACTGAATAATAATAATAATATCAAATAATCAATTATTTACTATTCTAGCAAAGTAAAGCTTGCAATCTTTCAATATTGCAACTATGATGATCCAGACTTACTGGTGGTTGTAGTACTTCAATGCTGTGAGCAGTTGTAGTGTTAACCCTTCTCCTTTTGTTGCTGCCTTACTTCTCTTCTTTTTCTCCTTAATTTCTTACTGTTTGTCCTGTGAGTTTGCAATGTGTGAGTGTTACGTCCCCACCAGAGTACGCTCCAGCGACTTCTGCCTTGATTACCAGGCGACGCCGTGTTCCTGCCGTGGATGGTGCTGGTGATGGGAGAAGAGTAGATGGCAGTGGCGCTGGTGGACGCAGGCTCCACTCATCCACTGGGCTGGGTTTCCTTGGGATCTGCAGTACTACTGGCTGACTGTAGGTGGTGTGTGTCTTCCAGCTGAAGTTACCATCATTCAGCTGAAACCAATGTGAATACACCACAACCTTCTTATTTCCCTTCCTATTTGTTGACCACTGCCAGAGATAGTTCTGTATTCCTGGTTCTTGTCCCGTCATGTTCTGTATAGTGATTCTGGTGTTCTGACTTCTGCTTGTTTCCTGACTACCCTCCTGCCTGCTGTTTATGTACCTCGCTGCACGATCCGGATTTGACCTCTGCTACATTTTCAGATTATGTCCTAGTGTGCCGTCCCCGTGCTCAGCAACCTGCCGCTGCTCAGGTCCGGGGTCTTTGGACCCGGCGGTCTCTGCAGACACTCCAAAAGAAAGGGGTTTTTTTTAGATTTGGGGATGTATATGTACGGGCTGAGCCGTAGTAAGTAGGTAACGCCACCCACGGTGTGTGGTGAAGTTGGACACCACCGCTGCAGTTACAGGGCACCCGGGGGAGATGTTATGCAGCAAGTTGTTAACCCCTCCGTGGGCAGGGATGGTGGCCCTGGGACCCGTTGGGTTGTTGGTGCAGGGGGATGGGCGACCGCAGGGTGCTGGTGTACTCACTATGAAAGAACACACGAGTCTCTGGTAAACCAAGGTGATTGTGGTCGGTGCCCGCCGCCGGCTGTGTTTGGTCCCCCACCCAGCTGGTGGTCTGTATCTTTCTCCTGCACCTTTTTAGTATGGTGGACTGCCTGTGCTTGCAACTCCAGGATTCTGCTCCCGGCTGGATGTGGCCTAAGGAGCCTTTGCCCGCAGACACTGGCCCGTGGGATCTCTGAGCCTTGGCGGTGGCCTGTTTATCCCCCTCGGTGGGCTGTTGTCTTCTATTAGGGACTTTGGGTGGGACAGGACCTCTAGTCCTGGCCTCAATCGGTTAATTAGCTGATTCCAGTCGCTTCTGGTCCCAGCTTCAGGGTCCGAGTACCCACACTTGTGCTCCGGTTTCCAATTCGGCTCCCTGGGTCAGTACCGACGGGCTACAACCCGGTCCACCTCGGTTCCACCAAGCCGTCTTCCCGGCTCCTGCAGACGGAGACCACCATCTGCCTCCTAGCCCAAGGCACCAGGGCTCCTACCCTGGCACCTGTCAGTTAGCTTCAGGCCTGACACACAGGCCTGCTTCCACTTAACTTCACCTCCACTAACAGACTGCTCTGAACTGTGTGTGTCCGAAGACTGAACTTTTCCCGCCCCGGGATGTCTAGACTCCTTAGTGGGCGTCTTGCAACCACCTGGTTCCGCCCCCTGGCGTGTCTGTCCAGCCCTGAGGGGGGTGACTAGGATTTAAATGGTTGGCTGCTGTTACCTATGAGGGACTGGTGTAGTGTAGGGGCCTATTTGTGACTACCTGGCCCGGCCAAGGTGTCACACTTGCCTGCCGATTCTGTCCCTGTTTTGTATTTCCCGGTTCGACCCTGCCTGATGACTACTCTGTCGGACTGCAGCCTTCCACAGGTAGTGAACACCTTGGACCCTGTGTAATTCCAAATCCCTGTATAGGGGTTAAAGGGTTTCGGGGTTCTAAGGGTCTTGCTTAGTGAGTGGCTTCCCTCTAGCCAGTCCATTACAGCCCGTCTCAGTCTGTGGATCCAGGCAGGTGTTAGTGAGTTTTGTTTTTTCTATGTCTGTCTTTATCTGTGTTGCCATCACACTCCTGCCCCTTCCCTCCCTGAGGAAGAGTGGGAAACAGGTTAGTTCTTGTCACAAGAATAGTAAGGCATGGGACTCTGGCATCTCCACCATTAGGGGTAATCTGGCTGTTAGGGATAGGCTAGGGTAACCTAGCGTGAGAGACAGTATAGGAGCCCCCTATGCTATAGTACCTATAGTGCTGGCATAACGCATGAGGTTTGGGACAGTTCTTCCACATATTAGTCAGCTTTGTGCACCTAATGCAGTTTTAACTTGATGTGGGAGATGAGGGCAGCAAGATCAAAGTTTTCTGCCGGATCGTGTAAAATAACAGTTATGGTATAAAGAGTTTTTTGTAATTTTTTGATATGTCAGAGTCCCACATCAGAGACTCTCTTCTATCCAGTAAACAGGAATTCCTTGACCTTCATACATGTGTGCCCATATTGCCCTCTCATCTTCCTGTTGCCCCGTCTCAGCAGGCTCGTCGCTAGACCTTGATCAATTGATTCTCAAAGTTGTGCCATGTGGATGCCTCAAAGTGTAAGTAAACTTGTGTATCATTTGTTTCACAATGTTTTACACAATTTCATTCTGAGCAGAAAGATGGAGGTCGGCATCCTGAGACCTCCACGGATCACTGAAAAGACCTCTGAGCAGATTGATGGAGGTCCAGATCCTGAGACCCCCACGGATTATTGAAAAGACCTCTGAGCAGATCGATGGAGGTCCAGATCCTGAGACCCCCACGGATCATTGAAAAGACCTCTGAGCAGATCGATGGAGGTCCGGATCCTGAGACCCCCACGGATCATTGAAAAGACCTCTGAGCAGATCGATGGAGGTCCAGATCCTGAGACCCCCGCGGATCATTGAAAAGACCTCTGAGCAGATTGATGGAGGTCCAGATCCTGAGACCCCCACAGATCATTGAAAAGACTTCTGAGCAGATCGATGGAGGTCCGGATCCTGAGACCCTTATGGATCACTGAAAAGACCCCTTAGAAGTCAGAACTCATGAAACATGAGCAGAGTACGGATTCAGTAGACAATCATCGGCTTTGCTGTGTGTTCTCCTACGTGTGTGCCGGTCTCCTGACGTCTTCTAATTGATCGTAAGTATCTCAGGACCCAGACCCCCATTGATCTGGTTAGGATTAAAGGGCCTAAAACATATTTAAAAAATTCTACAAAAGTTTTCTTACTCTTTAAGTTACATAATACTGGTAGTAGTTAATGTTCACCAATGCAATGACACCGAATTAATGGCCCCTTGATGTGTTGATAAGGGGTCACACGTAACGTATGACATAAGATAACGAGTATTAAAAGGCTATACTAAAGGAGAGAATCTAAAAATACAACATCCTCCTCATTGTATAGATATTCAGGGCTGGAAATCTAAATCGACAAGATAGTTGTAACGAGTGTGTTTGATCTCTGTTTTCTTTTAATTGGCCTAAATGTGGGGAAAGTTCACGAGATGAAGAATTTAAATATTTTACAGAAGTTAAACAATTACTTTCAAAGTCAAGGTAAAATGTCAAGGTGAAAGCAGGACGACCTTTATTGCTATGTCTCTAAGGTTCAGAGTTCAGGATTGTGGTTGAAGGGAAACTCTTAGGCTGCCAACTGTGATGCTAGTCACTACTTACGGGTAGTATGGACAAAAGAGTAGTCAATAAAGCCTGGGTCTGGTAACGGGAGGACACGTATGAGCACAAGGAGTAAGCAAAGGTGTAGGTAGTCAGGTCAATATCCGAGGGTCAGAAATCCAGGGGAGAATGTAATAAGTGCTGGGAGAAAACAGAGACGTGGTCAGGAAACAGTCCGAGGTCAGAAGGCAGGAGGTCATGACAGGAACAGGGAGCAGTCAGAGAAGAGTCAAACAACAATCCGGGGTCAGAAAACCAAGATCAGAACACTAATAGAGACACAAGCCAACAGCACAACTGCAGAACCAGAGAATACAACTGGCAAGGTTCTGGGTGAGCATGCTCCGTAAAGAAGCCTGGAGTATATTTGCAACATTGAACGATTGCAAGATTTATTTTGCCAGAATAGTAAATACAGTCCCTTGCGAAAGTATTCGGCCCCCTTGATTTTTTTTCAACTTTTTCCCATAATTCAAGCTTCAAACATAAAGATAAAAATTTTAATGTTCTGGTGAAGAATCAACAAGTGGACACAATTGGGAAGTTGAACAAAATTTATTGCTTATTTTAAACTTTTTTTACAAAATAGAAAACTGAAAATTGGGAGTGCAATATTATTCATCCCCTTTAAGTTAATACTTTGTAGCGCTCCCTTTTGCTGCGATTACAGCTGCAGTCTCTTGGGGTAGGTGTCTATCAGTTTTGCACATCGAGAGACTGAAATTCTCACCCATTCTTCCTTTGTAAGCAGCTGGAGCTGAGTGAGGTTGGGTGGAGGCGTTTGTGAACAGCAGTTTTCAGTTCTTTCCACAGATTCTCGATTGGATTCAGGTCTGGACTGTGACTTGGCCATTCTGACACTTGGATATGTTTATTTGTGAATCATTCCATTTTAGATTTTGCTTTATGGTTTGGATCATTGTCTTGTCTCAGGTCTTTTGCAGACTCCAACAGTTTTTCTTCAAGAATAATCCTGTATTTGGCTCCATCCATCTTCCCATCAATTTTAACCATCTTCCCTGTCCCTGCTGATGAAAAGCAGACCCAAACCATGAGGCTGCCACCACCATGTTTGATAGTGGGGATGGTGTGTTCAGGGTAATGAGCTGTGTTGCTTTTATGCGAAACATATCGTTTGGCATTGTGCCCAAATAGTTTGATTTTGATTTCATCTGAGCAGAGCACCTTCTTCCACATGTTTGGTGTCTCTCAGGTGGCTTGTGGCAAACTTTGAATTACACTTTTTATGGATATCTTTGAGAAATGGCTTTCTCCTTGCCACTCTTCCATAATGGCCAGATCTGTGCAGTGTACGACTGATTGTTGTCCTATGGACAGACTCTCCCACCTCAGCTGTAGATCTCTGCAGATCATCCAGAGGGATCATGGGCCTCTTGGCTGCGTCTCTGATCAGTCTTCTCCTTGTTTGAGATGAATGTTTGGATAGACAGCTTGGTAGATTTGCAGTGGGATGATACTCCTTCCATTGCTTCTTGGGATGTTTAAAGTTTTGGAAATATTTTTGTAACCAAATCCGGCTTTAAACGTCTCCACAACAGTATCACGGACCTGTCTGTTGTGTTCCTTGGTGTTCATGATGCTATCTGCGCTTTAAACAGAACACTGAGACTATCACAGAGCAGGTGCATTTATACGGAGACATGACTACACAGGTGGATTATATTTATCATCATCAGTCATTTAGGACAACATTGGATCATTCAGAGATCCTCAATGAACTTCTGGAGTGAGTTCGCTGCACTGAAAGTAAAGGGGATGAATAATATTGGACGCCCCAATTTTCAGTTTTTTATTTTTTAAAAAAGTTTAAAATAAGCAATACATTTTGCCCAACTTCACAATTGTGTCCCACTTGATTCTTCACCATAAAATTTAAATTTTTATCTTTTTGTTTGAAGCCTGAAACGTGGGAAAAGGTTGAAAAATCAAGGAGCCGAATACTTTTGCAAGGCACTGTAATTGATTCTTTGATATTAGTATTCAATTTGTCTGAATAGTGTATTCATTGCTGCACTTAACCAGTAAATTACTGGAACTCATCCGAAACAAGGTAACAGTTCTTTGGTGCTCAACTGCTCATACTTGTCTACTGTGTCCAGGAACTGTCCTAATCCTCCTGTTCTGTAACTTGTCTTCCATCTTTTTCATTGGGCGGATTCTTTTCTTTTACATTATAGCAGTACTATCGGTGCAGAAACTTCCTTTCATTCACTACACAGGATGCACTATCCTTACCCTGAACTTAAAGCCACTTCTGTTAAGCCTGTATGTAGTTTGACTTTGAGAGACAGAAGAGCAGGAGCAAAGACCTGTCCTCCCTTTCGGTGGAGACATTTAGACATGCCACAACTCCCTATAGAGAGATTAATCCTTCCGTCCTGTAGAGGGACAAAAACCATTGTACAATCCCTATAGAGAGACAAAGACATCTCCTCACACACTGTAGAAGGACTAGGACCCGTCATCAATTCCTGTAGAGAAACAAAGACCCACCCCACTTCCTGTAGAAGGACAAAGATCCGTCCTCACTTCCGGCAGAGGGACAGAGACCTCTCCTCACTTCATGTAGAGGTACAAAGACAAAGACCCATCCTCACTTCTTGTAGAGGGACAAAGACCCATCCTCACTTCCTGTAGAGGGACAAAGACCTGTCATCACTTCCTGTAGAGGGACAAAGACCCATCCTCACTTCCTGTAGAGGGACAAAGACCCATCCTCACTTCCTGTAGAGGGACAAAGACCTGTCATCCCTTCCTGTAGAGGGACAAAGACCTGTCCTCACTTCCTGTAGAGGGACAAAGATCCACACTCCTTGTAGATAGATAAACAACTATCCTCATTTTTGGTGGAAGAAGAAAGACATAACACCACTTCCTGTAGAGAGAGAAAGACACGCTCTCAGTTCTTCTAGAGACAAAGTCCTGCTCTGGCATCCTGTAAAGGGAAAAATACCCTCCCACACTCCCTACAGAGAGACAAAGACCGTCCTCACTTCCTATAGAGAGACAAAGAGCTGCCTCCACTTCATGTAGAAAGACCTGTTCCTACTGTAGAAAGACCCACCCCCGCTTCCTGTAGAGCGACAAGTCCCGCCACCACTTCCTGTAGAGCGACAAGTATCGCCCCCAATTCCTGTAGAGCAACAAGTCCCACCCCCACTTCCTGTAGAGCGACAAGTCCCGCCCCCACTTCCTGTAGAGCGACAAGTCCCGCCCCCACTTCCTGTAGAGCAACAAGTCCCGCCCCCACTTCCTGTAGAGCAACACGTCCCGCCCCCACTTCCTGTAGAGCAACAAGTCCCGCCCCCACTCCCTGTAGAGCAACAAGTCCCGCCCCCACTTCCTGTAGAACGACACGTCCCACTCCCACTTCCTGTAGAGCGACAAGTCCCACCCCCACTTCCTGTAGAGTGACAAGTCCCACCACCACTTCCTATAGACCGACAAGTCCCGCCACCACTTCCTATAGAGCGACAAGTCCCGCCACCACTTCCTGTAGAGTGACAAGTATCGCCCCCACTTCCTGTAGAGCGACAAGTATCGCCCCCACTTCCTGTAGAGCAACAAGTATCGCCCCCACTTCCTGTAGAGCGACAAGTCCCGCCCCCACTTCCTGTAGAGCGACAAGTATCGCCCCCACTTCCTGTAGAGCGACAAGTATCGCCCCCACTTCCTGTAGAGCGACAAGTATCACCCCCACTTCCTGTAGGGAATCAAAAATTAACCCCCACCAATGGTAGAAAAAAAACCTCAACTCCCTCTAATAAAACTCATCTCTGCTGCTATAAACTGATTAACAAATAGAACATTTTCCAGCCGAATCTTAATTACAAAATTTCAAAAACTTTTTTTTCAGAATATAAAAAATTGGCACTCATAATAAATCCAAGCATTTCAGACAAAAAAAAAGTCCTTAATCATGATTACACCCAACAACAGGCAGTAGACAGCAAGTTACCTCGTGAAAGACACTTTGGAGGAATTTGTTAGGTGCAAGGAAACAATCTTTAAAGTGACTCTGTCACCAGGTTTTTGCCATGTAATCTGGCAGCTGCATGAAGTAGGGGCTGAGAGTCTGATTCCAGAGATGTGTCACTTACTAGTCTGTCTTTTGCTATTTAAAAAAAAAAAAATCTGTGTTTTATCAGCAGGAGATTATCATTGCACGGACAGAAAAGGGTTCCTGTGAAAAAATAATATTTTTGCAACCCAAGAACTTATAAAAATGCAAAATTGCACCTTCTATGGAGGTACAAATGGGCCCTCTTACCTCTTGGGCCCCTATGTCTCAGTTTGCGCTAATAATATGTGCGCCCCTGCCCATTTAGGGGCATTTTTATTTTCATACCGCTATATTAATTAGATGTAAACTGAATAGCGGCTCAGCTCCATAATACACAGACTTCACATCGTGTTACCGTCCAATAATGATTTTGCATATTTTTTAATCTACGGTTGGTCTTCACGGTTTCAGGGTCACATGCGCGGCTCATAAACATCCCACATTTGTTTTCTCTTTTTGGCCTTTGATGCCCGGTCTCACACTACGTAATAGCTTTATTTGACAGTGCAAAGGTCAGATAATTCATTTGGTGTTGAATTGGCTTTAATGATCAGATTAATTCTACGGGAGCGTTAACCTTTTACCTCTCGTCAACGATCTGTTTGCTTCTCCCCCTTGGCGGTGCCCGCTCGCTCGTGTGTCATTCCCGCCGGCTGGAGAGCGCATCCATTAGGGCTTTATTGTAATTGTACTTATCCTGTTTACTGAGCTGCATAATTATCATCAGCTCATAACGGGAGCCCGTTATAATCAGCGGTCACAAGCAGGACACGCCGGTCGCCCCCTAAAAGACTCCTTTTTTGCAGTTAATAACCGCGACATGCTGTTTAGACATCGTGCGCCATTTCATTACTGTACCCTTTTTTTTTAGCATATGGCCACCCAGACTCTTGCCCGCATAATTACTCATCGGAAAAACATGTCACGTATCATTGACTGCGCTCGTTACCGATTTCACACTGTATAAATCCTTTTTAATTGCTGCCGTGATGGAACCGGATTTAAACATAATACATCATATTGCAAATATTGTTCCATCCATAGGTCCCAGTATAAGATTTTTCTTTTAAAGGGGACCAGCCATAAAGAAATTTGCAATATTAACTAAAGGCAGTGCCATAGTGGCGCTAAGATGCTGAATCCAGGGATATCAGTTGTAGAAAGATCGGATGCTCGGTTAATGAGATATCTTGAATCAAATTTTCAGAAATCCACTGCACTTTGATTGACAGGTCCAACAGGGGCGGGCCTTTCTGGGTCGGATCCTCGGGTGTATATTCCTTCTTGGCTTTCCCCCTTCTCTTTATTTGAATATTGCGCTGCCATTGCTGTTGTTGGCGGCGCATGCGCATTGCCACAGTACTTCTGTCTTCATTAAAATGGCACCAGAGTCCGCGCATGCGCATTGCCACAGTACTTCTGTCTTCATTAAAATGGCACCAGTCAGCGCATGCGCATTGCCACAGAACTTCTGTCTTCATTAAAATGGCACCAGAGTCCGCGCATGCGCATTGCCACAGTACTTCTGTCTTCATTAAAATGGCACCAGAGTCCGCGCATGCGCGTACCACAATCTCCGGCGCCATTTTATTGAAGACACTGCAGTGAGGACTGTGAGAGGCATTGGTGCATGCACCAATTTATTATTTATTTTACATCTGCGCATGCGCCCCTGCTGCTTATAGTCTTCACCCCAGTGTCTTCAATAAAATGGTGCCAGAGATCGCGGTACGCGTCTTCACGGACTCTGGTGCCATTTTAATGAAGGCAGAAGTACTGAGGCAATGCGCATGCGCCGCCAACAACAGCAATGGTGGCGCAATATTCAAATAAAGAAAAGGGGGCAAGCCAAGAAAGAATATACACTGAGATCATGGTACGCGCATGTGCAAACTCCGGCGCAATTTTAATGAAGAGAGAAGTACTGTGACATTGCGCACGCACCATCAACAACAGCAATGAAAGAAAAGGTGGCAAGCAAGGAGGACACTAGAGGAGGAATAAACTATTGCGCTTGCTCCAGACTGTGAATTATCGGCGCATGTACAGCCAGGAGGGCACCGGAGGGGGAATAAATGCCAAGGACCTGACCCACAAAGGCTCGACCCATTGCACCCATCAACCAAAGTGCAGTGATTTCTGCAACTTTGATTGAAGATATTTCATCAACCAATGTACATGTGGCAAGAATTCACAAGTCTGGCGCAATCACAATATTCTCTTTTTTTTTATGCACAACAGCTTATGTTATATGAATGTACAATACATCAGAGATACTTTAGCATACAAAAGAAAGAGCGCTGCACATGCATTAGGGAAATAATGCGCATGCGCGATATTTCACAGTGTAATTGGAAACCATTTTGGCTGCCTTCAGTCACCACCAGTTGTATTTTTCAGTCTATATGGTATGGTCTCTAGACAAAGATCTTTGGATGGTGGTATGTCGAGGTATGATATGCCTTTCCTTTGGGTTTTTAAAGGGACCAAGCGGCAGGATTTTCAATTACAAAGTAAAGGCAGTGTCATGCTGGTGCTAGGATGGTGAAATCAAATTATACCTTCAGTTTAGAGATTGGATCTTTGATTGCATAAAAAACATTATCAAAGGTTCAGAAATGAGTGCATTGTTGGCAGCGCATGCGTAGTATTATGTTACAAGTTTTTCTCCAACTCTTCAATAAAATGAAGCCGGAATCAACGCATGCGCACACTGCGATGTCCGGTACCATTTTACTGCGTACACTATGGAGATGCCTGAACAGTGGTGGTGCATGCCCTAATAAAAAAAATATATATCAATCTGCGCATGCGCTGCCACCACTCATATTAGTCCTTACAGTGTCTTCAGTATACGCTGATTCCGGCTCCATTTTATTGAAGGGTTGGACAAAAACTTGAACATAATACTGCGCATGCGCTGGCCATAGTGTTAGATGGTAGAAACGTAAACAGAGGGGAGGCACGCAGCAGGGGAGGAAGCATTACTGAAGACCGAACCCACAAAGTCACACCCGATGCACACGCCACTCATTTCTGGACCTTTGATAACGATTTTTTTGCTGAAATCAAAGATCCAATCCCTAAACTGAAGGCTGAAGGTGTGATTTGGTTCACCATCCTAGCGCCAGTATGGCACTGCCTTTACTTTATATGCGAAAATCCTGCTGTCTGATTCCCTTTAAGGAGGTTGGTTTTAGGATTAGAGACACATGACTGGTTTCTTCCATAAACGGCGCCACTCCTGTCCACAGGTCATGTCTGGTATTGCAACCTTACCCTCAACCTATTGGTGATGCTTCCTTCAGAAGAAAGCAGCCATGTTTTTCTAACCCTGTACAACCCCTTTAAACCACTATGATAAATTGAATAGGAAAAATGGCGACATTTGCACCAATTTTGATGACATTGGAATTAAAATTAGGGGCATTACAATCTACGGGCAATCACACCACTTTCTTTTGCATCACTTTTAATAATTCTTGTCCTTTACAGGAGCTGAATCTCATCTCTGGCGCTCCTACGTAGGGCCGTAATAAAAAGATCACATATAACCTGGAAATAGTGCCGTAATGTAGCAATAACCTCTCATCCACATGTAGTAAAATTATCAAGGGCAACATTTTTTTTGTTTAATTGACGTGCAAAATGAAGTCTCATGACTCAACGCATCGTTACGAGAGCAATTGTCCTGCTGGTCAAAACACATGCACTAGTCCCAGTCTTAAAGGGCCGGTACCACAATATAAAAATTGGTCTACTTATTTCCTGACACAGAGTCACCCTTGTGCAGTGCTGGGGCGGGATACAAAAACACCTCTCCTCATCTCACAATCCATCCAACAAATGAATCCTCCACAATACAAATATTCCAGTCATGTACTAGCCCTTTAATGAAAAGTCTTTTTTTTATTTCTTTTTTATTCAACAGCTGTAATTATTTTTATTTTATAATATATTTTTTCCTTGATATGGCTGCAAGAAGCTTTCTTTTCTTTTTTTTTTTGCTGCGATTTTCTGGAACATATAAATTGCATTGTAATTTACTGTATATAAATCTGTTTTCATGATGCAAATTTAGAATTTAAGCAATTACTGTTCACGTTTTACACCCAATAATCTAAGAAATAAATTCTTCAGGTTATTTTAGTACTTTTTAACTTAATATATACAGTTGAAACACTTAGTTTTTACCTCTGCTCTCTATAAAGACACATCTGCAGGTTTTTCCCTCCACTCCCTATACAGACACATCTGCAGGTTTTTCCCTCCATTCTCTATAAAGACACATCTGCAGGTTTTTACCTCCGCTCTCTATAAAGACACATCTGCAGGTTTTTCTCTCCGCTATCTATACAAACACATCTGCAGGTTTTTCCCTCCGCTCTCTATAAAGACACATCTGCAGGTTTTTACCTCCGCTCTCTATAAAGACACATCTGCAGGTTTTTCCCTCCGCTATCTATACAAACATCTGCAGGTTTTTCCCTCCGCTCTCTATAAAGACACATCTGCAGGTTTTTCCCCTCCATTCTCTATAAAGACACAGCTGCAGGTTTTTCCCTCCATTCGCTATAAAGACACATCTGCAGGTTTTTCCCTCCACTCCCTATACAGACACATCTGCAGGTTTTTCCCTCCATTCTCTATAAAGACACATCTGCAGGTTTTTCCCTCCGCTATCTATACAAACACATCTGCAGGTTTTTCCCTCTGCTCTCTATAAAGACACATCTGCAGATTTTTCCCTCCATTCTCTATAAAGACACATTTGCAGGCTTTTCCCTCCGTTCTCTATAAAGACACATCTGCAGGTTTCCCCCTTCGCTCTCTATACAGACACATCTGCAGGTTTTTCCCTCCGTTCTCTATAAAGACACATCTGCAGGTTTTTCCCTTTGCTCTCTATACAGACACATCTGCAGGTTTTTCCCTCCGTTCTGTATAAAGACACATCTGCAGGTTTTTCCCTTTGCTCTCTATAAAGACACATCTGCAGGTTCTTCTCACTATCTGAAATGAAATTAGAATAAACTGTTCCCGTTTTCAGTCAATTAGGAACCAAAATTATTTCTATTTGCAAAATGCCGGCATAATGAGAGAGAGAATGTTTTCAGGCATTTTTATTACTTTCTGCACATTGAAGTTTCCTCCAGGTCATTAGTATTTGGTGATATTGCCCTTACACTTTCTGACTTGGGGGAAACGTCTTGGATCTCCTTCCACAAGCTTCTCACAATAGTTGATGGAATTTGAGCCGATTCCTCCTGACATATCTGGTGTAGCTGAGCCACGTTTGTAGGTCGTCTCGCTCGCTCCGGCCTTTTCAGATGTGCCTATAAATTTTCAATAGGATTGAGATCAGGGCTTTGTGATGGCCACTCCAAAACATTGACTTTGTTATCCTTAAGCCATTTTGTAACCAGTTTGGCAGTAGCTTCAGGTCATTGTCCATTTGGAAGACCCATTTCTGCCCAAGCTTTACGTTCCTGGCTGATGTCTTGAGATGTTACTTCACTATTGCTACATAATCTTCTTTCCTCTTGATGCCATCGCTTTTGTGAAGTGCACCCGTCCCTCCTGCAGCAAAACAGCCCCACAACATGATGCTGCCACCCCCGTGTGTCACAGTTGGGATGATGTTCTTAGGCTTCAAAGCTTCTCCATTTTTCCTCCAAATGTAACAATAGTCATTACTTTTTTTAGTTTTGTCAGACCACAGGACATGTCATCAAAAATTAAGTTCTTTGTTCCTGTGTGCATTTGCAAACATTAATCTGTCTATTTGCTATTTCTTTTGGGGTAATGGCTTCTTCCTGGCAGAGTGGCCTTTCAGCCTGTGTTTATACAGTACTCGCTTCACTGTGGATAATGACACAATCTTACCAGCTTCCGCCAGCATCTTCACAAGGTCTTTTGCTTTTGTTCTTGGATTGATATGCTGTTAGGGCCAGATGGACGGGTAGACCCTGGAGGTGGATCCACTGGGCCGAACTCCCGGATGAGGGAAAGGAGTCCGGTAGCCGGAGCACTGTAGGTAGCAGGACAGTCCGTGCACTGAGAGCAAATGGAGAAGTCCCTGGGACCACGAGGTCACGGATGGTGGTCCGGGTGACGGAGCTCAGGTTCGGAAGCCGTGATGGTGTCAGGCAGGGTCCGGAACCGTTGGAGCGAGATGACGGGTCACCGCAGGGATCCGAGATGGTACGGACTGTCAGGATGGCAGATGGGCAGCGTTCGGGGTTCGAGGTACCGCAGGACCGGATGGCGATGCAGGGTCGGCTCTAGAAGACAGAGAGGTAAGTATCTCATAGAACACAAGGAGACCTGACTCCTAGCTTGGGAAAACACGAAGAACAGGCCCCGCTCCCTTGGACATTAACCCCCTATATACCCTGTACCTGAGTGCATCATTTCCTGTTAATTGACACTGGCCCTTTAAGAAAGGTTCAGTGACCGCGCGCGCGCCCTAATGCGCATGCGCGCAGCCCGGGTGCCAGAAGCCAGGGCAGGAAGCTGAAGGGAGGACGCAGGGGAGCCGGCCAGGAACTGGGAAGCCGTCGGGCACCGGGAGCGGAGACCAGGGGGCCTGGGAAGTGCGGGCACCGGAGGCTGGAGAGCGGGGAGCGTGGCAGGTGAGCCGGGGAGCGGAGCTGAGGACCCGGGGATCGGAGCAGGGGACCCGGGGAGCGTGATAGTACCCCCCCCCCCCACGCCCCCCTCCCCGCAACCGGGACAGGAAGGCACGGATCAGAGGAGTGCCCACGTTCTCCCTGGGCTCCCAGGATCTATCTTCAGGACCATACCCTTCCCAGTCCACCAGGAAAAACTGTCGACCACGTACGGTCTTCATGGCCACGATATCTCTTACCGCATAGATGTCGTCCTCAGCAATAGGAGGAGGGGCCGGACTGGCGGCAGCGGAGAAGGGACCAAGGACAACCGGCTTGAGCAGAGAGACGTGAAAGGAGTTGGGTATTCTCATCGTGGCCGGGAGCTGCAGTTTGTAGGAGACCTCATTGATCTTGCCGAGGACTTTAAATGGTCCGATGTAGCGAGGTCCCAGCTTGTAGGATGGTATCTTCAGTCGGATGTATTTGGAAGCAAGCCAGACGAGATCTCCCGGAGAGAAACACGGAGGATCCAGACGTCTCTTGTCCGCCTGTCTCTTCATCCGCAGGGAGGCACGTGCAAGGGAGGCCTTAACTGAGTCCCAAATGGATGTAAAGTCACGGAGTACTGCATCAGCAGCAGGGATGTCCGAGGAAGAGGATACAGGCAATGGGACAGACGGCTGAAGTCCGTAGACGACATGGAAGGGAGAACTGGAGGAGGACTCACTGACGTGGTGATTATGGGAGAATTCAGCCCAAGGAAGAAGCGTGGACCAATCGTCATGATGGGCGTTCACGTAGTGACGCAAGAAAGAGGTCAATATCTGATTGATCTGTTCCACTTGGCCATTCGACTGAGGATGGTAGGCTGAGGAGAAGTCCAGAGTCACTCCCAGATGTTTGCAGAGAGCCCTCCAGAAGCGGGAGGTGAACTGGGTTCCTCTGTCGGACACTATGTGTGATGGAAAGCCATGCAAGCGGAAGATGTGCTGTATATAGGCGTCAGCGAGTTCCTGGGCAGAGGGCAGTCCAGCCATAGGAACGAAATGGGCCATTTTAGAGAACCGATCCACCACGACCCATATGACTGTGTGTCCGGAGGATAATGGCAAGTCCGTAATAAAGTCCATCGCTATGTGTTGCCAGGGAACTGAGGGTATGGGCAGAGGCAGAAGACGGCCGTATGGCAGGTGTTTGGGTGTCTTGTTCCTGGCACAGGAGGAGCAGGCAGAGACAAAAGAGGCGACGTCCGTGCGCAGGGATGGCCACCAGTAATGACGTACAATAGCGCTCCATGTTTTCTTCTGACCTGCATGACCGGCTGTTTTCGAGGCATGGCCCCAGTGTAACACTTTTTGCCTGTCAGCCTCAGAGACATAAGTCTTCCCAGGTGGAATCTGGGCCAGGGTGACAGGAGCCACCGGAATAATCTTACTTGGACAGATGATGGGTTGAGATGTCTCTTCCTCCTGTTCCAGGGGCACGAAAGACCTAGACAAGGCATCAGCGCGTACATTCTTGTTCGCGGGTCGGAAATGAAGCTGGAAGTCGAACCGGGCAAAGAACAAGGACCACCTGGCTTGCCGTGGGTTCAGTCGCTGAGCAGTCCGCAGGTATTCCAGGTTTTTGTGGTCCGTGTAAACAATGACAGGGTACACTGCTCCTTCCAGAAGATAGCGCCATTCCTCCAGAGCCAGTTTGACCGCTAATAGCTCTCGGTCACCGATGGTGTAATTGCGTTCAGGCGCGGAGAAGCTCTTGGAGAAGAAACCGCACGTCACCATCTTCCCGGAGGAGGACTTCTGCATGAGCACTGCTCCGGCTCCCGAGGAGGAGGCATCCACCTCCAAGGTGAACTGGCGGTTTAACTCTGGACGGTGGAGTACAGGAGAGGAGGCAAAGGCTCGCTTTAGAGCGCCAAACGCGGCGTCGGCCGCAGGTGACCAGTCCTTTGGATTAGCCCCCTTCTTGGTCAAGGCGGAGAGAGGAGCAGTCAGAGCCGAGAAGTGAGGAATGAACTGGCGGTAATAGTTAGCGAATCCCAGAAAACGTTGGATTGCCTTCAGTCCAGAAGGAGGAGGCCAGTTGAGAATGGAGGAGACCTTCTTATGATCCATCTGCAGTCCGGTATCGGTGATGAGGTACCCCAGGAAGGGGAGAGAAGACTGTTCGAAGACACACTTCTCGTACTTGGCGTACAGACGATTCTCTCTCAGTCGTTGTAGAACCAGTTGCACGTTCTCTCGGTGGGTCTGGAGGTCCGGAGAGAAGACAAGGATGTCATCCAGATATACCACCACACAGACGTAGAGAAGGTCCCGAAACACATCGTTCACTAATTCTTGGAAGACTGCTGGTGCGTTGCACAGGCCGAAGGGCATCACGCAGTATTCATAGTGCCCATCGCGAGTGTTGAACGCGGTCTTCCATTCATCCCCTGAACGGATACGGACCAGGTTGTAGGCACCCCGAAGATCCAACTTGGTGAACACACGAGCTCCTCTGAGCCGGTCAAACAATTCGGGGATGAGCGGCAGGGGGTACTTGTTTTTCACGGTGATTAGGTTCAATCCCCGGTAGTCTATACATGGGCGTAGGTCGCCCTCTTTCTTCTTTACGAAGAAGAAGCCTGCTCCAGCAGGAGAGGAGGATCTCCGGATGAATCCCTTAGCCAGGCTCTCTGTGATGTACGTAGACATAGCCCTTGTTTCGGCTGGAGATAGTGGATATATCCGTCCTCGAGGTGGTGTAGTTCCCGGGAGCAGGTCAATGGCACAATCGTAAGGACGATGTGGTGGGAGTACTTCGGACTCCTTCTTATCAAAGACGTCCACGAAGGACCAATAGGCTGAGGGCAGTCCCGGTAGGGACTCGGGAACCGGAGGTCGCCGGATGGGTTGTATGGTCTTCAGACATCTCTCATGGCAAGAAGACCCCCATCGAGTGATATCGCCAGTGCCCCAGCTGACTGAAGGCTCGTGTGTCCGCAACCAGGGAAGTCCCAGCAGGATTTGATGTGACATGTGTGGGAGGACGTAGAGAGCGATGTTCTCGGTGTGCAGAGCACCGATACGCAGTTCAAGCGGCTTGGTGATCCAGGAGATGGTGTCAGAGAGGGGTCTCCCATCCACAGAGGCAATCACTAGGGGCTTGTCGAGTGGAGTAACAGGCACCTGGTACTTGTCCACCGTGGCCTGCTGGATGAAATTGCCTGCTGCCCCAGAATCGAGGTACGCCTCAGCCGTAAACCGCGTCTCTCCCGTTGTCACTTGCACAGTCCATGTAACTGGGTCTGAGAGAGTTCCAGCACCTAGGGTGGCCTCTCCTACCAACCCTAGGCTTTGGAGTTTCCCGGCCTCTCTGGACAGGCGCGTAGCAGGTGTGTGCCCTCTCCGCAGTAAAAGCAGAGACCCTTGGCGAGCCGCTCTGCTCGACATTGTTCCGACTGTCGCACACGGTCGATCTGCATGGGCTCATGGACGGAGACACCAGAGGCCGTTGACTGGAGTACGGTGGGCTTCGGTGGAGGAGAGGAATGCCTTACCGGACGTCTCTCACGGGACAGTTCTTTGGACCGCTCCTGAAAGCGTATGTCCACTCGAGTCGCTAGGGTAATCAGGGCGTCCAGAGTGGACGGTACATCACGTCCAGCCAGCTCATCTTTGATTCGACCCGATAGTCCTTCCCAGAAGGCGGCGGTTAGGGCCTCGTTATTCCACCCGAGTTCTGAAGCCAAGGTGCGGAAACGGATGGCGTATTGACCCACCGTCAGTGTTCCCTGACGTAACCGGAGAAGTGAAGACGCAGACGCGGAGGCGCGTCTGGGTTCGTCAAAAGTGCTGCGAAAGGCCTGCAGGAACTCCTGGAGGTTCTTGGTCATAGGTTCCTCCTTCTCCCACAAGGGGTTCATCCACGCCAGTGCCTCGCCCTCTAGGTGAGACATGATGAAGGCGACCTTGGCTTGGTCGGAGGCAAACAGATGTGGCAGCTGCGTGAAATGGAGGGAGCATTGGTTTATAAACCCCCTGCAGGTCTTGGGATCTCCGACGTACCGGGGTGGTGAGGCCAAACGCAGTCTGGAAGCATCCGAAGAGGCGGCCACGGGAGCGGGGGTCGTGGCTTGACTAGTGGAGGCTCGGGATGTCGAAGACGTGACTGCCGCTTGTAGCGTGGTCAGGCGGGTGTCCACGGAAGTCATAAAGTTCAGCATGCGGGTCTGGACTTCACGCTGGCGTTGGAGTTCCTCATGCAAGGCCGCTAGTGCTTCGGCGGGATGCATGGCCTGTTCTTACTGTTAGGGCCAGATGGACGGGTAGACCCTGGAGGTGGATCCACTAGGCCGAACTCCCGGATGAGGGAAAGGAGTCCGGTAGCCGGAGCACTGTAGGTAGAAGGACAGTCCGTGCACTGAGAGAAAATGGAGAAGTCCCTGGGACCACGAGGTCACGGATGGTGGTCCGGGTGACGGAGCTCAGGTTCGGAAGCCGTGATGGTGTCAGGCAGGGTCCGGAACCGTTGGAGCGAGATGACGGGTCACCGCAGGGATCCGAGATGGTACGGACTGTCAGGATGGCAGATGGGCAGCGTTCGGGGTTCGAGGTACCGCAGGACCGGATGGCGATGCAGGGTCGGCTCTAGAAGACAGAGAGGTAAGTATCTCATAGAACACAAGGAGACCTGACTCCTAGCTTGGGAAAACACGAAGAACAGGCCCCGCTCCCTTGGACATTAACCCCCTATATACCCTGTACCTGAGTGCATCATTTCCTGTTAATTGACACTGGCCCTTTAAGAAAGGTTCAGTGACCGCGCGCGCGCCCTAATGCGCATGCGCGCAGCCCGGGTGCCAGAAGCCAGGGCAGGAAGCTGAAGGGAGGACGCAGGGGAGCCGGCCAGGAACTGGGAAGCCGTCGGGCGCCGGGAGCGGAGACCAGGGGGCCTGGGAAGTGCGGGCACCGGAGGCTGGAGAGCGGGGAGCGTGGCAGGTGAGCCGGGGAGCGGAGCTGAGGACCCGGGGATCGGAGCAGGGGACCCGGGGAGCGTGACATATGCACATGTCTGACCAAAGCACGTTCATCTCTGGTACACAGAACCCGTTTCCTTCCTGAGTGGTATGATGCCTGGACATTTCCATCTTGTTTGTACTTGTGTATAATTGTTTGTACAGATGAACGAGGCATCTTCAGGTATCTGGAAATTGCACCCAAGGATGAAACGGACTTGTGCAAGTCCACAATTCTCCTCCTGAGATCTTGGCTGAGTTATTTTGACTGTTTAAGGTGTGCATTTAAATACATCCACAGGCATGTCTCTAATTAACTCAGATGTTGCCGATAAACCTATCAGAAGCTTCCAAAGACATGACATCATCATATGGGCTGTTCCATATTGTTTAAAGGCATAGTACTCTTAGTGTATGTAAACTTTTGACTTTGCCGAAAGTAATAAAAATGGATTATTATGGCATTTGGCAAGTATAAACTTGACTTCTGGGGGCACAGAACTTACAAAGTATCCTGTTTCTATCACATTGTGGGCAAAGGATGGTACAAGGCTTATAGAATTTATAAATATATTCACACAGCATTGCCTGAAGACACCTGAAAATGCATTTAAAGAGGAACTACCCACCAGGTCAAAAGTGGCCAGTTTTTGCTCATATTTTATTCCTGTTCTTCCCTAAATATATTTTTTTTGGGGGGGGGGTTGTATTGTTAAAATCCCTCATACATTTTCAGAGATTTAGGCTTTTTTATTTATTACTAATTTTTACGGTCTTTACAACAGGGCTGTTCTCACAGGATAATAAATCAGAGCAGACTAAAGACACGCCCCTGAGGATCTTTTAGCCACGCCTCCTTTATAAAAACCATTAAGAATACTACTAAATAAAAAGGCCCACATCTCTGGAACCATATGGTGGATTTAAAAAAAAAAACCAAAAAAACCTAAAGTAAGAGCGAGACCTGGCTTCTTTTGATCTCATTAATGCAAAAAAGTACTTGTTTGCTTTCTCTTTGCACCAGATGCGGGGTGTCAGGGACATACCCACAACAAGGCATCTTACTGCGTGAAGTGATTTAGATACTAGGAGCAGATAGTGAACTGAACCTGAAGAGGAAGAACGCCTGGATACAGCTTTGGCCATTTTCATGATTGATCAGCACTCATTATAGGCCGAAATCTGTTTGTATAAAAGGACCCTGGCTGTTTTTCTTACAGGTTGCCACATTCCATGGCCGGGTGATGTGTATACTCCGACATATTGGATTATTTGTGTTACTTAATCACGCTGCGGATATTCAGAAGACATGATAATTAATACCGTACTTTAAACCTTCAATCTAAATAATAAGTGAGGAAATTCAAGCTGCGTCTCTTGATCTATTAATAAAGTCGCCAGTTAGAAAAATAAAGCTAGCACATCAACAATGTGGTCTGTGCTACCTCACGTTTGAGAACAACTGCTTCCAAAATGCAGAAAATATCATTCCTATTACCTATATGTCCCTCATCCTGATATATATGTCCCTATGCTGATATATAGGTCCCTCATCTTGATATATATGTCCCTCATCTTGATATATATGTCCCTCATCTTGATATATATGTCCCTCCTCTTGATATACATTTCTCCATCTTGATATATATGTCCATATCCTGATATATAGGTTCCTCATCTTGATATATGTCTCCATCCTGATATATATGTCCCCATCCTGACATATACATGTCCCTCATCCTGATATATACTGTGTGTCCCTCATCCTGATATATATGTCCGTCATCCTGGTATATCATCCTGAAATATATGTCCCCATACTGATATATATGTCCCCATACTGATATATATGTCCCTTATCCTGATATATACTGTATGTCCCTCAGCCTGATATATGTGTCCCTCATCCTAATATATATGTCCGTCATCATGGTATATATGTCAGTCATCCTGGTATATATGTCCGTCATCCTGGTATATATGTTCCCATCCTGATATATACGGTATGTCCCTTATCCTGATATATATGTTTGTCATCCTGGTATATATCCGTCATCCTGGTATATATGTCCCCATCCTGATATATATATGCCCCTCATCCTATAATCAGGATGAGGGACATATATATCAGGATGAGGGGCATACATATGTTCCTCTTCCAAGTATATATGTCCCTCATCCTGATATATATGTCCCTCATCCTGATATATATGTCCCCATCCTGATATATATGTCCCTCATCCTGATATATATGTCCCCATCCTGATATATATGTCCTTCATCCTGATATATATGTCCCTCATCCTGATATATATGTCCCCATCCTGATATATATGTCCCCATCCTGATATATATCATATACATATATATCGGGATGGGAACATAGACATATATATCAGGATGGGGAGATATATATCAGGATGGGGAGACATATATCAGGATGGGGAGATATATATCAGGATGGGGAGATATATATCAGGATGGGGACATATATATCAGGATGGGGACATGCATATCAGGATGGAGACATTGATTGATATATATGTAATCAATCAATGTCTCCATCCTGATATCAATCAATGTCTCCATCCTGATATGCATGTCCCCATCCTGATATATATGTCCCCATACTGATATATATGTCTCCATCCTGATATATATCTCCCCATCCTGATATATATCTCCCCATCCTGATATATAGGTCTATGTTCCCATCCCGATATATATGTATATGATATATATCAGGATGAGGGACATATATATCAGGATGGGGACATATATATCAAGATGAGGGACATATATATCAGGATGAGGGACATATATATCAGGATGAGGGACATATATATCAGGATGAGGGACATATATATCAGGATGAGGGACATGTATATCAGGATGAGGGACATATATATCAGGATGGGGACATATATATCAGGATGAGGGACATATATATCAGGATGGGGACATATATATCAGGATGGTGACATATATATCAGGATGGTGGTATATATATCAGGATGGGGACATATATATCAGGATGGTGACATATATATCAGGATGGTGGTATATATATCAGGATGGTGACATATATACCAGGATGAGGGACATATATATCAGGATGAGGGACATATATATCAGGATGAGGGACATATATATCAGGATGAGGGACATATATATCAGGATGAGGGACATCTATACCATGATGGGGGACATACAATACATATCAGGATAGGGCCCAGGATAGGTGGGGGGGGGGTGTCAACAGATATGTCTTTATAAAAGATTTAAAGAGATACAAGGGCCCATACATCTGGCCAACATGTAGGGGGGTGGGAATGGGGGGTCCAAATTCAAAACTTGCACCGGAGCCCATCAGACTCTAGTTATGCCACTGACTTGGACTCATCAACTTTGCTACTTTTTAATTGGACTCTCAGAATGCCCATATTGATATCAGGATTATATAGCCATTCTGATGGATTTGCAGGGTAAGTACACTAGCATCATCAGGTTTCACAGATCTGTATAATAATAAGGTGACAGTCTACTTTAATACCAATAATTTGCATAGTTCAGTTTTAGTTCACTGTATGAAAGAAGTTTTATCCAAGTCTGGAGATTTTTTTTGCTTAATATGTTGCTGTGCGGTAATTCCTCTAAGTGGATTAACCTCCTCTTTATCCACAATTACTCCCAGCTGCGCTCCTGCGCACAACTGCAGCTGCTGATTAACATTCTACAAGCTGCAGAGACTCTGCTTCTGCTGGAACGTTTCCATCAGCAGTAATTGTGAGCTCTGTTCGAAACGGGGAATTTATATAACGTTAATTATTAGTAATGACAACTTAATTATCGCTGCAAACTAACTGCGAATGCAAAACTTTATCCAGTCACCAGCTGAGAGCCTTATCTTTCTTTAACAGTATACTCACTAGCATATAAAAAAAAAAAAAAAAGTACAATTTTCATCCACTTGTCATCCATGTTCTGACCGTGTGCAATCCGTTTTTTTTTCTCATGGATGGCTGGGGCAGACAGGCAGGCAGGTACGGACAGATATGGTGGGCACGGCAGGGACAGATAGGTATGCGAAGGCATATATAGGTGACTGACACAGGGATAACGAGACAGAAGTTTAGGAACTGACAGCAGACTGGAGACTGACTAACTAAGCATGTTGCGCAGGCACCTCCCTTAATGGGAGGGTGCCTTAAATACGTAGTGCCTCTCACATTATGGCTGAGAGTAATTTCCTGGGAATATCGCGCGTACCCTTTAAGAGAAAGGTCAGTGCATGCACACGTGCCCTAAGTACACTCCTGGGAGACCTGCATGCACAGGCTCCAGGAAAAGGAGGAAGAAGGAG
This sequence comes from Anomaloglossus baeobatrachus, assembly GCF_048569485.1. Classification (NCBI taxonomy): domain Eukaryota; kingdom Metazoa; phylum Chordata; class Amphibia; order Anura; family Aromobatidae; genus Anomaloglossus; species Anomaloglossus baeobatrachus. The sequence continues at coordinate 27,239,828 of NC_134360.1, read as the reverse complement.
CACACATGAACTGCTGCAGGGCAGCGGGGGAGGAAGCAACCAAGCCAGGGCTGTGAGAAAGTCAGCGTCCCTGCTGGTTCCTACAGTGCATTTTGTGGACCACATGTGGCCCTTTGGGTGTTCCAGTGAAGCCCGTGTACCAGAACAGTCGAAGGGCTGGATTCAATGGCTGTCACAAGCCAGTTTCTACTCATGGCAGAGTCAGGATCTTGTGGAGACTACAGATTATGGGACTCTGTCTGCTAACTTCTCTGATGTCTGCGATCAGCTCAGACAGACTCGGGTTTCGACCCACAGACTTGTAGTTCATAGGCAGGCTAGCAAGAGTTTATCTTTGCTGGTCTGCTTGTTAGTCTCCTTTGATCACATGTTGTGGGAGAGCCAGTCACATTTGCACCCCTTCTATATATGCTGGCTGGACACTTCCTTCACTAATGCCAGCTGTAGCTTCTCTATACTGGTCTGGAGAGATGTTGTGATCCAGACTTACTGGTGGTTGTAGTGCTTTGTTGCCATGAATGGTTGTGGTGTTAACCCTTGTTGTCCTTTTGATGCTGCCTTCTTTCTCTTACTTTTCTCCTTAGGGGTACTTTGCACACTACGACATCGCAGCTGCGATGTCGGTGGGGTCAAATAAAAAGTGACGCACATCCGGCGTCGCTATCGATGTCGTAGTGTGTAAATTCCTTTACATATGATTAACGAGCGCAAAAGCGTCGTTATCATATGATCGGGGTAGGGTCCGACATTTCCATAATTTCACTGCAGCGACAGGTACGATGTTGTTCCTCGTTCCTGCGGCAGCACACATCGCTGTGTGTGAAGCCGCAGGAGCGAGGAACATCACCTTACCTGCGTCCCGGCTGCAATGCGGAAGAAAGGAGGTGGGTGGGATGTTTACGTCCCACTCATCTCCGCCCCTCCGCTCCTATTGGCCGCCCGCCATGTGACGCCGCACGACCCGCCCCCTTAGTAAGGAGGCGGGTCGCCGGCCAGAGCGACGTCGCAGTGCAGGTAAGTGCATGTGAAGCTGCCGTAGCGATAATGTTCGCTACGGCAGCAATCACAAGATATCGCTGCTGCGACGGGGGCGGGGACCTGCGCACTCGGCATCGCAGCATCGGCTTGCGATGTCGCAGCGTGCAAAGTACCCCTTAGTCTTTAACCGTTTGTTCATGTGAGTTTGCAGGGTGTCTGATTTTTGTTTTTTCCTAGACTTGAGCGAGTACCTATTTGTACTCATTATACTCATAACGAGTACTGTCTAATACTCGCGTATGCATACGGAATAGTGTGTGCAATGCAAGTTAATGGGGAAAAACTCGCAAAATAACGAGTAACCCGAATGCCGCACTATTCGTGCGAGTAGCAAATAGTGCAGCATTCGGGTTACTCGTTATTTTGCGAGTTTTTCCCCATTAACTTGCATTGCACACACTATTCAGAATGCATAGGTTCTGCAGCACACAGCCGCTCCTTGCCCGGCGTCTCACTTTCCCTGGTATCTGCATCCTCAGGCTACAGATACTGGTGAACACAATGATGGAGCAGGGATTCCCTCTTCCATCACTGAGCCTCTGTGTTGCACAACATACAAAATTACGTCATTACAGTCTCGTCAGCTGTGCCACAGTAGATAGCGGGGGACGGGGTGAGGTGAGTAGCTGTTATTTTGGTGGTGACATTATTCTGCATCAGGATAAAATACTATGTAACTGGGCTGTGTGAGGGCATCATACTGCATTTGGGAATGGGGGCTCAGTGGTGACATACTGCATGGAGGACATTATATTGTGTGGGGTCATCCAGTATTGGAGTCTTTGTGGGGACATCATACTGCATGTGGGGCTGTGTGGGAACCTCATATTGTGTGAAGGGGTTTGTTGGGACATTAGACTGGGAGAGGGGCTTTTTGGAACATCATAGCTTGCGGAGAGCTGTGTGGGAACATCATTCTAAATGGGGGACTGTTTGTGGATATAAACCTATGTAAGGTGTGGTGACATCATAAAGTGTAGGGGGGCTTTGTGGGGGCATAATGTGTAGGGGGCTTTGTGAGGACATACCTGTAGGGGGCTGTGTGGAGACATCATACTGTGTAGGGGGGCTTTGTTCGGACATACTGAATAGGGAGGTTTGTGGAGACATACTATGTAGGGGGCTTTGTTGGGACATACTGAATAGGGAGGTTTGTGGAGAAATACTATGTAGGGGGCTTTGTTGGGACATACTGAATAGGGAGGTTTGTGGAGACATACTGTGTAGGGGGCTTTGTGAGGACATATGTGTAGGGGGCTCTGTGGGGACATCATACTGTGTAGGAGGGCTTTGTAGGGACATATTGTGTAGGAGGCTATAACACTCACTGGTGTTGGGGTGAGCAGTAGTCGGAGTGGACCTACTGGACCACAGGGGTAACTCAGGCTTACACCGACATGGGAGGGGTTTAACTAAGCGACCACTGGGTGGACACCAGATGCTACTCTCAGGGCAGTGTCCGGGTCTGTGGCTGCTGACCCCCAGGTTAGGGAACCCAGGGGACGGACACAGGTGCAGGCAGATGCAGTTGGGATGGCTGAGGCAGACGAGACAGCTGGGGCAGACAGGTATAGTGGACACGACAGGGTCCTACTGGTATGGGAAGGCGGACACAGGTATAGGTAACTGGATAGGAGCACGGGTCCTGAAAAATAGCTAGCAGACAGGCAAAATGACTAACTAAAAGTGTTGCATAGGCACCTTCCCTAAAGGGAGGAAGCCTAAAGTACCTAGTGCCTCTTAGGCCCCCTTCACACGTCTGTGATACACGAGCGTGTTTGGTCCGTTTCCGTATATACCGGAGACACGGCCAAACGTGCACCAATGTTATTTAATGTTTGAGGACACATGTGCGTTTTTCATTAAGGTCCGTGGGTCCGTGTGCGTGCTACGTTTGTGTCTCCGTTTTGCATGGATGCATGTCCGTTTTCAGCACGCAACACGCAGCACGGACCCAATGAAAGTCAATGGGTCTGTGCGCACGTCCGAGTGACACGGACGCATCTCTGTTTGCTCCCTGTACGTTTTTTGCTTTTTTCATGTGATGTCGGTCTTTTTTCTTTTTCTGTTTCGTTCTCTCCCTCAGTTCGTCGGTCGGTCTGTCTCTATGTCTGTCGGTCGGTCTCTCTGTCTTATCTGTCCCTCTCGCTGTCTGTCGGTCAGTTACCCCCCCTCTCTCATACTCACCGTTCCCCGATCTCCAGCGCGGCGCTGCACGGCTGTTCTCTAAACTCCGGCGGCTTTTCCTCTTTTGAAAAAGGCGGCCGCTCATTAAACAATCTCGTATTCCCTGATGATTGGTTGCAGTGAGACACGCCCACACACTGAGTGACAGCTGTCTAACTGCAACCAATCACAGCAGCCGGTGGGCGTGTCACTATGGAGCAGAGAAATAAATAAATAAATAAATAATTTAAAAAAACGGCGTGCGGTCCCCCCCAATTTTAATACCAGCCAGATAAAGCCATACGGCTGAAGGCTGGCATTCTCAGGATGGGGAGCCCCACGTTATGGGGAGCCCCCCAGCCTAACAATATCAGTCAGTAGCCGGCCAGAATTGCCGCATACATTAGATGCGACAGTTCTGGAACTGTACCCGGCTATTCCCGATTTCCCCTGGTGCGTTGGCAAATCAGGGTAATAAGGAGTTCTTGGCAGCCCATAGCTGCCAATAAGTCCTAGATTAATCATGTCAAGCGTCTCCCCGAGATACCTTCCATGATTAATCTGTAAATTACAGTAAATAAATACACACCCGAAAAAATAATTTATTAGAAATAAAAAACACTAACAAATTCCCTGGTTCAACAATTTAATCAGCCCCAAAAAGCCCTCCATGTCCGGCGTAATCCAGGATGCTGCAGCGTCGCTTCCAGCTCTGCTGCATGGAGGTGACCGGAGCTGCAGAAGACACCGCCGCTCCTGTCAGCTCCACGCAGCTAATGAAGGGAATAGCGCGATCAGCTGAGCTGTCACTGAGGTTACCTGGATCCAGCGGTGGCCGCGAGTAACCTCAGTGACAGCTCAGCTGATCGCACTACTCACCTCATTTGCTGCGTGGAGCTGACAGGAGCGGCGGTGTCTTCTGCAGCTCCGGTCACCTCCATGCAGCAGAGCTGGAAGCGACTCTGCAGCATCCTGGATTAAGCCGGACATGGGGGGCTTTTTGGGGCTTATTAAATTGTTGAACCAGGGAATTTGTTAGTGTTTTTTATTTCTAATAAATGATTTTTTCGGGTGTGTGTGTGTTTATTTACTGTCACCTTCCATGACTAATCTGTAAGTATCTCGGGGAGACGCCTGACATGATTAATCTAGGATTTAGTGGCAGCTATGGGCTGCCAATAACTCCTTATTACCCCGATTTGCCAACGCACCAGGGCAAATCGGGAAGAGCCGGGTACAGTCCCAGAACTGTCGCATCTAATGTATGCGGCAATTCTGGGCGGCTGCTGGCTGATATTGTTAGGCTGGGGGGCTCCCCATAATGTGGGGCTCCCCATCCTGAGAATACCAGCCTTCAGCCGTATGGCTTTATGTGGCTGGTATTAAAATTGGGGGGGACCGTACGCCTTTTTTTTAATTATTTATTTATTTCTCTGCTCCATAGTGACACGCCCACCGGCTGCTGTGATTGGTTGCAGTTAGACAGCTGTCACTCAGCGTGTGGGCGTGTCTCACTGCAACCAATCATATTTGCCGGTGGGTGGGGAAAGCAGGGAATAGGAGATTGTTTAATGAGCGGCAGCTTTTTCAAAAGAGGAAAAGCCGCCGGAGTTTAGAGAACAGCCGTGCAGCGCCGGTGATCGGGGAACGGTGAGTATGAGACAGGGGTACTCCATTCAGTCACTCTGGTGATAAGCGGTCACCGGTGAGTCCGTCACGGGTGACCGCTAATCAGGACGCGGCACAGACAGAGCCGCGGTATGACAATGAAGTTCATTCTCAGCGCGCGACTCTGTCTGCTGTCAGCCGGCATGTATCAACGACATTTTACATCACACACAGACATTTCACACGGACAACACACACACACACGTCAGTTAAGTTTCACACGCACACATGGCCATTCCACACGGACACACGGCTAGCATACGCAGTTCACACAGATGCCACACGGACCATAAAAACGGACACAAAAACGGAAAACGGACCCGAAAAACGGACGTAACACACGTGCGTCTTTTTTCATGGATGTATGAAGGGGCCTTAGCCATAGGCAGGAAATGACACACTGACCCTTTAAGAGGAGGGCAGGCAGGCACGCTGTAAGCGCAATCCCGAGGGACCTGTGCAGCATGAACGGCCCTGGGAGGGGGCAGCAGAGGAGCACATGGACAACCGTGGGTAAGCAAGGGAGGGCGCAGACCGGCAGCGGCAGTGAGTGAGTTGGTGTCCCTACTGGGGAGAGGCAGGGCACTGCAGCGACACCGATGCTACAGGGGTTTTATGGAAACATACTGTGTAGGGGGGGGCTTTGTGGGGACACATTATGTAGGGGGGGCTTTGTGGGGACATATTGTGTAGGGGGGCTTTGTGGGGACATACTGTGTAGGGGGCTTTGTGGGGACATACTGTGTAGAGGGCAGATTACCTTTAAGAGCCTCTAGGTAAAGAGGTGTGGGCTACTATTTCTACAATACATACCATCGTTAAGATTTGGTTTTGACATTTATCAGTGTCTTTCTTTAGCACTAAACTCGACTTGAATGTTTCACAATGTCATGCCCTTAAGGTACAATACAAGTGACAAATCTGCCAGAAGAAAAGTCTTTAAAAATAATGAAGACACAACATCCAAGGTGTTGTAATAGTGGCGTCTCCCATGATGCATTGATGGCCGAAGGGCCAACAGATTGAGAACTGGCCTCTCTGTAATGCAGGGTACTAGGGTTCACACACACTAGAATTTTTACTAAATCACATCATACTTTTCAACAGCCAATCACATAGCAGCTGCCATTTTCAAAATATTTTAAAAAGAAATATTCCTATTGTTTGCTGTGGGCATCACCTTTCCTTTGCTCTGGTTTCGATACATTTTCTCCTATGTTTTAACATCAGACTGATCACAATGGCATTTGCATAGTTGCCAACATCCTCATTTTTAGCTGGACTTGCCTACAAAACGGTTGGGGTAAATGCTAATTGCCTTGATATTAACCTTTTGTGCATTCCAAAAATGGGGCTCAAATACTAGCGCATACCTTCAATCAAATATGGATATTTTGTAGTGATTGCAAGCCCATGGTACTGTATATAGTACCAATATGATCACAAACTGGTAAAAAGACCTCAAAAGACCCCCCCCCCCTTTAAAACAGACCACCCAGTTTATCCAAACAAGATATGAACATATATTATGCATATTGGCTATCTTTAAGAAGCTGTGATGCTACTCACTACTTACGAATAGTGTAGACGGAAGGGTAGTAAGACAAGCCGGGGTAAGGAAAAAGGAGGACATGACAGGACACAGGGAGTAAGAAGAAATGCAGTCAAGTCACAAGCCAAGGGGCAGAATTCCAGGAGAATATATATTAGTTCCAGTGAGCAGACAGTGTATGTGGTCAGGTAACGGTCCGAGGTCAGAAGCCAGGAGAAAACGACAAGAATAGGGAACGGGCAGAGAGGAGTCAAACAACGGTTTGGGGTTCAAAAAACCTAGATCAGAACACGAGCACAAATACAAGCCAAGAGCACAACTGCAGAACCAGAGAGTATGACTGGCAAGGTTCTGGGAGAGAATGCTCAGTAATGAAACTGAGCAATTACCAGGAAGGTGGAACATCTGAGTAATCAGCACCTCCCAGAACCTTCATGGAATCCTGTGCTGTCAACCTGCCAGCAAGTGTTCAAAGAAACACAACAGAGCATCTCCAAATGCAAGATGCTCTGCACAAATGAAACATGTCACGACCGGCTCTGTAGTTCAGGAAGGCGCGGCAGAGCATCACCTGTGTGCAAGATGCTCTGCACAGAGTAATAATGTCACTACCGGCTCTGTAGTTCAGGAAGGCACGGCAGAGCATTACCTGTATGCAAGATGCTCTGCACAGAGTAATAATGTCACTACCGTCTCCGTAATTCAGGAAGGCACAGCAGAGCATCACAGGTGTGCAAGATGCTCTGCACAGAGTAATAATGTCACTACCGGCTCCGTAATTCAGGAAGGCGCGGCAGAGCATCACCTGTGTGCAAGATGCTCTGCACAGAGTAATAATATCACTACCGGCTCTGTAGTTCAGGAAGGCACGGCAGAGCATTACCTGTATGCAAGATGCTCTGCACAGAGTAATAATGTCACTACCGTCTCCGTAATTCAGGAAGGCACAGCAGAGCATCTCAGGTGTGCAAGATTCTCTGCACAGAGGAATCATGACAGAAGCAATGCAACCTTGGTTGCTCACCTCAGTATATACACACGAACGCTATAATTTACGATTTTGGCCACTGATGTGACCGTCACTCACCTCCCGCGTACATGACCGCCAGCAGTAACGAGGATATCCAGGCGATTTCACTATAAGAGGCTCCAAAAAACTCCTGGATCTCTTTGTAGAAAACAGTGATTGCTTTGGAAAAGGCGTAGGAGAATCCCATAGATATAAAAGCCCCCAAGACCACAATCCATCCCCAGCCGCCATCAGGAGGGGTGTACCCCAGGTCTGTTCCCGGTGCTGGAGCCATTATGAAATCAGAATGCTGATCTTATAGATCTGAAAGAGAAAGAAGAATGCTAAGTTTTATGGTAGCAGCAAAGTGGATTTCTGGATTCTCAAAACACAGAAAGAACCTCAAATCCATTTCCCAGTCAGCGTAGGGTTAAATAACTATAAACACACAGTTTGCCAAAGGCAACAAGAGAACAATAGATCACCAAACTAAAGACTAATTATAAAATATAATTTAAAGTAAAAACCAAAGATCTATATGGGTAGTATATTTGATATAGCCTCAAGTCCCTGATGAAGCCATTCATGGCGAAACATGTTGGTGAGGCTAGTAGCTGAATCTTCTAAATAAGCAGATGCAGGATGGGATTAAAAGAAATATGACAGTGGATGGGAAGTGAAATAAGCAATTAAGGTCTGTGGCCATATACAAGTTGAATTCCAGCCTAATGAGACACTGAAAAATACTTATCAGCCACTTCACAACCGACTGTAATTCCTGGTATAGGGAAGAGGATGCATGGATTAGAGTCCAGCTGGTCACCAGAAGACGCAATCCAAAAAAAATCCAACAACCCAAAACTATAAAAACTTCCTAGGCTTTATTTCACATTTTAAAATTCCATGGATTACACTCCATTAAAAAGGAAACGGATGATGCGTTTTGGATCCATCAAGGATCTAATGGATCTGAAACGCGTCATCTGTTTCCCTTTTAAGGGAGTGTAAACCATGGAATTTTAAAATGTGAAATAAAGCCTAGGAAGTGTTTATCCTTTGGGATTGCTGGATTTTTCTTGGATTTTTTCCAGTAAGACACTCTTTACCATAGATTAGATTAGAATTTATAACCATTTAATCTATGGTAGAGAGTGTCTCATTGTATGGTTGCAGACCATAACTGTCTATACCACTTCCCATCGCCCCTCATATTTATTTTAATCCTATCCTGCATCTGGTTATTTATAAGTTTCAGCTACTAGCCTTCCCAACAAGTTTCGCCATGACTGGCTTCATCAGGGGATTAAGGCAATATCAAATATACCACCTTGCAAGTTGTGTGTTTTTTAAGCATATAGGTCTTCGGTTTTTAAGTTATATTTTATAATTAGTCTTTAGTTATTGTACCTCTTGTTGCCTTTCGCAAATTGGGTTTATATTTCTGAATTCTCATATACATGCTGCTGATTTTGTTCCCTGAACCATCAAAAGTTTTTTCTTTTCTAATCTGCAGCATGTCAATTCTAACATTTTTAACAATTTAACATTTGCTCGTTGGTCTAGTGGTAGGCTTCTCATTTGGGATGCAAGAGGTCATGGGTTTGAATCCCAGAGAAAGCCCCTGGACTCTGTGTGGCTGCATCCAATTGTATGGTCCATGATGTCTGCTACATTTCCTCGTTAGTCTAGTGGTAGGCTTCTCATCTGGGATGCAAGAGGTCATGGGTTCGAATCCCGGTGAAAGCCCCTGGACGCTGTCTGGCTGCATCTAATTGTATAGCTCACCATATCAATTCTATAGTTTTTTACCAATGCAAATGACTGAAGAGGAAAAAAAAACACATAAAAAGTGCAAATTTTATGCATTTTTCCTGCTATCACTGTTTTTTTGCAGCAGGAAATTTGCTGCAAATACTTAATCTGTGCATATATCCAAAGATGGGAAAATAACTTTGGGGTAAGCCAGTGGATAATGGAGCAGGTTCAGTTTCTTGTGCACTGAGGTTAAACGTAAATGCGCCCTGATTGTTTCATACGTGAATCAGGGAAGTTGGAATCTCCCTCCGCTCCACAAGACAACCTGGGTTCATGCTGAATTTACCATATTAGATGCTGATCGCTCGTCACATGTTCCTCATAAATCCCCTAAATCAAATATAATAAGTCAGGACTCCGGGGACGCTGGCGGTTTCCAATCCACAAAGGAGCCATTTATACACCGATTAGGTTCTGCCAGATGTAATTAAACCGAGACCTGAATGCAAAGTAGTGTGACGGTCCGATATCGAGTGCTAGGCAAAAGAGATCCGAAAACATTCACAATGGGCCTCAAATCTTGTAACAATGGAGAGATTCATTGTGTCGGTGCCTGAAAGGGTTTCCCATATTGGGGTCCATCTAACATGGGGTGATCCAAGTCGGGTACAGCAGAAGAACAGAGGAACCATGTGTATTTGGGATCATTGTCTGGCGGAAATGTCCTCCCTCGTTTCATCTTCATCATCCTGGTAGATGGCAGCAGATGTTTATCAGGAATGTCCCTATACATTGTCCATTCATCCTTCCTTCAATGATATGAAGTTTGCCAGTGCCGTCTGCTGAAAAACAGCCCAACACCATGATGTTCCCACCTCAACACCTCACTGTTGGTGGTTTTGAGGTGATGTCTTTTGGCCTCCAAACATGGTGTGTATTATGCCATCCAAAGAGTTCAGTTTTGGTCTCATCTGACCAGACTGTATTCTGCAGTATTTCACAGGCTTCTCTAAATGTTGTTGAGCAAACTTTAAACGCTCTAGAACCTGCTTTTTGTTCAGCAGTGGAGTCCTGCGTGGTGAGCGTGCATACAGGAGCGTGCATACAGGAGTGTGCATACAGAAGCGTGCATACAGGAGCGTGCATACCGGAGCGTGCATACAGGAGCGCGCATACAGGAGCGCGCATACAGGAGCGTACATACAGGAGTGTACATACAGGAGCGTGAATACAGGAGTGTACATACAGGAGCGTGCATACAGGAGCGTGCATACAGGAGCGCGCATACAGGAGCGTACATACAGGAGTGTACATACAGGAGCGTGAATACAGGAGTGTACATACAGGAGCGTGCATACAGGAGTGTGCATACAGAAGCGTGCATACAGGAGCGTGCATACCGGAGCGTGCATACAGGAGCGCGCATACAGGAGCGTACATACAGGAGTGTACATACAGGCCATGGAGGTGAGTGCATTACTTTATTATTTTTGTGAAATAATTGTACCTGCTGATTCCAGGTTTTTCTGTAGCTCTCAACAAGGCTCTTCTACACCTCTTCTGATAGGGTGGCTACGGAAAGTATTCAGACTCTTTTACATTTTACACTCTTTGTTTCATTACAGCCATTTGCTAAATTCCAAAAAGTTAATTTTTTTCTCATTAATGTACACTCTGCACCCCATCCCCCATCTGGACAGAAAACCCCCCAGAAATGTACAAAGTTTGCAAATTTATTAAACAAGAAAAACTGAAATGAGCTCATTGATTGGATGTAATGGCCGTGACCTCAGAGAGGGTGAGAAACGTGTGGAGACCAATTTTCAGAAGGGGAACACTTTTTCATCATGTTTTACACATGTATGGCATATATATACACACACACATTATTATATATATATATATATATATATATATATATATATATGTCACGCTCCCCGGGTCCCCTGCCTTGCTTCCCGGCTCCCCTGCCTCGCTCCCCGGCTCACCTGCCACGCTCCCCGGCTCACCTGCCACGCTCCCCGGCTCACCTGCCTCGCTCCCCGGCTCACCTGCCTCGCTCCCCGGCTCCTCTATCAGGCGTCCCCCGCTCCACAGCCTCCAGCCCCCATCACCTGCGCTCCCCAGGCGGCTCGGTCCCCGCTCCCGGCGCCCGTCGGCAGCTCTGCTCCAGGCCGGCTCCCCTGCCTCCTGTTCACCGCTCCCTGCCCTGGCTTCTGGCACCCGGGCCTCGCGCATGCGCATTAGGGCGCGCGCGCGGTCATTGACCCTTTCTTAAAGGGCCAGTGTCCTCCAACAGGATATTGAAGGATCAGGTATTGGGTATATAGGGGGATCCTTTCCATGTGGGCGGGGCCTGTTCTTCGTGTTTCCTAAGCTAGGAGTCAGGTCTCCTTGTGTCTGTGATATACTCACCTATCTCTCTTGTAGAGCCGATCCTGCCTCGCCAACCGGTCCTGACGATACCCGAACCCCGAACGGTGACGGCCTGCCATCCCGTCATCCCGTCAGCTACTGCCATCTCCGATCCCTGTGGTGACCCATCTTCTCGCTCCATTGGTTCCGGACTCTGCCTGACGACATCTCGGCCTCCGAACCTGAGCTCCGTCACCCGGACTACCATCAGAGACCCCGTGGTCCCAGGGACTTCTTTACTCCACTCCTCTAAACGGACTGTCCTGCTAGTGCTCCGGCTACCGGGCACCTTGCCCTCAGTGAGGTGTTCAGCCCAGTGGATCCACCTCCTGGGTCTGCCCGTCCACCTGGCCCTAACAGTAAGAACAGGCCATGGATCCCGCCGAAGCACTAGCGGCCTTGCAGCAGGAACTCACACGCCAGCGCGAGACCCAGACCCGCATGCTGAACTTCATGTCTTCTGTGGATACCCGCCTGAACACGCTACAAGCGACGGCCACATCCTTGGCATCTCAGGTTTCCACGGTACAATCCACGGCCACAGCTCCCGTGGCAGCCTCCTCGGATGCTTCCAGACTTCGTTAGGCTTCACCACCCCGGTACGCCGGCGATCCCAAGACCTGCAGGGGATTCCTAAACCAGTGCTCCCTTCATTTCAAGCTGCTTCCGCACTTGTTTGCCTCCGACCAAGCCAAGGTGGCGTTTGTGATGTCACATCTAGAGGGTGAGGCACTGGCCTGGATGAACCCCTTGTGGGAAAAGGAGGACCCTGTGAGTACCAACATCCAGGACTTCCTGCAGGCATTCAGAAACACCTTTGACGAACCTGGACGTGCCGCTGCATCCGCCTCATCACTCCTCAGGCTACATCAGGGCACTACGACGGTAGGGCAGTATGCCATCCGCTTCCGCACTTTGGCCTCAGAATTGGGGTGGAACAATGAAGCCCTCACCGCCGCCTTCTGGGAAGGACTCTCCAGCCGTATTAAGGACGAGCTGGCAGGCCGCGATGTTCCTTCCACCCTGGATGCCCTGATCGCACTAGCCACCCGCGTGGACCTCAGATTCCAGGAACGATCCAAAGAGGTGTCCCGTGAGAGACGTCCGATACGGCATTCCTCTCCTCCACAGAAGCCCGCCGTACTTCAGTCAACGTCGTCTGGTGTCTCTGTCCACGAGCCCATGCAGATCGACCGTTTGCGGCAGTCCGAACAACGCCGAGCAGAACGGCTCGCCAAGGGCCTCTGCTTCTACTGCGGAGAGGGCACACACCTGCTATGCTCCTGTCCAGAGAGGCCGGGAAACTCCAAAGCCTAGGGTTGGTAGGAGAGGCCACCCTAGGTGCTGGGACTCTCTCAGACCCGGTTACGTGGACTGTTCAAGTGACAACGGGAGAGACGCGGTTCACGGCCGAGGCGTACCTCGATTCCGGGGCAGCAGGCAATTTCATCCAGCAGGCCACGGTGGACAAGTACCAGGTGCCTGTTACTCCACTCGACAAACCCCTCGTGATTGCCTCTGTAGATGGGAGACCCCTCTCTGACACCATCTCGTGGATCACCAAGCCGGTGGAACTACGTATCGGTGCCCTGCACACCGAGAACATCGCTCTCTACGTCCTCCCACACATGTCCCATCAAATCCTGCTGGGACTCCCCTGGTTGCGGACACACGAACCGTCAGTCAGCTGGGGTACTGGTGAAATCACCCGATGGGGCTCCTCTTGCCACGAGAACTGTCTGAAGACTATACAGCCCATCCGACGACCTCCGGTTCCGGAGTCCCTACCGGGACTGCCCTCGGCCTATTGGTCCTTCGCGGACGTCTTTGATAAAAAGGAATCAGAGGTACTTCCGCCACATCGTCCTTATGACTGTGCCATCGACCTACTCCCGGGAACTACACCACCTCGAGGACGGATATATCCGCTGTCTCCTGCTGAAACTAGGGCCATGTCTGCCTACATCACGGAGAACCTAGCAAGGGGATTCATTCGGAGGTCCTCCTCTCCTGCTGGAGCAGGCTTCTTCTTCGTTAAGAAGAAAGAGGGCGATCTACGCCCATGCATTGACTACCGGGGATTGAACCAAATCACCGTGAAAAATAAATACCCCCTGCCGCTCATCCCCGAATTGTTTGATCGGCTTAGAGGAGCTCGTGTGTTTACCAAGTTGGATCTTCGGGGTGCCTACAACCTGGTCCGCATCCGCTCTGGGGACGAATGGAAGACCGCATTCAATACTCGCGATGGGCACTATGAATACTGTGTGATGCCCTTCGGCCTCTGTAACGCACTAGCAGTGTTTCAGGAATTGGTGAACGACGTGTTCCGGGACCTTCTCTACGTCTGTGTGGTGGTGTATCTTGACGGTATCCTGGTCTTCTCTCCGGACCTCCAGACCCACAGAGAGAACGTGCAGCTGGTACTACGAAGACTGAGGGAGAATCGTCTGTACGCCAAGTACGAGAAGTGTGTCTTCGAGCAGTCTTCTCTTCCCTTCCTGGGTTACGTAATCTCCGATACCGGTCTGCAGATGGACCCGGAGAAGGTCTCTTCCATTCTCAACTGGCCCCCTCCTTCTGGACTGAAGGCAATCCAACGCTTTCTGGGATTCGCAAACTATTACCGTCAGTTCATCCCTCACTTCTCTGCTCTGACGGCACCTCTCTCCGCCTTGACCAAGAAGGGGGCTAATCCAAAGGACTGGTCACCTGCGGCCGACGCCGCGTTTGGCTCCCTGAAACAGGCATTTGCTTCTTCCCCTGTGCTCCACCGTCCTGAGTTAAACCGACAGTTTACCTTGGAGGTGGATGCCTCCTCCTCGGGAGCCGGAGCAGTGCTCATGCAGAAGTCCTCCTCCGGGAAGATGGTTACTTGCGGTTTCTTCTCCAAGAGCTTCTCAGCGCCTGAACGCAACTACACCATCGGTGACCGAGAGCTATTGGCAGTCAAACTGGCTCTGGAGGAATGGCGCTACCTTCTGGAGGGAGCAGTTTACCCCGTGATCATTTACACGGACCACAAGAACCTGGAATACCTGCGGTCCGCTCAGCGACTGAACCCACGGCAGGCCAGGTGGTCCTTGTTCTTTGCCAGGTTCGATTTTCAGCTCCATTTTCGACCCGCGGACAAGAATGTAAGAGCAGATGCCTTGTCCAGGTCATTCATGCCCATGGAGCAGGAGGAGGAGACATCCCAGCCCATCATCTGTCCTAGTAAGATCATTCCGGTAGCTCCTGTCACCCTGGCCCAGATACCACCTGGGAAGACCTATGTCTCTGAGACTGACAGGCAAAAAGTGTTGCACTGGGGCCATGCCTCGAAAATAGCCGGTCATGCTGGTCAGAAGAGAACATGGAGTACGATTGTACGTCACTACTGGTGGCCATCCCTTCGCACGGACGTCGCTTCTTTTGTCTCAGCCTGCTCCTCTTGTGCCAGGAACAAGACGCCCAAACATCTGCCATATGGCCGTCTTCTGCCTCTGCCTATACCCTCCATTCCATGGCAACACATTGCAATGGACTTTATTACGGACTTGCCCCTGTCCTCCGGACACACAGTCATATGGGTCGTGGTGGATCGGTTCTCCAAAATGGCTCATTTCGTCCCTATGGCTGGACTGCCCTCTGCCCAGGAACTCGCTGACGCTTACATACAGCACATCTTCCGGTTGCATGGCTTTCCATCACACATTGTGTCCGACAGAGGAACTCAGTTTACCTCCCGCTTCTGGAGGGCTCTCTGCAAACATCTGGGAGTGACTCTGGACTTTTCTTCAGCCTACCATCCTCAGTCGAATGGCCAAGTGGAACGAGTCAATCAGATCTTGACCTCCTTCTTACGTCACTACGTCAACGCCCATCACGACGTCTGGTCCACGCTTCTTCCTTGGGCTGAATTCTCCCATAACCACCACGTCAGTGACTCCTCCTCCAGCTCTCCCTTCCATGTCGTTTACGGTCTTCAGCCTTCCGTCCCATTACCTGTATCCTCTTCCTCGGATGTCCCTGCTGCTGATGCTGTAGTCCGTGACTTTTCTACAATTTGGGACTCTGTCAAGACGTCCCTTGGACGTGCTTCCCTGCGGATGAAGAGACACGCAGACAAGAGGCGTCTGGATCCCCCGTGTTTCTCTCCAGGAGATCTGGTCTGGCTTGCTTCCAAGTACGTCCGATTGAAGCTGCCATCATACAAGCTGGGTCCTCGCTACATCGGGCCATTTAAGGTCATCAGCAAAATTAATGAGGTCTCCTACAAGCTGCAGCTCCCGGCCACGATGAGGATACCCAACTCCTTCCACGTCTCCCTGCTCAAGCCGGTTGTCCTTGGTCCCTTCTCCGCTGCTGCCAGTTCTGCTCCTCCTCCTATTGCTGATGATGACATCTATGCGGTAAGGGATATCGCGGCCATGAAAACCGTACGGGGCCGACAGTTCTTCCTGGTGGACTGGGCAGGGTATGGTCCTGAGGATAGGTCCTGGGAACCCCGGGAGAATGTGGGTACTCCTCTGATACGTGCCTTCCTGTCCCGGTTGCGGGGAGGGGGGCGTACTGTCACGCTCCCCGGGTCCCCTGCCTTGCTTCCCGGGTCCCCTGCCTTGCTTCCCGGCTCCCCTGCCTCGCTCCCCGGCTCACCTGCCACGCTCCCCGGCTCACCTGCCTCGCTCCCCGACTCCTCTATCAGGCGTCCCCCGCTCCACAGCCTCCAGCCCCCATCACCTGCGCTCCCCAGGCGGCTCGGTCCCCGCTCCCGGCGCCCGTCGGCAGCTCTGCTCCAGGCCGGCTCCCCTGCCTCCTGTTCACCGCTCCCTGCCCTGGCTTCTGGCACCCGGGCCTCGCGCATGTGCATTAGGGCGCGCGCGCGGTCATTGACCCTTTCTTAAAGGGCCAGTGTCCTCCAACAGGATATTGAAGGATCAGGTACTGGGTATATAGGGGGATCCTTTCCAAGTGGGCGGGGCCTGTTCTTCGTGTTTCCTAAGCTAGGAGTCAGGTCTCCTTGTGTCTGTGATATACTCACCTATCTCTCTCGTAGAGCCGATCCTGCCTCGCCAACCGGTCCTGACGATACCCGAACCCCGAACGGTGACGGCCTGCCATCCCGTCAGCTCCTGCCATCTCCGATCCCTGTGGTGACCAGTCTTCTCGCTCCATTGGTTCCGGACTCTGCCTGACGACATCTCGGCCTCCGAACCTGAGCTCCGTCACCCGGACTACCATCAGAGACCCCGTGGTCCCAGGGACTTCTTTACTCCACTCCTCTAAACGGACTGTCCTGCTAGTGCTCCGGCTACCGGGCACCTTGCCCTCAGTGAGGTGTTCAGCCCAGTGGATCCACCTCCTGGGTCTGCCCGTCCACCTGGCCCTAACAATATATATATATTGTATATGTATTATTATAATATATATACATACATACATACATATATATATATGTATATGTATTATTATAATATATATACATACATACATATATATATATATATACATATACATATATATATGTGTGTGTGTGTATATGTATAATATATGCACACACATATACTCACACACATTATATATATATATATATATATATATATATATTATAAATATATATATATATACATACATACATACATACATACATACATACATACATATACACATCTGGCCAAAAATTAGGAGGCCACTTCCAAATTGTCAGATTTTCTGATTTTTCTCTTTATATTTTTGAGTAAAATGTAAATTGCTCTTCTATTCTATAAACTACTGACCACGTCTCCGAATTTCCAAGCAATAAATTTATTTTCTGTAAATGAGAAATGGTCACAATAACAAAACAATGCATTGCTTTCACACCTCAAATAATGCAAAGAAAACAAGTTCATAATCATTTACAAACAACAATACTAATAATGTTTTATTTCAGGAGGAGTTCAGAAATCAATATTTTGGGGAATAACCATGATGTTTAATCCCAGCTTTCATGCGTCTTGGCTGCTTTCCACCAGTCTGTCACACTGCTTTTGGGTGACCTTATAACACTCCTGGTGCAAAAATGTAAGCAGTTCTTCTTTGTTTGATGGCTTGTCAATATCCATCTTCCTCTTGATTACATTTCAGAGGTTTTCAATGGGGTTCAGGTCTGGAGATTGGGCTGGCCATGACAGGGTTTTGATGTGGTGGTCCTTCATCCACACATTGGTTGACCTAGCTGTGTTGCATGGTGCATTGTCCTGCTGGAAAAAAACAGTCCTCAGAGTTGGGGAACATTGCCTGAGCAGAAGGAAACAACTGTTTTTCCAGGATAACCTTGTATGTGGCTTGATTCATACGTCCATCGCAAAGTTTAATCTGCCCAATTCCAGCCTTGCAGAAGCATCCCCAGATCATCACTGATCCTCCAAATTTCACAGTGGCTGCAAGACACTGTGGCTTGTACGCCTCTCCAGGTCTCCGTCTAACCATTAGATGACCAGGTGTTGGGCAAAGCGGAAAATTAGACTCAGAGATTACTGTACTCTAGAAATTGGGCAGATTAAACTTTGCGAAGGACGTATGAATCAAGCCGCATACAAGATTATCCTGGAAAAACAGTTGCTTCCTTCTGCTCAGGCAATGTTCCCCAACTCTGAGGACTGGTTTATCCAGCAGGACAATGCGCCATGCCACACATCTAGGTCAATCAATGTGTGAATGAAGGACCACCACATCAAAACCCTGTCATGGCCAGCCCAATCTCCAGACCTGAACCCCTTTGAAAACCTCTGGAATGTAATCAAGAGGAAGATGGATAGTCACAAGCCAACAACAAAATAAATAACTGCTTACATTTTTGCACCAGGAGTGGCATAAGATCACCCAAAAGCAGTGTGAAGACTGGAGGAAAGCAGCCAAGACGCATGAAAGCTGGGATTAACAATCATGGTTATTCTACAAAATATTGATTTCTGAATCTTCCTGAGATAAAACATTATTAGTATTGTTGTTTCTAAATGATTATGAACTTTTTTTCTTTGCATTATTTGAGGTGATGAAAGCAATGCATTGTTTTGTTATTGTGATCATTTCTCATTTTCAGAAAATAAATACAAAATTTATTGCTTGGAAATTTGGAGACGTGGTCAGTAGAATAATTTACATTTTACTCAAAAATATAAAGAGAAGAATCAGAAAAACTGACAATTTTGCAGTGGTCTTTTAATTTTTGCCGGAGATATAGATATATATATATATATATATATATATATATATATATATATATATATATATATATATATATATATATATATATATATATATATATATATATATACATATATATATATATATACACACACACACACACACACAGTACAGATGCAAAGTTTGGACACACCTTCTCATTCAAGGAGTTTTCTTTATTTTCATGACTCTGACAATTGTAGATTCACATTGAAGGCATCAAAACTATGAATTACCACATGTGGAATGAAATACTTAAAGTGTGAAACAACTGAAAATATGTCTTATATTCTAGGTTCTTCAAAGTATCCCCCTTTTGCTTTGATTACTGCTTTGCACACTCTTGGCATTCTCTTGATGGGCTTCAAGAGGTAGTCACCGGAAATGGTTTTCCAACAGTCTTGAAGGAGTTCCCAGAGATGTTTAGCACTTGTTGGCCCTTTTGCCTTCACTCTGTGGTCCAGCTCACCCCAAACCATCTCGATTGGGTTCAGGTCTGGTGACTGTAGAGGTCAGGTCATCTGGCGTAGCACCCCATCACTCTCCTAGCCCTTACACAGCCTGGAGGTGTGTTTGGGGTCATTGTCCTGTTGAAAAATAAATGATGGTCCAACTAAACGCAAACCGGATGGAGTAGCACGCCGCTGCTAGATGCTGTGGTAGCCATGCTGGTTCTGTATGCCTTCAATTTTGAATAAATCCCCAACAGTGTCACCAGCAAAGCCCCCCCACGCCGTCACACCTCCTCCTCCATGCTTTCTTAGCAGCTATTTTACCATGAAGGCCTGCTGCCCAAAGTCTCCTTTTAAGGCTGGAAACACATCTATGCGAGTAAAATCGGTCCGAGTTGGCTGAAAAAAACTCAGCTGATTTTAGTTCACGTTAGGTGCGAGTGCAACGCAAGTGCGATGCCTTTTCTGAATAAATTAATGATTTTACTAGCGTGTGTAATGCGTGTGTAATGCATATTTTTTACTATGTCATCTGCCATTCAGCTCTGCTACATGGCCGCTGACAGCAGACACAGACAGCCATGTAGCAGAGCTGAATGGCAGATGACAGCAGACACAGACAGAGCCGCACGATAAAAAAAGAATGAACTCGGGTGAACTTCACCCGACTTCATTGTCATGCTGCGGCTCTGTCTGTGCCGTGTCCTGATTAGCGGTCACCTGTGAGGGACTCACCAGTGACCGCTAATCCACTGAGTGACTGAAGTTAGCAGCCCTCTCTCATACTCACCGATCCCCGGCGCTGCACGGCGTTCACACTGCTCCGGCAGCTTTTCCTCTTTTGAATATGCCGGCCACTTATTAAACAATCTCATATTCCCTGCTTTCCCCGCCCACCGGCGCCTATGATTGGTTGCAGTGAGACACGCCCCCACGCTGAGTGACAGGTGTCTCACTGCACCCAATCACAGCAGCCGGTGGGCGTGTCTATACTGTGCAGTGAAATAAATAATTAAATAATTAAAAAAACCGGCGTGCGGTCCCCCCCAATTTTAATATCAGCCAGATAAAGCCATACGGCTGAAGGCTGGTATTCTCATGATGTGGAGCCCCACGTTATGGGGAGCCCCCCACCCTAACAATATCAGCCAGCAGCCGCCCAGAATTGCCGCATACATTATATGCGACAGTTCTGGAACTGTACCCGGCTCTTCCCGATTTGCCCTGGTGCGTTGGCAAATCGGGGTAATAAGGAATTAATGGCAGCCCATAGCTGCCACTAGATCCTAGATTAATCATGTCAGGCGTCTCCCTGAGATACCTTCCATGAGTAATCTGTAAGTTACAGTAAATAAACACCCACCTGAAAAAATCATTTATTAGAAATAAAAAACACAAACAAATTCCCTGGTTCACCAATTTAATAAGACCCAAAAAGCCCTCCATGTCCGGCGTAATCCACGGACCTCCAGCGTCGCATCCAGCTCTGCTGCATGAAGGTGACCGGAAAAGCAGCAGACACCGCCGCTCCTGTCAGCTCCACGCAGCTAATGAAGGGAATAGCGCGATCAGCTGAGCTGTCACTGAGGTTACCTGCTGTCACTGGATCCAGCGGTGGCCGCGGGTAACCTCAGTGACAGCTCAGCTGATCGCGCTACTCACCTCATTTGCTGCATGGAGCTGACAGGAGTGGCGGTGTCTTCTGCAGCTCCGATCACCTCCATGCAGCAGAGCTGGATGCGACGCTGGAACATCCTGGATTACGCCGGACATGGAGGGCTTTTTGGGGCTTATTAAATTGGTGATGATGAGGGAATTTGTTAGTGTTTTTTATTTCTAATAAATGATTTTTTCGGGTGTGTGTGTTTATTTACTGTAATTTACAGATTACTCATGGAAGTTATCTCGGGGAGACGCCTGACATGATTAATCTAGGATTTAGTGGCAGCTATGGGCTGCCAATAACTCCTTATTACCCCAATTTGCCAACGCACCAGGGCAAATCGGGAAGAGCCGGGTACAGTTCCAGAACTGTCGCATCTAATGTATGCGGCAATTCTGGGCGGCTGCTGACTGATATTGTTAGGCTGGGGGGCTCCCCATAACGTGGGGCTCCCCATCCTGAGAATACCAGCCTTCAGCCGTATGGCTTTATCTGGCTGATATTAAAATAGGGAGGGACCGCACGCCGTTTTTTTTTAATTATTTAATTATTTATTTCACTGCACAGTATAGACACGCCCACCGGCTGCTGTAATTGGGTGCAGTGAGACACCTGTCACTCAGCGTGGGGGCGTGTCTCACTGCAACCAATCATAGGCACCTGTGGGCGGGGAAAGCAGGGAATACGAGATTGTTTAATGAGCGGCCGGCTTTTTCAAAATAGTAAAAGCCACCGGAGCAGTGTGAATGCCGTGCAGCGCCGCGCCGGGGATCGGGGAACGGTGAGTATGAGAGAGGGGGGGAAAATGACCGATAGACTGTGAGAGAGGGACAGAGATAGTGACGGACCGACAGAGAGAGAATAGAGAGCGAGAGGGAGAGACCGACTGACAGAATAGTGATTGACAGACATTGTGAGAGATCACTAGTTTCCAGTGTTTTAGGAAACATGCGAGAAATGTATTTAGAAAATCGGATGTCACTAGGATGGTGTCATCCTGTGACATCCGATTATTTACACGCTCCCATAGACTTGGATTGGAGAGACTCGCAATAGAAACTCGCAAAAAAGCAGCATGCGGCGATTTTTTTCTCAGTCCGATTTGGACTGAGAAAAAAAAAATAAAAAATATCGCAAATGCGAGCTGAATCATTCACTAACATGTGTCCCATTCCAATGCGAGATTTTCTCGCATTGCTCTACTGCGAGAAACTCGCAAGTGAGAAGCAGCCCTAACAGTTGTTCTAGAGATGTGTCTGCTGCTAGAACTCTGTGTGGCATTGACCTGGTCTCTAATCTGAGCTGCTGTTAACCTGAGATTTCTGAAGCTGGTGACTCGGATAAACTTATCCTCCACAGCAGAGGTGACTCTTGGTCTTCCTTTCCTGGGGCAGTCCTCATGTGAGCCAGTTTCTTTGTAGTGTTTGATGGTTGTTGCCACTGCACTTGGGGACACTTTCAAAGTTTTCCCAATTTTTCGGACTGACCGACCTTCATTTCTTAAAGTAATGATGGCCACTCGTTTTTCTTTACTTAGCTGCTTTTTTCTTGCCATAATACAAATTCTAACAGTCTATTCAGTAGGACTATCAGCTGTGTATCCACCAGACGTCTGCCCAACACAACTGATGGTCCCAACCCCATTTATAAGGCAAGAAATCCCACTTATTAAACCTGACAGGGCACACCTGTGAAGTGAAGACCATTTCCGGTGACTACCTCTTGAAGCTCATCAAGAGAATGCCAAGAGTGTGCAAAGCAGTAATCAAAGCAAAAGGTGGCTACTTTGACAAACCTAGAATATAAGACATATTTTCAGTTGTTTCACACTTTTTTGCTAAGTATTTCATTCCACATGTGATAATTCATAGTTTTGATGCCTTCAATGTGAAGCTACAATTTTCAGAGTCATGAAAATACTGTAAAGAAAACTCTGAATGAGAAGATGTGTCCAAACTTTTGGTCTGTAGTGTGTGTGTGTGTGTGTGTGTGTGTGTGTGTGTGTGTGTGTGTGTGTGTGTGTGTGTGTGTGTCTGGAAGACTTGGAAGAGATATATATATATATCTTCCAAGTCTGAGCTCACATGTAATCATTCATTGCATCGGATCTGTTGGCAAAAAAGTTCTGCAAACAGAACTCTCTTGTCCATCATAAAATTTGATTTTTGCAGCATCCAGTTTTTAACATTGGAGTCTATGGAAAACGGATCCATTACCTGATTGCTAATTAGTCATCCATTTTTCTTGCATTTGTAAAGGATCTGTTTTTTTCTTACTGGATCACTTTCAAATGGAAGATAAATTGTGATCAGATAACGGATCCATTCTCCATAGACTTCAATGTAAGGCTAAGTTCACACATCAGTTTTTTTCAGTCAGGCAGAATCCGGCTCAAAAACCTATGCAACGGATGCGGCGAAAAAAACGGATGCGTTGCATAAGTTTTTCCATGCGGCCCGTCCAGTTTTTGCTGGATCCGGTTTGATACTGAGCATGCGCAGGTCAAAAAACCGCATCCGGATGCAGTTTTTTGCCGCAGGACGCCGCATCCGGCATCCATAGGCTTGTATTGTAAATGGCGCCGCATTGCGCCGGCACGAAGCGTTTTTTTCGCCGCAGCAAAAAACGCAGCATACAACGTTTCATCCAGCCGCCGCACCGGCTAAATATGCCGTGTGCGGCAAAAACCGGACGCAACGCAAGGCAATCTGGCACAATCCGGCGATAATGCAAGTCTATGGGGGAAAAACTGGATGCGGCGACAGCTGTCACCGCATCCGGTTTTTCAGAAAAGCGCCAGATTGTGCTGCACAGCAAAAACCTGGTGTGTGTGAACATACCCTTAAAAAACCCCGTATCCTGCAGAAATCAATTTTTTTCAAAATGGACAAAAAAGTTCTGTTTGCAGAACTTGGAATTCTGCTGGATCCGTTCTAAGAGATGATTACTAGATGTGTGAACTGAGCCTAAAATGACAGACTGGCCCTAAACCGGACCGTACAGAGTCATGCAGCAGCTGCATAATGTAATATTGAGAAACTGATAACACACACCACAAGGAATGAATGAATGTAATCTTATCATCACGTCTCAAGGAGGAAAACTCCCTCTTGTCACATAATTCTCCACGATTCTTCATTTAAATTGGTGCCTCTAACAAAGAACTAAACAAAAGTATCACATGCAATATAAATACAAAACTGATACATTGTATTTAATAAACATGGACACAAGAATCCAGATGCAGCAGAGCAGAACCTGTCCTTTTATCTTCCCACACTGACCCACTTGTGAGTTTTTGGAGTTATTATGATACATTTTACATGGGACTGCAGGTTTGTATACAACCCATTTGTGTTTTTTTTTTTTTTTAGTTATGGTGGTACATTTTACATGGGACTGCAGGTTTACATACAAACAAATTTGTGTTTTGTTTTTTTTTTAGTTATGAGGATACATTTTACATGGAACTGCAGGTGTGCATACAACCCATTTTTCAATTTTTTTTGAGTTATGATACATTTTACATGGGACTGCAGGTTTTCATACAACCCATTTGTGATTTTTTTTTGTTATGATGGTACATGTTACACAGGACTGCAGGTTTATATACAACCCATTTGTGATTCTTTTTAGCTATGAGGGTACATTTTACATGGGGCTGCAGGTTTGCACACAACCCATTTTTGATTTTTTTTTTAGTTATGATAGTATATTTTACATGGGACTGCAAGTTTGCATACAACCCATTTGTGATTTTTATGAGATATGATGGTACATTTTACATGGGACTGCAAGTTTGCATACAACCCATTTTTCATTTTTTTTAGTTATGATGATACATTTTACATGGGACTGCAGGTATGCATACAACCCATTTGTGATTTTGTTTTTGTTATGATGGTACATTTTACACGGGACTGCACGTTTATATACAACCCATTTGTGATTCATTTTAGTTATGAGGGTACATTTTACATAGGGCTGCAGGTTTATATACAACCCATTTGTGATTTTTTTTAAGTTATGAGGGTATATTTTACATGGGGCTGGCTGCAGGTTTGCATACAACCCATTTTTGAATTTTTTTAGTTATAATAGTATATTTTACATGGGACTGTAGGTTTGCATACAAAACCCATTTGTGATTTTTATGAGATAGGATGGTACATTTTACATGGGACTGCAGATTTGTATACAACCCATTTTTCATTTTTTTTTGTTATGATGATACATTTTACATGGGATTGCAGGTTTGCATACAACTCATTTTTCTAGTTATGATGAAACATTTTACATGGAACTGGAGGTTTACATACAACCCATTTTTCGAGTTATGAGGATACATTTTACATGGGACTGCAGGTTTGCATACAACCCATTTTTGAATTTTTTTTTAGTTATGATGATAGTATATTTTACATGGGACTGTAGGTTTGCATACAACCCATTTGTGATTTTTATGAGATAGGATGGTACATTTTACATGGGATTGCAGGTTTGCATACAACCCATTTTTCACTCTTTGTTTATGATGTTACATTTTACATGGGACTGCAGGTTTACATACAACCCTTTTTATTATAATGATACATTATACATGGGACTGTGGGATTGCATACCACCCATTTGTGATTTTTTTGAGTTATGATAAATTTTACATGGGACTGCAGGTTTGCATACAACCCTATGTTTTATCCCACATGGAAACCTCAGCTTGTAGCAACTTATAGACACAAGTAGGTATTCTTCTGGCAGTGCACATGTGATGAGCCCAGTGCCACCACCATGCTGCGAGCCCCCAGAGCAGGAAGTGAGAGCAGTGATGACTCTTTTCTTCTCTGCTCCACGTGGGCAGAAGTTCCTCCAGAGCAAAGTTCCCCATCCCCTGCAGTCACTTACCTGCGTGACGTGGATCTCTGCTGCTGATAAATAAGATCTGGTGGTGAAAAGTCTCTTAATCTAGGGCTTATCTGTATACAGGCAGGATGCAGGGAGGAGCATGGCCAGCACAGACCTGACCCCCCTGTTCCTTCCTCAGGCACCTAAATAGAGGAGGGGGCAGGCTGTAAAAGGGCTTTTTAGGGCTATGTGATTGGTGCAGACATCAGCAGAGCTGCATAATTAAAAGAGGAGGACATAGGAATCACTGGTGACCAGGAGGCGTCTGTGTACAAAGGACGCACGCTGCTGCAGAACCTCTTGGATAATACATGTATGATTTTCTATTATTATCATCCTATAAAATAGTATTGTATTGGCTCTTTCCCTCAGCACCCAGCTTTCCCATACTCCGATATACCGATATAATATCCAAAATTATAATGCATCTCATAGTTCTCCATATATTACAATGAACCCCCATAGTCCTCCATATATTATAATACACTCCTCATAGTCCTCCATATATTATAATACACTCCCCATAGTCCTCCATATATTATAATACACTCCCCATAGTCCTCCATATATTATAATACACTCCCCATAGTCCTCCATATATTATAATACACTCCCCATAGTCCTCCATATATTATAATACACTCCCCATAGTCCTCCATATATTATAATACACTCCCCATAGTCCTCCATATATTACAATGAACCCCCATAGTCCTCCATATATTGTAATACACTCCCCATAGTCCTCCATATATTATAATACACTCCCCATAGTCCTCCATATATTATAATACACTCCCCATAGTCCTCCATATATTATAATACACTCCCCATAGTTCTCCATATATTACAATGAACCCCCATAGTCCTCCATATATTATAATACACTCCCCATAGTCCTCCATATATTATAATACACTCCCCATAGTCCTCCATATATTATAATACACTCCCCATAGTCCTCCATATATTATAATACACTCCCCATAGTCCTCCATATATTATAATACACTCCCCATAGTCCTCCATATATTATAATACACTCCCCATAGTCCTCCATATATTATAATACACTCCCCATAGTCCTCCATATATTATAATACACTCCCCATAGTCCTCCATATATTACAATGAACCCCCATAGTCCTCCATATACACTCCCCATACTCCTCCATATATTATAATACACTCCCCATAGTCCTCCATATATTATAATACACTCCCCATAGTCCTCCATATATTACAATGAACCCCCATAGTCCTCCATATACACTCCCCATACTCCTCCATATATTATAATACACTCCCCATAGTCCTCCATATATTATAATACACTCCCCATACTCCTCCATATATTATAATACACTCCCCATAGTCCTCCATATATTATAATACACTCCCCATACTCCTCCATATATTATAATACACTCCCCATAGTCCTCCATATATTATAATACACTCCCCATAGTCCTCCATATATTATAATACACTCCCCATAGTCCTCCATATATTATAATACACTCCCCATAGTCCTTCATATATTATAATACACTCCCCATAGTCCTCCATATATTATAATACACTCCCCATAGTCCTCCATATATTATAATACACTCCCCATAGTCCTCCATATATTATAATACACTCCCCATAGTCCTCCATATATTATAATACACTCCCATAGTCCTCCATATATTATAATACACTCCCCATAGTCCTCCATATATTATAATACACTCCCCATAGTCCTCCATATATTATAATACACTCCCCATAGTCCTTCATATATTATAATACACTCCCCATAGTCCTCCATATATTATAATACACTCCCCATAGTCCTCCATATATTATAATACACTCCCCATACTCCTCCATATATTATAATACACTCCCATAGTCCTCCATATATTATAATACACTCCCCATAGTCCTCCATATATTATAATACACTCCCCATAGTCCTCCATATATTATAATACACTCCCCATACTCCTCCAGATATTATAATACACTCCCATAGTCCTCCATATATTATAATACACTCCCATAGTCCTCCATATATTATAATACACTCCCCATAGTCCTCCATATATTATAATACACTCCCCATAGTCCTCCATATATTATAATACACTCCCCATACTCCTCCATATATTATAATACACTCCCCATAGTCCTCCATATATTATAATACACTCCCCATAGTCCTCCATATATTATAATACACTCCCCATACTCCTCCATATATTATAATACACTCCCCATAGTCCTCCATATATTATAATACACTCCCATAGTCCTCCATATATTATAATACACTCCCCATAGTCCTTCATATATTATAATACACTCCCCATAGTCCTCCATATATTATAATACACTCCCCATAGTCCTCCATATATTATAATACACTCCCCATACTCCTCCATATATTATAATACACTCCCCATAGTCCTCCATATATTATAATACACTCCCCATAGTCCTCCATATATTATAATACACTCCCCATAGTCCTCCATATATTATAATACACTCCCCATAGTCCTCCATATATTATAATACACTCCCCATAGTCCTCCATATATTATAATACACTCCCCATACTCCTCCATATATTATAATACACTCCCCATAGTCCTCCATATATTATAATACACTCCCCATAGTCCTTCATATGTTATAATACACTCCCCATAGTCCTCCATATATTATAATACACTCCCCATAGTCCTTCATATGTTATAA
This sequence comes from Anomaloglossus baeobatrachus, assembly GCF_048569485.1. Lineage (NCBI taxonomy): Eukaryota > Metazoa > Chordata > Amphibia > Anura > Aromobatidae > Anomaloglossus > Anomaloglossus baeobatrachus. The sequence goes on along the minus strand of NC_134360.1, from coordinate 27,211,248 downwards.
TACACTCCCCATAGTCCTCCATATATTATAATACACTCCCCATAGTCCTCCATATATTATAATACACTCTCCATAGTCCTCCATATATTGTAATGCACCCCCCCAAGTTATCCATATATTATAATACATTCTCCATAGTCCTTCATATCATATAATACACTCCCCATAGTTCTCCACATATAATACACTCCCCATAGTCCTTCATATATTATAATGCATCCCCCATAGTCCTGCATATAGTTTAATGGACTCCCCATACTCCTCCATATATTATAATACACTCCCCATAGTCCTCCATATATTATAATGCATCCCCCATAGTCCTGCATATAGTTTAATGGACTCCCATAGTTCTCCATGTATTATAATACATCCTCCATAGTCCTTCATATTATATAATACACCCCCCAGAGTCATCGATATATAATACACTCCCCTTAGTCCTCCATGTATTATAAGGCACCCCCCATATTCTTCCATGTATTATAATGCAGCCCCCATAGTTCTTCATTTCATCTAATGCAGCCCCCATAGTCCTCCATATATTATAATTAATATACTCCTCATAGTCATCCATATAGTATAATGCACCTCATAGACCATATATGCCCCCATAGTCCTCCATATAGTGTCATGCAGTCCCCAAATAAAATTATGCAGCCCCCATGTAGTAGCATAACAACCCCCATATCGTTTAATGCAGCCCCATAATCCTCTGGCCACTGTGATTAATACATGCTCACTTCTCCTCGTTCCCCCACTGCTCCGGTCTCCGCAGCACGTCCACTGTTCTGCCGCTCTGCACATCTCAGCACAGCGCGCAGTAGTGATGTCATCGCGCTCCGTGCTGAGCTGTCAGAGCACAGACGCAGCGGGAGAATGATGAGAGGCCGCACGCCATTCACTCTGTCATCATTGCTTTCAATTGTATCGGTATCACACAACCTAACAACCAGAAAAGTCGGACGTGTGTCATGCGGATGCATTGGCGGACACAGACAGAAAAGGGCCCCTGTACAAGGATAATATATGGCTCCTCATAATGCACAATCTCACCTGCTTTGCTCTGCCTCATTGAAGAACATGGGTCCGCGTGCTCTTCCTTTTTTTCTTGCATTGCACTTGTCACATTTATACGTAAGTGTGAGCGAGGCCTAAGGCAGATTCCAGCCGGAATACACCTGAAAAAGAACCAGAAGAAAAGAACACAATGCACAGCAATGAAAAAATGACAGACGCACAGGTTCAGTCTTTTCTCACCTCTTTTAACCACTTCAGGGATCGGAACGTGTGAAACCTGTTGAAAGGAGACGCTCACGGAGAAGCCGCCCGCTATAGTGTAAATTACAGAAAAGAGAAAATCAGTAGAGGTACAGCCACCGCAAAAACAACATTGCACCCGCCAGTGACAAAGGTGCAGGAAAAACTAGCGGCTGTTTTCTGACGCGCCTTTGTCTAGGAAAACCTTGTGGAGTCCACAAGTGTCTTAAAGAAGCAGAAACCCTTAGCTTAGCTTAGCAAGAGACCTCCAGTCATTGCTGTGATGCTAGACACTACGAGCAGTATGAATAGAAGGGTAGTCAGACAAGCCGGGATCATAACCCAGGAGGTAACATATAAGGTTCAGGGAGCAGACAGAGACGTGGTCAGGAAGCGGTCCGAGATCAGAAGCCGGGAGGTAACGTATAAGGTTCAGGAATTAGACAGAGACGTGGTCAGGAAGTGGTCCGAGATCAGAAGCCGGGAGGTAACGTATAAGGTTCAGGAATTAGACAGAGACGTGGTCAGGAAGCGGTCCGAGATCAGAAGCCGGGAGGTAACGTATAAGGTTCAGGAATTAGACAGAGACGTGGTCAGGAAGTGGTCCGAGATCAGAAGCCGGGAGGTAACGTATAAGGTTCAGGAATTAGACAGAGACGTGGTCAGGAAGCGGTCCGAGATCAGAAGCCGGGAGGTAACGTATAAGGTTCAGGAATTAGACAGAGACGTGGTCAGGAAGTGGTCCGAGATCAGAAACCAGGAGGTAATGTATAAGGTTTAGGGAGCAGACAGAGATGAAGTCTGGAAGAGGTCCGAGGTCAGATGCCAGGAGGTAACGTATAAGGTTCAGAGAACAGACAGCGATGTGGTCTGGAAGAGGTCCGAGGTCAGAAGCCAGGAGGTAACGTATAAGGTTTAAGGAACAGACAGCGATGTGGTCTGGAAGAGGTCTGAGGTCAGAAGCTGGAAAGTAATGTATAAAGTTCAGGGAGCAGATAGAGACGTGGTCCGGAAGAGATACAAGGTCAGAAGCCAGGAGGTAATGTATAAGGTTCAGGGAACAGACAGCGATGAGGTCAAGAAGAGGTCCAAGGTCAGGAGCTAGGAGGTAACGTATAAAGTTCAGGGAGCAGACAGAGACGAGGTCCGAGATTAGAAGCCGGGAGGTAACGTATAAGCTTCAGAGAGCAGACAGAGATGTGGTCAGGAAGAGGTCTGATGTCAGAAGGGCACAGGGTTTTTCTAGTTGACCCAAAGCAATAATTTATAATACATTTTTGTGGCTACCCAGGGACCCAGATAATTGCGGGTATTTAAAAAAAAATGGGGTCTTCAATCATTAGTGGATTTTCTGGAGTCATTTTCAGTTACTCACAGGGGAAATGAATGGCGGTGTGTGGCTGCAGGTGTCCTAGATAGTGTGAGTGCCCCCCACCAGTAATGTGTTCCACAGCGGAAGGCAAATGGGTAGAATTGTGAAGGCCCACAGAAGAAATGAATGGTGCATTGTGCTGCAGGTGTCCTAGATAGTCTGAGTGGGCCCCCAACGTTGTTCCAGGGCCCTGGCACTTGCCCGGGTGCTCCAGGTGCTGATGCCGGCCCTGCCCTTATCCACTGGGAACTAGGTGCCTCTTATTAATGAGAATTCCTCTCTGATCCCCAGAACTATATCTCATCTTTTATGTTGCACCTTACATTATACAGATACGATGAGATGAAGAATAACAGGATAAACCGGCTCAAATACCTATCCTGTCAAATGCAGACGTAGGTAACATCAAAGTCACCCGTGCTCTGATTTTATAGCCATGCCCAACACAGTAAAATATATATATATATACTGTATATCCACATAAGAATCCATGTAAAATCTGTTTCATGTAACTAAAAGCTCATCTATGTGTCACTTCCAAGATTTCGGCTCATTGTCAAAGAAAAGAACCTCTATAAACCTTTTTATTACACCCCCTATTAGAATTCTGGAATCCAAAATATGTTCTGTTTTAGTTCAATTATTTTCAAGATCACTGCATTCTGTTAGTGAATGCAAACATTTTTTTTATTTGCCCCAGAAATATGGAAGAAAATACAGTACAGTGTTTCCACCAAAAATAAGACAGGGTCTTATATTATTTTTTTTGCTCTGAGCTTATTTTCAGAGGATGTGTTATATTTTCCCATCATTTATTCTTGAACAAAAATATCAATATTTATTGAAATCTAATCATCATCACATTCTGGATCAACATTTTGTGTTCCTCCTATTACTGTCAGATGCACATTTTCTTACCTGATCTGCTCTTCTTATGGTCCGGTCCTATAGTGGTGGGTACAGACCATATTTACAAAGGGTTAAATTATCTGCTTACATTAATTATTCTCTATGTACTGCTAAGATTACCCCTAAAAGAAAGCTGACACCCCCTAAAAGAGTCGCACTTCCCAGACCCCAAACAATTAGATTTGACAAGAGAATGGGCTCTCACATACAGATCTGTGTCATTGTCAGGTCCCCCTGTGTTCTACAGCGGTTGGCTCCCCCTGGTGACTGGAAGCAGTATTACTCGCGCGGAGTGATGCTGTTACCTGATCTGTGTGTGAGAGCGGCAGTGCAATGCAGCTGGACAGGCGAGGGACCTGACAGCGACGCAGATCTCTGTGTGAGAGCCCATCCACCATCGCAACTTGCCAACTGTAATTCTTTGGGGCCTGGTGAGTGCAATTTTTTTTGGGGGGGGGGAGTGTCTGCTTTCTTTTGGGGGTATCTGCTTTCTTTTGGGGGTGTCTGCTTTCTTTTGGGGATGTCTGCTTTCTTTTGGTAGTGTCTGCTTTCTTTTGGAGGTCTCTGCTTTCTTTTGGGGATGTCTGCTTTCTTTTGGAGGTGTCTGCTTTCTTTTGGGGATGTCTGCTTTCTTTTGGAGGTGTCTGCTTTCTTTTGGAGGTGTCTTCTTTCTTTTAGTGGTGTTTGCTTTCTTTTGGAGGTCTCTGCTTTCTTTTGGGGATGTCTGCTTTCTTTTGGAGGTGTCTGCTTTCTTTTGGAGGTGTCTGCTTTCTTTTGGGGATGTCTGCTTTCTTTTGGAGGTGTCTGCTTTCTTTTGGGGATGTCTGCTTTCTTTTGGAGGTGTCTGCTTTCTTTTGGGGGTGTCTTCTTTCTTTTAGTGGTGTTTGCTTTCTGTTGGAGGTGTCTGCTTTATTTTGGGGATGTCTGCTTTCTTTTGGAGGTGTCTGCTTTCTTTTGGGGATGTCTGCTTTCTTTTGGGGATGTCTGCTTTCTTTTGGAGGTGTCTGCTTTCTTTTGGGGGTGTTTTCTTTCTTTTAGTGGTGTTTGCTTTCTTTTGGAGGTGTCTGCTTTCTTTTGGGGATGTCTGCTATCTTTTGGAGGTGTCTGCTTTCTTTTAGAGGTCTCTGCTTTCTTTTGGAGGCATCTGCTTTCTTTTGGGGGTGTCTGCTTTCTTTTGTGGATGTCTGCTTTCTTTTGGAGGCGTCTGCTTTCTTTTGGAGGCATCTGCTTTCTTTTGGGGATGTCTGCTTTCTTTTGGGGGTGTCTGCTTTCTTTTGGGGGTGTCTGCTTTCTTTTGGGGGTGTCCGCTTTCTTTTGGGGGTGTCCGCTTTCTTTGGGGGTGTCTGCTGTCCTTTGGGGGTGTCTGCTTTCTTTTGGAGGTGTCTGCTTTCTTTTGAGGGTGTCTGCTTTCTTTTGGAGGTGTCTGCTTTCTTTTGGGGGTGTCTGCTTTCTTTTTGAGTGTCTTCTTTCCTTTGGAGGGGTATGCTTTCTTATGGAGTATTTGCTTTATTTTGGGGACATCTGCTTTTTTTGGGCATGTCTGCTTTCCTTTGGGGGTGTCTGCTTTCTTTTGGAAGTGTCTGATTTCCTTTGGGGGTTTCTGCTTTCTTTGGGGGTGTTTGCTTTCCTTTGGGGGTGTCTGCTTTCTTTTGGAAGTGTCTGATTTCCTTTGGGGGTTTCTGCTTTCTTTGGGGGTGTTTGCTTTCCTTTGGGGGTGTCTGCTTTCTTTTGGAAGTGTCTGATTTCCTTTGGGGGCTTCTGCTTTCTTTGGTGGTGTCTGCTTTCTTTTGGGGGTGTCTGCATTCCTTTGAAGGTGTCTGCTTTCTTTTGGAGATTTCTCCTTTCTTAGATGAAGAGTCCTGCTGTATTCATTAACTTTTTTAGCTGCTTGGACACTTCTCTATGGAGCCACAACTAGGGCTTATTTTTGGAGTACGGCTAATATTTTAAACATACTCCTAAAAGCCCCAAAAATCCTAGTAGGGCTTATTTTTGGGGAAACAGGATAAGAATATATCATACTCGTCACAATCTAAGGGTTTGTTCCCATTGTATCTAGTGTCGGTCGTTCTCTAGGAGATCAGACCAGCAGCACCATTGTCACTCCTGGTCTCTTCTTTGCTACAATGTATCAGAGCAGGTAAAATATATCAGTCTGCCATCACAGGATTGTCCTGGCTGAATATTATGAATATTATGAATGATTAGTATTGTAGCAAAATATAAACTATGAGAACAATTTTTGTATGTTGGTTTATTTCTGCCAAAAAAAAAAAAAATCAATGGTTGAGAAGTAGGAAATCCGGTAGAATATTGCAATAAAGGGCAGTAGGATGGGACAGGTGTGAACACTTCTAGAATTAACACAGCACAGCGCTGACCTGACATGGTTCATCTGTGAGCAAAAACCTTCTAGAATTTACAAGTCTGACCTGATTTCAGCCGGTTAACAATATAACACTGTAAAAAAAATGTTGCATAATTGAAGCACAAGACTGAAGGGGATAAACTGGAAGATTTTGGGGCATCTATTTTTGCAACGAAGTTTTTATTGCAACTAAAATTAAACAAAAAATTGAGGAAACTTTGTAAATAGCAAATAACAATTTCAAAGTGCATCGTGCATGTTGTAGATCCATGTAACTACATTTTCTTTGGACCCGTGCCCACGATCCGGATTAATAGCGTTTTGGATGCAGCGTGTTTTTGCCGCATCCAAAATGCTGCGCTGAACAGTACAAGCACAGTGGATGGGATTTATAGAAATCTGCTGCCCGCTGTGCTTCCTTTTAATGCTGCGTAAACTGTATTTCTATCCGCAGCATGTCAATTTCTTCTGCAGAGACGCTGAGTCCAGAACACAACATCACCCTGATCATGGCCAATGTACCCTTAGGGCTCGTGTACACCACTGATTTTCTTGTACAATTGTGAGGCTATGTGCGCACGTTGCGTTTTTACCCGCGTTTCTGCAGCGTTTTTAGCGGCAGCGTTTTTGCACTAAAACGCATGCGTTTTTGTTTTCCATCAAAGTCTATGGGAAAAGATGAAATCCTGTCTGCACTTTGCTTTTTTTTTCTGCAGCGTTTTATTTGCATATTTTGGGTCAAAAACCATGCTGAAAAAGAAGCAGCATGTCAGTTGTTTTTGCCATTTCTGCAGCGTTTCCTTAACATTGGAGTCAATGAGAAATGGCAAAATGCAACCAAAATCAACTTTCCTGCGTCTTACATGCTTTTTACCTGCTTTTCCACTGCGTTTTTGGCTTCAAAAACGCATGCTTTTCTGGCATAAAATTAATGGGTTCTAATGTTCCTTTACACACACACAATAACCGAAATTTAAATGTAAAAAAATAATAAACTTTACCTATTTTTCTGTTAAAATGTGCATAACCGCTATTATTTCATTAAAATTGATAATTTTCCATATAGTTTTATTAAAAGTTAATTTTATCCTTTTTTTCTCTTTTTTCATTCTTTTTGACTATTCCAACTTTATTTCTCAGTGTCTTGATCTACAAAACGCATCTGCAGAGACGCAGGTGAAAACGCAGGTAAAAAGCGCTGAAAACGCACTAAAAACGCGGTAAATACGCATGCATTTTTATCGCTAAAAAATGGTCAAAAGCCATTTGGTCAAAAACCAAGGGAAGGAAAACGTGCAGAATAAACTGCAGGTACTCCGACGCAACGTGCGCACATAGCCTTAGGCTACTTTCACACTTGCGTTGGACGGCTTCCGTTGCTATCCGCAGCCTTGAGGAATTACGGTAACTGTTGCAGGAAACCATTTATTCCTCATAGACTTCTATTAGCTATGGATAGCAACGGATGGTCTTGCATTGCATCCGCCCCGCGGCGCATCAGTTGTTTTGTCGCTGACCGTCAGTGAGCGTCGGGCGGATGGAACGCTGCATGTAGCGTTTTTCTGCGCTTGGCGGAGTGTCAAAAAAACGCAACCTGCAGGATTCTGTCGGCGTCCGTTGTTTTTATAATGGACGCCTATGGTGGTGGATTCCGTTAGAATCCGTCATTTGACGGATTCCGTTAACGCAATCGTCTTTACACAACTGCGCATGCCCAGATGTGTAAAGTCAAGAAAAAAAACTATAACGGATTGCGTTATTTTGTACGATCCATTGCATCCGTTGTGCCACTATATGCAACGCATCCGTCACACAACGCAATGCAACGGATGCCGTTCAACATACGTGTGAAACCGGCCTTATCTGTGGTTTTCACGGATAGCACTCGTACCTGTGATATTCTATGGGGCTGTGCACATATCGGATTTTCCCAGACCAAGCGGTCAATGGAAAAATTCAGAGACCTGTCCGATTTTGATCCGAGAGGCAATGGACCAGAATGGAGACGGTGGAGAAACATTTTTTTCCTCTCTCCGCGTCCCAGAAACACTGATGCCACTCTAATCAAAGTCTGATCAGAATAATCAGGTTTTTTGCATTTTAAATATTTTATTGGATTTTTAAAAGACAGAGATAGAAAAACATAATTAAGCTGGTTTCAGACGTCCGTGTTTAATCAAGTACCAGTAACACGCATGGTTATGGTCACACGTGTGTTATATGTGTTTGCATACGTGTGACAGGTACTGGAGAAAACACGGGTCTGTGAAATAAAAAGATTTTCCATATTTACCTGCTGTCTTTGGCTCTGCTGCCTCCCGCTCATGACCTCCGCTCATTATATTCATTGATTATTCACCGCACTGAGGACCTGGAAGCCGGAGCAGCGCTGGGTACAGTATCGCCGAGGACAGCATCGCGTGGACAGGTGAGTATTCTGCAAGCACAGTGACATCCAGAAGGTCATCGGAGTTCCCAATGAACTCTGATGATCCCCACGACACTCGTGCTACAGCTTCACAGGAGTCATTAGACTTCATTGGGATCTGTGATGAGTCCCTGATGCTGTCCCCGTGATGATCCGGCTTCCAGGTTCTCACTGCACACACACACACATACACATGTATACACGTATACACTGAGCACATATACACACATATGTAAACACACATAGCAGACACACATGGATGCACCGAGCACATACACACACATAGCACACATGCATGTATACACTGAACACACACACACACACACACACATGCGCTCTGCTGTATACTCACTCAGCTCTGCTGTATACTCACCCAGCGATGCGGTTCCCGGCACTGAAGTCCCCAGCGCTGCTCCGGCTTCCAGCTCCTCAGTGCACTGAATATTCAGTGGGTATATTGAGCGGGGATCAGGAGCAGGAGGCAGCAGAGTCTGCTGTATACTCTGCTGTATACTCACTCAGCTCTGCTGTATACTCACCCAGCGATGCGGTCCCCGGCACTGATGTCCTCGCGCTGCTCCGGCTTCCAGCTCCTCAGTGCACTGAATATTCAGTGGGTATATTGAGCGGGGATCAGGAGCAGGAGGCAGCAGAGCCTGCTGTATGCTCTGCTGTATACTCACCCAGCTCTGCTGTATACTCACCCAGCGATGTGGTCCCCGGCACTGAAGTCCCCGCGATGCTTCGGCTTCCAGCTCCACGGTGCACTGAATATTCAGTGAGTATAATGAGTGGTGGTCAGGAGCGGGAGGCAGCATCGCTGGAGAGAGGTAAATATAGAAAATCTTTTTATTAAAAAGACCCGTGTTTTCTCCGGTACGTGTCACACTGATGTCACACGGATCACATTAGTGTGCGATCCGTGTGACACCCATGCTGCTGGAGAAAAACGGACATGTCTCCGTGTGTGCGTGCGGGGTCATGAGAGGTCATATGGTCCTTGTGAAAACACGGTAAGTGCATGGGGGCTGCCTGCATGCAGCGGTGGATACCGAGCTTCACGCCATCCTGTGCCTCAAGTTCACTCCACTAATATGCAACTGAGGAAGATCCGTTGTGGACCGAAAACGTTTTTTCATGCACATTAAATAAACTTGCATCACTTTCAAGTTCGGGAGTGCCTTGTTTAATTACATTGTACGGCTTTGGAACCTGAAGAGCACCCCTATCTCTCTTGATATCCCTACAAGGAAGTGCCATTTCTTCTTTCTATATCTCTCCCAGTCTCTGTCTGTGTCGCTGTCTGTCTCTTTCCAGGTCTGTCTCTTTCCCGGTCTGTCTCTTTCCCGGTCTTTCTCTTTCCAGGTCTGTCTCTTTCCAGGTCTGTCTCTTTCCCGGTCTGTCTCTTTCCCGGTCTGTCTCTTTCCCGGTCTGTCTCTTTCCCGGTCTGTCTCTTTCCAGGTCTGTCTCTTTCCAGGTCTGTCTCTTTCCAGGTCTGTCTCTTTTCAGGTCTGTCTCTTTCCCTGTCTGTCTCTTTTCAGGTCTGTCTCTTTTCAGGTCTGTCTCTTTTCAGGTCTGTCTCTTTCCAGGTCTGTCTCTTTCCAGGTCTGTCTCTTTCCCGGTCTGTCTCTTTCCCGGTCTTTCTCTTTCCAGGTCTGTCTCTTTCCAGGTCTGTCTCTTTCCAGGTCTGTCTCTTTCCCGGTCTGTCTCTTTCCCGGTCTGTCTCTTTCCCGGTCTGTCTCTTTCCCGGTCTGTCTCTTTCCCTGTCTGTCTCTTTCCCTGTCTGTCTCTTTCCCTGTCTGTCTCTTTCCAGGTCTGTCTCTTTCCAGGTCTGTCTCTTTCCCTGTCTGTCTCTTTCCAGGTCTGTCTCTTTTCAGGTCTGTCTCTTTTCAGGTCTGTCTCTTTTCAGGTCTGTCTCTTTCCAGGTCTGTCTCTTTCCAGGTCTGTCTCTTTCCCGGGCTGTCTCTTTCCCGGGCTGTCTCTTTCCAGGGCTGTCTCTTTCCAGGGCTGTCTCTTTCCAGGGCTGTCTCTTTTCAGGTCTGTCTCTTTCCCGGGCTGTCTCTTTTCAGGTCTGTCTCTTTTCAGGTCTGTCTCTTTTCAGGTCTGTCTCTTTTCAGGTCTGTCTCTTTTCAGGTCTGTCTCTTTTCAGGTCTTTCTCTTTCCAGGTCTTTCTCTTTCCAGGGCTGTCTCTTTCCAGGGCTGTCTCTTTCCAGGGCTGTCTCTTTCCAGGGCTGTCTCTTTCCAGGGCTGTCTCTTTCTGTCTCACCACCGGCATCTTATTACCTCACACACAAGCTTCCTATACTAAAAGTTTATTTTGTTCATATAGCAACCACTGACAGTTGCTATTAATAGCCTGTAGCTCCCACCTATTCAGTTTAATGGAGGCAGAATTTTTGAGACTAACTGTAAAGCTCAGGGTTAATTTTTCCCGTCAAAACATAGTCTATGACATTCCCTGAGTCACATGGGGCGTCTATGCAAAATTTCATGATTGTAAATGCGACGGTGCAAATTCCTTTAGCGGACATACACACATACATACAGACACATACACACACATACAGACACATACACACATACAAACATACATACATACACATACACACACACATACAGACACATACACACATACATACATACATACGCACATATATACATACACATACACACACATACAGACACATACAGACACATACAGACACACATACATACACACATACATACACACATACAGACACATACACACATACATACAGACACATACACACATACAGACACATACACACATACAAACATACATACATACACATACACACACACATACAGACACATACACACATACATACATACACACATATATACATACACATACACACACATACAGACACATCCAGACACATCCAGACACATACAGACACATACACACATACATACACACATACATACACACATACAGACACATACACACATACATACAGACACATACACACATACAGACACATACACACATACAAACATACATACATACACATACACACACACATACAGACACATACACACATACATACATACATACACACATATATACATACACATACACACACATACAGACACATACAGACACATACACACATACAGATACACATACATACACTGAGCTTTATACTGTATATTAGATATTTCTTGTGGATTTACTATTTATGTGTCTGTATTAGTATATATGTTCGCTATCCCTGCTCATTTTTCGTTGGTGCCATTTATTGGTTCCCCATGTTTTAATATTTGCATTTTTGCTATTGATAAATAATTGATATTGATAAATAAAAGATATATGACTATTTATATATAATAAAGATTTAGCATTTTTTTCTGTATATGGCTCACAGTATACAATCTTTTGTGTAGGATTTATGCTTTTTTGTACTGGGTCTTCTTTGATTTTCCATATTTTTACATCTCAGCACAATATTGATATATATATATATTTACAGATATTAATGCTGCAATTGTTTATAGATGTTCTGTTTATAAATTGGTAAAAGGCTGACTGATAGGATTGTAAGAATGATCTTCCTTTGTATCTGCAGACATGATCTGATAAATGATGGGAGATCTGCAAACATTAAATCTGTCACGCTCCCCGACTCCCCTGCCACGCTCAACGACCCCCTGCCACGCTCCCCGGCTCCCCTGCCACGCTCCCCGACCCCCTGCCACGCTCCCCGGCTCCCCTGCCACGCTTCCCGGCTCCCCTGCCACGCTTCCCGGCTCCCGTGTCCCGCTCCCCGCTCCTCAGCCTCCATGCTCCCTCACCTGCGTCCTCCAGGCAACCCAGTCACCGCTCCCGGCGCCCGTCTGCGATGCTGAGCCAGCCCGGCACTCCTGCCTCCTGTGCACCACTTCCTGCTCTGGCTTCTGGCACCCGGGCCTCGCGCATGCGCATTAGGGCGCACGCGCGGTCATTGACCCTCTCTTAAAGGGCCAGCGTCCTCCAACAGGATATTGAAGATCCAGGTACAGGGTATATAGAGGGATCCTTTCCAAGTGGGCGGGGCCTGTTCTTCATGTTTGCTAAGCTAGGAGTCAGGTATCCCTGTGCTTTGTCCCGTACTTACCTATCTCTCTTGTAGAGTGGCTCCTGTCTCACCAACCGGTCCTGACGGTTCCAGAACCCCGAATGGTGACTGTCCGCCATCTCGTCAGTCCCTACCTTCTCCGATCCCTGGATCCGTGTGGTGACCGACCTCCTCGCCCAGCTGGTTTCGGACTCTGCCTTACATCATCTCGGCCTCCGAACCTGAGCTCCGTCACCTGGACTACCTTCAGAGACTCCGTGGTCCCAGGGGCTTCTTCACTCCACTCCTCTGAACGGACTGTCCTGCTACCCGTAGTGCTCCGGCTACCGGGCACCTTGCCCTCGGTGGGGTGCTCAGTCCAGTGGATCCACCTCCTGGGCCTACCCGTCATCCTGGTCCTAACAAAATCACACCATTCTACTACCGCGGGGTCTTGTAGAAAGGCAATCCAGTGTTTGTTGGTTCTTTGCCATTATGGGGAGAACCTGGGCTTTTCTAGGGCAGATGTTGATAACTAGTAAGTTTTGGAAAGTGTTCCAAGGAGCATGGAAAGTAAAATAGACCCTGCACCCTAATATTTTTACATTTTTATGCAGTACCAGTTGTAGCCATTAAGTGGCAGTGTGGAGCTCTTTATTACTTGGCAGGAGTCTTGTACAACGCAGGATTGTATTATATCGGGCTCTGTTCACACCTGCAGGTGCTGCCAAACTCTCGGCTATGTGCCCACGGGAGCTCGTACCTGCGGATGTATCCGCAGGTTCGACCGCAGGTTTACCGCAGCGGATAGTACAGCGGAATAGCTCCGGTAAACCTGCGGACTTTCATGTGATTTACCTGCGGATGTCCCAGCCTCTATCTCCATAGTGGAGGGCCGGTATTTCCGCAGGAATACTTGACATGCAGTTACGTGCGGGTGTGGGGCATCCGCAGCACATTCCACAGCATGGACACAGACACTCCCCATGTCCCATAGGATAACATGGGGAGTGTCTGTACTTCCTGAAACCTGCGGATTTATCTGGAAAATCCAGATAAATCCGCAGGTTTTCTGCGGCAAAATCCGCAGAAGCAAGCTCCAGTGGGCAGGTTTTAAACAACAGCAGCACCCAGTGGCTAGCACTGCAGTCTAGTGGTGGCTCAGTGGTTAGCACTGCAGTCTTGTGGTGGCTCAGTGTTTACCAATGCAGTTGTGTGGTGGCTCAGAAGTTAGCACTGCAGTCTTGTGGTGGCTCAGTAGTTACCACTTTATTTTGTGGTGGCTCAGTGGTTAGCACTGCAGTCTTGTGGTGGCTCAGCGGATAGCACTGCAGTCTTGTGGTGGCTCAGTGGTTAGCACTGCAGTCTTGTGGTGGCTCAGTGCATACCACTTTAGTTTGTGGTGTCTCAGTGGTTAGCACTGCAGTCTTGTGGTGGCTCAGCGGAATATCACTGTAGTATTGTGGTGGCGGCGTGGTTAGCACTGCAATCTTGTGGTGGCTCAACGGTTAGAACTGCAGTCTTGTGGTGGCTCAATAGTTAGCACTGCAGTCTTGTGATGGCTCAGTGGATAGCACTGTAGTCTTGTGGTGGCTCAGTGGTTAGCATTGAAGTCTTGTCGTGGCTCAGTGGTTAGCACTGCAATCTTGTGGCTCAGTGGTTAGCACTGCTGTCTTGTGGTGGCTCAGTGGTTTGCACTGCAGTTTTGTAGCGCCTAGGTCCTGGGTTCAAATCCCACCAAGGACAACATTGGCAAGGAGTTTGTACTGTATGTTCTCCTGGTGTTTGCATGGGTTTCCTCCCAAAGACATAGTGATAGGGACCTTAGATTGTGAGCCCCAATGGGGACAGTGATGACCACATCTGTACGCTCTGGAATTAATCGCGCTATATAAGCGAGAAAAATACATAAATGCACCATCATTTCATGGGATTGTGTCTTAGCCCCATTGTAATACTGCCACCTAATGGCCATAATTGTTAAATCTTTTCCATTTATCTCAAATACTCAAAACATATTGTTCCATTAAGATCATGGATCCAACATAGTATTTTTTCCCCACTTTCTATAAAGCAAGTATATTATCAGGTCCTTGCCCAGGATCTCCGGCTCATCTCCAGGACCCCTTTTCTTCAGTACATACAGGACCTTCCCCCTTTAAGTGATCATTTATCATCAGAACTTTAAAGGAACCGTCGGCCCCTTCTCGTCTGGAGGAGACTCACAAGGTGACCGAGACCTTCATTATCAGTCCATCACTGGTGGACCTTGTTGTCTTCCATTCAGTAGATGCAGCAGATATGGCGGCTGCAGGACAAGGACTTCTGTTTACATACACTGCTGTCTCCGATTTCCAGACAATCCAGTTTATATCACTCCATCAATGGTTGCAAAGCAAATCAGGAATGTCCGACATTTTTAAAGTTACACTATATTCCTATAGTGATGGTATACAGTCATGGCCGAAAGTGTTGACACCCTTGAAATTGGTCAAGAAAATGAAAAACACAAAAAAACTGGGAAAAAAAAGCAAATTGGACATAAATTCACTCAAAACCCTCCAAAATGGAGCAGACAAAATTGTTGGCGCCTTTCCAAAATTGTGGGTAAACAACTCTGCTTCAAGCATGTGATGCTCGTTCAAACTCACCTGCGGCAAGTAACAGGTGTGGGCAATATGAAAATCATACCTGAAACCAGAAAAAAAGGGGAGAAGTTGACTCAATCTTTGCACTGTGTGTGTGTGTCACACTAAGCTTGGAGAACAGAAAGAAGAGAAGAAAACTGTCTGAGGACTTCAGAAGCAAAATTGTTGAAGAATATCAACAATCTCAAAGTTACAAGTCCATCTCCAGAGATCTTGATGTTTCTTTGTCAACAGTGTGCAACATAATCAAGAAGTTTACAAGTTCAACTCATGGCACTGTAGCTAATCTCCCTAGATGAGGACGGCAGAGAAAAATTGATGAAAGGTTGCAATGCAGGATAGTCCAGATGGTGGATAAGTCCCAATCAAAATCCAAAGAAATTCAAGCTGTCCTGCAGGATCAGGGGCATCGGTGTCAGCACGAGCTATCCATCTACACCTGAATGAAACGCTATGGAGAAGACCCAGGAGGACTCCACTGCTAGACCACAGACCTAGAAAAGTGAGTCTGCAATATGCCAAAATGTACGTAACAAAAATCCTTCTGATAAAGCGACTTGTGGACAGATGAGTCCAAGATAGAGCTTTTTGGGAAAGCATATCAGTCTAGTGTTTACTGAAAACTGAATAAGGCCCACAAAGTAAACAACACAGCACCTACAGTCAAGTATGGTGGAGGTCAGAGATGTTTTGGCTGCCTCTGGCACTGGGGGCCTTGACTGTGTGCAAGGCATCATGAAATCTGAAGATTACCAAAGGATTTTGGGTGGCAATGTAGAGCTCATTGTCAGAAAGCTTGGAGTGTGTCTTAGGTCAATGGTCTTCCAGCAGGACAACGGCCACAAACACTTCAAGAAGCCCCAGAAAAGGATGGAAACAAAGCGCTGGAGAGTCCTGAAGTGGCAGGGAGGGGAGAGTCGAGTCGAGTCCTGAAGTGGCAGGGAGGGGAGAGTCGAGTCGAGTCCTGAAGTGGCAGGGAGGGGAGAGTCGAGTCGAGTCCTGAAGTGGCAGGGAGGGGAGGGGAGAGTCGAGTCGAGTCCTGAAGTGGCAGGGAGAGTCGAGTCGAGTCGTGAAGTGGCAGGGAGGGGAGGGGAGAGTCGAGTCGAGTCCTGAAGTGGCAGGGAGGGGAGAGTCGAGTCGAGTTCTGAAGTGGCAGGGAGGGGAGAGTCGAGTCCTGAAGTGGCAGGGAGGGGAGAGTCGAGTCCTGAAGTGGCAGGGAGGGGAGAGTCGAGTCCTGAAGTGGCAGGGAGGGGAGAGTCGAGTCCTGAAGTGGCAGGGAGGGGAGAGTCGAGTCGAGTCGAGTCCTGAAGTGGCAGGGAGGGGAGAGTCGAGTCGAGTCGAGTCCTGAAGTGGCAGGGAGGGGAGGGGAGAGTCGAGTCGAGTCCTGAAGTGGCAGGATGGGGAGAGTCGAGGAGAGACGGGGAGAGTCGAGGAGAGATCGGGAGAGGAGAGATCAGGAGAGGAAAGGAGAGATCAGGAGAGGAAAGGAGAGGAGAGATCAGGAGAGGAGAGAAGAGATCAGGAGAGGAGAGGAGAGATCAGGAGAGGAGAGGAGACCTTCAGATATGAGAGACCTGGAGCATATTATAAAGAAGAGTCCAAGATTCCCGGTGAGAGGAATTTTTGGACTTTTCTGTGAATTTATTTATTTTGACAGGTGATGGCTTTCTTTGCAATTCTAGACGAGTAGAATAAATCAGTACAGCGGACAATGGTCTCACTAAGTATTAACCGATCTCTTCCACGTCCTTATGTTGGAGGAAAAACACGTGCAATAAATATCACTGAAATATACAGTAGCCACGTACTGTGCAGCAGGTCAGACGTGCAGTTTATAGCCAACTCCAGGTATTTACTCCCGGAACTGTTTATTTATCCAACTTGTTACCAGAGATTCTAGAACTAGACGATAGTTTACAAATCACATCATTTACCGAGCCACTGACAATAAACAGAGGAGGCGGCAGGTACAGGGGCGCTTTCCTGACTCTTACACAGTACACGGACATTTGTTATGAGGATCAACAAAAAAATTTTTAAAAAAAAGAGAAGAATGTCAGAGATAGAAAAAAAATAATTTATATACATAAATATAATTTTTTTTTTTTTTTTTAAATATACAGTTATGTCCATAAATCTTTGGCCAGTGCCCGAATCTTCATGATTTCAGCTCTGCAGGTCACTATTTTTCATTGAAAATGAAACAACTGAGATACAATTGAGGTGGAGGCGATTAGGTTTAATTAAAGGGTTTGAACAAAAATATCCTGTGAAATGTTCGGGAATTGCAGCCATTTTTCTTCAAAGCCTCCTCATTTCCGGGGCTCAAAAGCAAATTGGACAAATTTATTTTACTATTAATAAAATGTTCGTTTTTAATACTTTGTGGAGCATCCTTTGCAGCAATGACCCCTGAAGTCTTTCCTCCATAGACGTCTCCATCGCTGGTCTCCTCCTATGTGAGGCTTTGCCGCCTTTACTGCGGTGACTTTAGTTATTTCTTGTATGTGGATCTTTCTGCCTTAAGTTTTGTCTTAATCCTGTGAAATGCAGCTCATGGGCTGAGATCTGGTGATGACTCGGCCATTGCAGAATATTCCACTTCTTTGCTTTTGCAGGATGTTTTGGGTCATTGTCCATCTGTTCTGTGAAGCGTCGTCCAATCATTGCTACATTTCGTTGAATCTGAACAGAAAGTCTCGCCCTGTGCACTTCAGAATTCATCCGGCTGCTTCTGTCTTCAGTCACATCATCAATAACCACTAGTGCCCCCAGAGCCATGTTTAGCCCTGCATGCCCAGCCATCACACCGCCTCCACCATGTGTACTACTTGTGCTCTAGAGACGCTCCAAGCCTTTTCCACTTTCTTCTTCCATCATTCTGGTACAGGCTGATCTTAGTCTCATCTGTCCTTTGTGTAAAATAAAATACTAAAAAAGCCACAGTCTAACCTGGCCTAATATTTTTTTTTTTTTTTTTTTATGGCTGATTAATGGCGTGACACCCCCTCGGTAGTTGCCCCTTGCGGTGACACTCGGTGCTGCATAAGGCCATTGTTTAGTAATACCCTCCTACTAGTCCCCTTCTTAGGGGTTCTTCTTACATAGCGAGATCACTGCTGAGTCACAGTTTTTGTGACGCAGCAGTGACCTAATCAGCGATCTCGCTGTGTGTGACACTGAGCAGCGATCTGGCCCCTGCTGTGAAATCGCTGCTCGTTACACACAGTGCTGGTTCATTTTTTTGGACATGCTCTCTCGCTGTCAAACACAGCGGTGTGTGCTTCACAGCGGGAGAGCAAACGATCTGAATGTGCAGGGAGCAGACATCTGGCAGCCTGTGGTAAGCTGTAACCAAGGTAAATATCAGGTAACCAAGCGAAGCCCTTTGCTTGGTTACCCGTATCCGCCACTCTCAGGCTGCCAGTGCCGGCTCCCTGCACACGTAGCCAAAGTACACATCGGGTAAATAAGCAAAGCGGTTTGCTTATTAACCTGATGTGTACTCTGGCTAGGAGTGCAGGGAGCCAGCGCTAAGCTGTGTGCGCTGGTAACCAAGCGCTTGGGTACCCGATATTTACCTTAGTTACCAAGCGCAGCATCGCTTCCACGCGTCGCTGCTGGCTGGCGAGATCTGCCTGATTGACAGCGCACCAGTGACCATGTAGCGACTCACCAGCGATCCTGACCAGGTCAGATTGCTGGAGCGTCGCTAAAGTGTGACGGTACACTTACTCACCTTTCCTCCATTCCCACAGTGCCTTCAACTTCTGCCAGACTACAGGCCATAGACCCTCTTCGCGATAGTGTCCTGTACACAGGGTGGCCGCCGCCATCATGGTTTTACTGCAGTTGAATGCTTTGCAGTGCTGTAAAGCATTCAACTGCAGTAAAGTAATGACAGCAGACCTGTGTACAGGACGCGATCATGGAGGGGGTCTATGGGTCTGCAGACCGCAAGAAGCAGCTTACCACGCACGGGGCTGCTGGCTGTCATCATGGCTTTACTGTAGTTGACTGCTTTGCGGTGCTGTAAAGCATTCAACTGTAGTAAAGCGCTGACCGCAGCGGCCCAGTGTTTGAGATTCGATCAAGGAGGATTGCTTCTTGCGGTCTGCAGACCCATAAACCCCCCCCTCCCCCTCCCTCCATGATCGCATCCTGTACACGGGGCTGCTGTCAGCACTTTACTGCAGATGAATGCTTTACAGCAAATCACTAAACTGCAGCAAAGCCATGACGACAGCCAGCAGCCCCGTGTACAGGACACTATCAAGGAAGGGTCTATGTGTCTTGCGGTCTACAAGAAGCAGCTGAGGTCACCGCAGGAATGGAGGAGCGGTGAGAATAATGTTCCTGTGTAAACAGAATACTAGGGGATAAGAATGGACCTGGTAGGAGAGCATTACTAAGCAATGGGCTCATTACTACAAGGGGGAGGGGGGGGGAAACAAGAATGGGCACATTACTTAGAGTATAAGCCGACCTATATTTTAACTGGAAAAGGTGGAAGTCATCTTAAACGCTGGAAAATATGGTTAAAAAAAAAAAAACACCCCACCAAAATAAGAATGCACTATTAGAGAACCGTATTAAAAATAGATTTTTTATCTTAGAAACGCAAAATCCACAATTTGATTACTACTGGACATAAGTACATTACAATGGAGGAAAAATAAAATTTAAATAAAAGAAATATTTAATGCAGCGGATGAATAAACTTTAGTTAATATCCTACACACACAGCTTAATGTTAGACGTTCTCACGGGCGTCCGATGCACCTTTATTCCTGGAGGTTTATATTGTTGCATCTTCAAAAAGCAGAACCCGGCTGGGTCAATGGTGGGGTCCGATTAAGAGTTCTTCCTCGTCCAGCCACAAATTCAAGTACTGCTGATCGATGGCGGCTAAGAAGTACAGATTGTATAAAGCTACTTTTTTGCTTTTGGACAACCAAAAATAGTACCGTGGGGGCATAAGAACATCACATTTTAGACAGTATTTCACTTTTTACAAGACAATACAAAAAAAGGTAATAGGAAGGAAGAGGGGTGGGCTTCCAAAAATCAACTTTTAAGCAATCAAGCATTGTATTTTAAATACAGATCCTAAAGAGAGATGAGAGAATTTAAAAAAAAAAAAAAAAAAAATAATATATATATATATATATATATATATATATATATAATAAAAACTAAAAAAAATTTTTTATTTTTTTATTTAATTTATATATTATTATTTTTTTTTTTTAAAGTGTTGGCATTTAGCATTCCCTTTAAATGGAGCAGAGCTGCAATACCAAAACATAACCCAGACAATGGTGGCGCTGTTTCCGTTTTGTCTAAACTCATACAACCCATAAAAAAAAAAAAAAAAATAAAATATATTATTGGAAAAAAAACAACCCCTATAAGATTGCGTTATGCATATGTAATGCTTTACAGAAAACGGATGAGGTATGAGATTTGTCAAGGCTGTCCTCCTCTTCACAGTTTCGATTGTGCAAGATATGGGCATATAGTAATACAATATATATATATATATATATATATATATATATATATATATATATATATATATATATATATATATATATATATATATATATATATATATATATATATATATATATATATATATATATATATATATATGAGAATATCCACATAAAATGATAAACATGCAAAAACCAATACAACATCAATCCCTCCCAACACGGGCAATGGGCTTACACCGTCCGCATTCACTCAAATCCATAGCATTAGGGTTTTTTTTATTGACTTATTGCTCATGAAGCTTTTATATTGCGCAATTTTGCAACATTCCAGTTGATTTTTTTTTTTTTGTTAAGTTTTCAAGTAGTATAATGCCGCACTCCTGTGCAAGTCTTTAAGACGCTCCTAGTGTGTAAACAGCACCGGTCAGCTCTTTGACTGATTGCACGGTATAGGCTAAGTTCACACTTCAGTTGTTTTCAATCCGTCAGGTCCGTCAGCAACGGATCAGTTGTTTTTTAGATGTCAACTGATGTGTTTTTCATAGGATTCCGTTCACAGGAATCCTGTGAAAAAACGGATCAGTTGCGTCCGTTACATCCGCAGTGCGTCCGTTTTTTGACGGATCAGTCATGATCCGTCTGTGTTTGGGACAGCCCAGTGGGTGTGCCAAACATGCTGGGCATGCTCAGTAGAGCATGACGGAATCCTGCGCTGGATTCAGTTGTAAGACGGATTACGACGGAATCCAGCACCATAGACATCCATTACAAGCTTGACTGATGGCGACGGATTCCTGTGCGGCGCGTTAATTTTGACGGCCCGAAAAACGTTACATTCTGCGTTGCTCCCCGCTCGGCGGTCAGTCAAAAACGACGGACCGCGACACAGCGGACGCAACGCAGTGTCAGTCGCAATCAGTCACTAATAGAAGTCTATGGGGAAATACTGGATTCCTGCAAAATATTTTGCAGGATTCCGTAATTCCTCAAGGCTACGGATTGTGACTGATGCAAAACAACTGAAGTGTGAACTTAGCCATAGGCAGCACAGCTCCCTGCTAAACGTGATGTGCTGCTGACAACCTGCACCAGGCTCGGTAATTCCTCCCCGTACAGTTTGCATCGTCCCTTGCAAAAAAATGCCTTAATAGGCGCGCCAATGAAATGGCTAATGATCAATGCTCATTAGGAGCAGAAATCTGTTAGTGTAAATGGACCGACCACAGAGGTCCGGACCTGAAATCACCAGCTTATTATT